>NC_142733.1:3049957-3399460 GCF_055471065.1 Atractosteus spatula | reverse complement strand
TACACCACCGCTACAGCAACACTACACCACCGCTACAACAACACTACACCACCGCTACAGCAACACTACACCACCGCTACACCACCGCTACAGCAACACTACACCACCGCTACACCACCGCTACAGCAACACTACACCACCGCTACAGCAACACTACACCACCGCTACACCACCGCTACAGCAACACTACACCACCGCTACAACAACACTACACCACCGCTACACCACCGCTACAGCAAGACTACACCACCGCTACAGCAACACTACACCACCGCTACACCACCGCTACAGCAAGACTACACCACCGCTACAACAACACTACACCACCGCTACACCACCGCTACAGCAAGACTACACCACCGCTACAGCAACACTACACCACCGCTACACCACCGCTACAGCAACACTACACCACCGCTACAGCAACACTACACCACCGCTACAGCAAGACTACAGCACCGCTACAGCAACACTACACCACCGCTACACCACCGCTACAGCAACACTACACCACCGCTACAGCAACACTACACCACCGCTACACCACCGCTACAGCAACACTACACCACCGCTACAACAACACTACAGCACCGCTACAGCAAGACTACAGCACCACTACAGCAAGACTACACCACCGCTACACCAACACTACACCACCGCTACACCAACACTACACCACCGCTACACCACCTCTACAACAACACTACAGCAACACTACACCACCGCTACACCACCGCTACAGCAACACTACAGCACCGCTACACCACCGCTACAGCAAGACTACACCACCGCTACAACAACACTACAGCATCACTACAGCACCGCTACGGCTCCATTACAGCATCACTATAACAACACTACAATACTGCTATGGCACTATAGTCAACACTATAGGAACACTACAGAAACACCATAGGAATACTATAGCACCACTATCGCACAAGCAACACAATGGCACAGCTCATTACAGCAAAACTGCAGCAGAGATGGCATTACATTGCACTATTGAATATTTCATTTGTAGCCACAAGACTTCACTTTCCTCTCCACTGGGTTTGAGATGTTTATCCTTTATCAACACCTATTTAATCTGCCCCTGGGGTCAAACAGGGACATTTGATTTAGCGCTACGTGCTGTGCAATAGAAGGACATCAGGATGGCTTCTGAGCACATCATTAACCATCGAAAATTAACTACAGTTCTGACTGTTCATGCCAAAATCTGTGGGTGTGTGTAGTGCAGTCTAAAGCCAATATCTAAGCTTGTGTTCGTCTCAAAGAGGCAGATGAATTATTTCTTATGCCTGGGATTATAAAACTGGGATAGCTGCTATGTTTGTCTTGACGTGCAAGCCTGTGTGTGCATGCTAATGTGTTTGGCATTGGTAAGGTATTCTAAGCCAGAGTGTGTGTTTAATGCTTGTAAGGAGTTATCTAAGATCATGGGATTGTGTGTGTCCTGATAGTGTTGCATGTTAAGCTTTTCTTCTGTTTACTATGTAAGCAGAATTATGCTTTAAGCCATGCAGTCAGTATTATTTAATCATTTGTCATCCGGCCTTATTCAAGGTGACCTATGAGGTTTAAATTGATCTAAGTGCTTAAGTATTTGTGTGTTCCTGCAAGGCACAGAGGCACAGTGGTTAATATGGCTGCCTCGCAGATCTGGGGCCCTGGGTTTGATTACAGACCTGGGGCGCTGTCTGCATGGAGTTTGCATGTTCTCTCCAAGTTGGCAAGGGTTTCCTCCCACAGGCCAAAGAGATACTGGTTGGTTAATTGGCTTCTGGGAAAATTGGCCCTTATGTCAATTGGTGGTGAGTGTGTGTGTTTGTCTGTGCCCTGCGATGGACTGGCATCCTGTCCAGGATGGATCCTGCCTTGTGCCCATTGCTTGCTGGGATAGGCCGTGGCTGCCCCACGACCCTATATACACTATTGAAGCAGCAAAGCATATATTTGATTCATCTGAAAACTGGAAGGAAAAAAAAAAAACAACACAAAACTATGTCATGTCAGCCTGACACTGACAAAAACGGTCAGGGGAGAGGCAGCTCGGGGTGGATTGCAGAAGAAGCAGTTAGAAAATGGATGGATGTTCAAGCAAGGAAGGAATAGTATCACAGCGCGTCTGCGGGGCAGATGTTGAAATGCAGTGCACAGGCCCACGCGGTGTCTGCGTGCGGGTCACAGCTGGTGTCTCTTCAGGTGGTGGACGACGTGGGCAACCAGACCTCCTGCCGCCTGGCAGGGCTCAAGGCGGGCACGGTGTACTTTGTGCAGGTGCGCTGCAACCCCGTGGGCATTTACGGCTCTCGGAAAGCAGGGATCTGGAGCGACTGGAGCAATCCCACCGCTGCCTCCACGCCACAGAGCGGTGAGCACGCACGCACTCCGCCCAGCCCAGCACCACCCTGGGGGGGGAGGGGGGGGGGCTCTGTGTTTCCTCTGTGGTCAACGAGGCCTTTTTCAAATGGTCAGCTGGTGCAGACTTAAGTGCTCTAATCAAGCAGTTGTAGTTATTATGTCAATAAGATTATTATTATTATTATTATTATTATTATTATTATTGCTTACACTTATATAGCGCTTTTCTGGACACTCCACTCAAAGCACTTTACAGGTAATGGGGATCCCCTCCACCCCCACCAGTGCACCAGTCGAGACAGGTCTTGTTTGCTCTTTTTTTATGACCAGGGGGTCAAGGAAGCCTGATGGTGGGGTGTTATCTTGGTCACATTGGAACACTGGGCTGAAAAAGTCTTATTTAACACTATGGATTTTTTTCAGTTAATCTAGTTTTCAAGAGCACTTAGGGCATGCTTCCTGATGCAATTTTTAATCACTTATTCTCATACTTAATTTTAAGAATTTACAACAGTGGCAAATTCTTTTTTTGGGGGGAGCAGTTTCCTAACACACCAGACAAATTGAGACGTACGCAGCCAGTTGATAAGTGGGATGTTTTGGGAACTTTTCTTCACTTTAGGTGTGCAGTAGCAGTGTGGCATGAAGGAATTTGGCGGTGGGTAAACAGTGCTTTTATTTCTGGAGTGATTTGAAACTGTCTCAGAGCACACAGGCGCGTCGCTCTTGAATGAAAACAGCAAGTCCCCCTGCTCTCAGTTTTCCATGGGAGAAGAAAGAACAGTCACCCCAACTGCCTCAAGAAACAATCTGATAACCCGATAACGGTCTTGAATCGATGGATTAAAAGAAGTGAACTTTCCCATTCTTTCTTTGTTGAAGCCACAGAGGGGGACAAAATGGCTGTGGGGGAGATCTGATTGAATTTTTCTTAATCTTGAAGGGTTGGGGGGGGGGGGGTTGATAAAAGCTAAACGCAGACAGTCCCTGCCGCCCAAAACTCAGGCGATCACCAGAGGACATGCTTAGGAACTGAGTGGAAACAGATTTCGGAACATAATGGAAGATAGGGGGTACATTTTTGTATTTTGTATACAAAGGGAAAGTGGAGTATGGAATATGGAAAATGTTGTCTAGCCCTGTCGTGTGGGGGCTCAGGGCAATGGTATGCACTGTCTAGCCAGCTGAGGTTGCAAGTTAGCAGGCCCTATCGGCACCTTTTAAGGCTGCAAAGACTTGCAGGGAGCCTAAAATGGACTAGTCCAGACGAGAGGAGGCCGTTATCTGCACCGCGCTCGCTGATCGACAGCAGCGTATTGATCTCACCCAGGCATTTTTCTGAAGAACCCGAGAAATCTTCTCCAGCAATACGGATGCCCTTTTCCACGACCCCTCAAGGTCCTTTGCTTTTGTTCTGATCTCTGGTCGAGGGGGACCGCTTTCCCCAAAGATCTTTGTTTGCGAACGCTGAGTCAGTAACAGCCCAGGCTCTGCGAGCTGGGTGCGGAGCGTCTTTCTCCACTCCGGAGGGATATCGGTGAAACCCGAGAGCTCAGCCGCAGGAGAGCACACGCAATCGGTTCCTTCCTTACCGTAGATACGGTTGGTGTGATTTGGAAAATACCGAATCTATAATAAATTTGGGCAAGCTGACTATTTCAAATCGCATAAAATGAGTGGAACACACACTGTAGTCCAGACTAATAATAATAATAATAATAATAATTGCTTTCTGGACACTCCATTCAAAGCGCTTTACAGGTAATGGGATCTCCCCTCCACCACCACCAGTGTGCAGCCCCGCCTGGATGATGCGATGGCAGCCATAGTGCGCCAGAATGCTCACCACACATCAGCTATCAGTGGGGAGGAGAGCAGAGTAATGAAGCCAATTCATAGATGGGGATTATCAGGAGGCGATGATTGGTAAGGGCCAATGGGAAATTTGGCCAGGACGTCGGGGTTACACCCCTACTCTTTTCGAGAAACGCCCTGGGATTTTTAATGACCACAGAGAGTCAGGACCTCGGTTTTATGTCTCATCCAAAAGACGGTGTCTGTTCACAGTATAGTGTCCCCATCACTATACTGGGGCATTAGGACCCACACAGACTGCAGGGTGAGCGCCCCCTGCTGGTCACACTAACACCTCTTCCAGCAGCAGCCTTAGTTTTTCCCAGGAGGTCTCCCATCCAGGTACTGCCCAGGCTCAATTTTACACTAAACTGAGCGACTCGAAACTGTTTTTTTTAATATTCTGCATCCTCTTATAAGAGCAATGAGCTTCCTCTGATTATGAAGTGCATTGTACTTATTTTATATTATAGACACGTTCAAGGACCCATCTGGTTTGGGGACAAACCGTATAATCAGTCCCGCACCCAGACATCAGAACTGCCAGTTCCAATCCCAAAGGCACAGTGCTGGGCTGCGTTAAGGGGAGATGTCAAAGGTTTCTGGCCAGCAGAGAGCCCTCCCAGAGCAGCTCTGGAGCTGCAGGCGTGGGATAAAGAGCTGCTGTAGTCCGAGTCTGGAGAGGAGATTCCGATCGTTGCCAATGGCGTCGGCCCTGCTGGACCATGGGCAATCTGAGCTCATGTGCTTGCCGGCTTCCAGGTGGTTGGGCTTACAGAGATGCAAGAAGTGACAGAGCAGTTCAATGGTTTGATACATTAACCATTCATCTGATAAGAAAAGGCCTCTTTGGAGATCAGACAGATGATTGTCACTGCCTCTCTGGTCTGCATCAATCTTCCCCCATTACTTTAACTGTCAGTTCGAGAAACACATCTTTTAGAACCAATGTATTTAGAATGAACCTTTTGATCCTTCCACATATGAGCCGACGGCGTGCCTTACTCAGCTCGCTGTCGCAGAAGTCTTTTCGTGAACACGCAACACAGCGGGTGGGGTGGCACAGGGGTGCAGTGGTTGGCATTGCTGCCTGGCAGCGCTGGGGCCCTGGGTTCAATTGTGGACCTGGAGTGCTGTCTGGGTGGGTATCCTCCCACAGTCCAGACCTGCTGGTGGGTTAATCTGGTTCTGGGAAAATTGTCCAAGTGCGAGTGTGCGAGTGTGCGAGTGTGTCCGTCCTGTGATGTGACTGGCACCCCGCCTTGTGCCTGTTGCTTGCTGAGATGCTGGGATGGTGGGATAGGCTCCCAACACCCCCCCCCCCTCGTGTCCCGGAATTGGAAGAAAACGGTCAGAAAACGGGCGGATGGCTGGGAAGCAGCAGGTGTTCTTCTCTTCTCTCATGCACGGGGCCATTTATTCACCACACACAAGACCCCCCCCCAAAAAAAAACCCTGCAGGCCACATTCTGGGAGTTCATTTGGTTCCGTTCTTCCCCCCCCGGCAGAGCGGCTGGCCAGCGGCTCGTGCGACCCGAAGGCGGGGGAGCAGAACTCCACGCTGCGCCGTGAGCTGAAGCAGTTCTTCGGCTGGGTGCGCAAGCACGCCTATGGCTGCACGGGCATGAGCATCAAGCTGTACGACCAGTGGCGCGTGTGGCTGCAGAAATCCCACAAAACTCGCAACCAGGTAGGTAAGGAGCCCATTCCCTTTTCCGTCTCTGGCGTCTGAAATCCCGGGCACGTCCCGAGGTTAAGCGTCCCGTTGCGCCCAAGAGTCGTGCGGACAGCCGTTTCTCTAAGAGGAAAAAAAAACCCAAGAAAAATGTAGAAGGAGGCGCTATCGTTTCCTAAGGGTTTCCCACAGTGGTTTGTGGTACAGCAGCATCCACAAGGGATGGAGGCAGACCTCCATTATGACTGTCTGAGTGTAATTTATGAGCAGAGGCGCTGCTGCTGGCTGGTTGGGCCCGTGAGCTGATGCTTGAGAAACTCCCACTGTGGGCGATCGCCCCCTGCAGAATTCGGAGTCGCCCGCGTTTCTGAAAAACAGGACCCGGGGCTTGAACCTGCTGCGGACAGCTTAAGTCAGAGCCTGCCGGAGTCTTCAAGGGACCGGTTTAGTATGTGGATTCCCTTTTTTTTTCCCCTGGTCTCCCGGCCTCGACTGGGAACGTCCCGTTTCGAATTACACCTTCCTCCCAGCACACATGGGACCCAGCAGGATTTTGGGAACTGTGCTCTGAACGTGGCCGCTAACCCACATCCTCCACTCACCCCCCGATCGTAATCTGCGGCCGCCTGGCTCCTGGAAGAATCGGGCATCTGCCAGAGACGCCTGCAGAGGCACGCTGGCCTGCAGTGCGAGCCATCCGTAGGCAATCAGGCTGCTGGTGTAAATTTACAAGCGAATAAGGCCTTGCTCCAATAAATAAAATTGGATGCCACATGAGTAGCTGGAGGAAAAATTCCTCCCAGACCGTTTGGAGATCATGTATAATGGAATAACCTTTAGTGGCAGTTTTATCCTAACAGCCCTTATGAAATGAAGGAATGTGTTGAATCCATTTCAAAGTTAGAAATGTTACACAAAGAACATATTTTCAGGACCATGCACGCCAAACGGCAGACGTGATCAAATTCGGACTTTGAATGAGTTCGGGCTATTCTGTACGGTTGCGTGTGGCAGCCGGGAAGGTTTTAAAAACCAGTGACATTCTCGTCTCCTTGTTCTTTCAGATTCTACAAGGCGATAAATCATAGCGCACCCCGGGGGGGGGGGGGGGACAAAATATCTGAAAGAAACTGAAACTGAGCGCTTTGAAAACTCCCCCGTGTCCTGGACTCTGCTGTTTTGTTACACTAAGCTTCTGCTGAGATCCATGTGGTATTTTATGAAAACTGTGTTTCAAAACAGGAAGGAAAAACTGCATTGTCCCCAGCTCAGGATTCCTGAAGCACACTGGAATTGCTTTCCACATAAACACAGGTCTCATTTCCACTCTGCCCAACCCCTCCCCCCCCCCCACCGAGGACGGCGCGACTTCAGCTGTGTCGATACGATTGTTCTCCTGTTTTCGGTTTTGGTTAGCCAATCTCGCAGTAGCCATATGACAGATTGAATATAGCAGGGCTTGAAAGCCAAGTGTTAAATCTAGCAGTAGCAAAGTGTTGCTTCTCATTTCAAGTTCCAAGGCATGAAATTCGGTGGCTGTGCAGGAACGAGTTTCTGATATAGCTCTCCCCTCAGCTGCACCTACTACAGCTCTTGAAGACCACAGCGGTGCATGATGGGGATGCCTCAGAAACCACATGGGTAGAAGGGTATAAGAGAGGTGGTAAATGAGAGGGGGCTATTTGTCCATCTAGATTTTTGGGATGCAAATAACTAATGGAACGAGGATCTTGCCAGGCTGTTTCCTGAAAGATCCCTGAGAATCAGCTTCAAGAACTCAGCTGTGGAGCGTGTTCCAGTCAGCCACCACTCTTTGTGTAAAGGCGGACCTCTGTTTCCACCTTTGTCCTCGGGTCCCTGTTCCACTAGTGTTCAGTGATGGATCGTAAGGTGGGTAGCTCTCTAATTTAAGGGGTTACCCATCATTACTCCTTGTCTACACATTTAAACACAGTGGATAAAACCACATAGGAACTCCTAAAAATCTGTCCTGTCAATCCTCCATCTATACCTTATTTCAGTACCAGTGATGGAAAAAGAGACTTTGAACAGTCTGACTCAGAAAACTAATACAGCAATTTCTTTGTTCATTGTTTACATTTGGGAGTTTATTCAGCATAACACTATTGTGGAGTAAATGATTCACCTATCTCTATATTTAACTACAAAGATTTGGGTCCTACAGTCCCGGTCTAACTGCACACGAGAGCAAGTTTCGACCTCCTTGACTGGAATGCTTTATGAGCCTGTTTCCTGATTGTCAGGAGACACGATCCTGTCTCCGAGATCTTACAGGGCTAAAGTGACTTTAAAGGAGGGAATATCTGAAATTCCCTTAAACACAGCCTGTGCCTTATCTTATGAGTCACCACTGGTGCTGAACGTGAAGCACTCCTCTGGGTTGACTTTGTCAATGACCTTTCCCGGTCTGAAATACTTGTATCAGGTCGCTTGTAGTCTGCTGTTCTCGACTGCAGAGATTCAGTGCCTTATCATCCTGTCTGTGCAAGGCATTCCTTTAATAATGTAGCATTGCAGTTACTGTAAAAGCTAGTAGCCACACATTCATTTCACTGCCAAAAATTAGGCTGGCGTACAGATTTTGGTCACTTCGATTTCACTGTTCTCAGCTCCATTACAAATGACCTCCTATTCTACAGGTGCCAAAGTTGCACCTATTACCTTCGTTAATCATGAGCCTTAATGATCACAGGTTCCTGAAGGCCTGGGCTTAAACAGCGCCAGACACAATAAGCAGATATCTCTGCCTGTGGCAAAGGGCACATGTGCTGAACTGAAACGGAGGTTCACATGCTGTCTCTCCCTCCACGCTTTGCTAATGTCACTGACTACCATGAAGACAGTGGAGCGCTGGCTCTCTCTCATCGTTGACACCCTGCATAGCTCCTCAAAATCAGCAATAGGGATCCACTCTGCAATACTAAACCCATTTTCTCATGTACTGTGTGTGTATGAACGCGTGTATGTATGAAGACATTTTTATTGCCTTTATTTTTTTACTGAATTGTATCAGCATATTTAAAAAACTTAAGGTAATGTTTTTTTGTAAGTTATGCGTCAGTAGCCATAATAATTATTCTAATTGTAATAATAAAGTAAGAAATAATAATTTGTACGCCAAGAGTCATTTATAAGAGGTTCACCGCTGATCAGGATCAAACAAAGACATGAAGATATCGCCTTTTAACTATTAACGTAGACTAATAATTATATTTACAACTCAGGGGAAGTTTCCACTGCTTAATAAGAAGAAGAGTTACTGTTGTACTGCTGGAAGTCACACGGGAAATGTCCCGACACTCTGAAAGCAACAGAAGGAAAGAAAGAGAACAAAACCAGCCGACTCCTAACTCCGGGCTGTCCGTGTCCCCCTCATTCCGGCTCTTCCGAGTCGTATTTAAAATCCTGCAGGATCTCACTCAGTGCCTCTTTGTTCTTGATCAGCCTGGTCAGGGAGAGAACGACAGAGCGTCAGTGCGGTCAGTCCCCCCCGAGTGCACATGTCTGCGCTGCACTGCATCTGCAAGCGTCTGCATCAGGCCCTGTACAAAAGCCCGGGGCCGGCTAACCCTCAATAACTGATGTGCTCTGTTTACTCTTATCACTTTTAACACAACGGTGTTGTGCAATTTATCTGCACACATTCAACAAACGTTTTTTTTTAACTTCCTGTACATTATATGTGTTGAATCTGGATCTTTTGCGACGTGTGGCACTTTCTAAAGGCCGTGCTGCTTGGCGTGACTGACACTCCAGCAAGCCAGCTGCTGGCTCTCATCAGTCAACGGACCACTAACCCTCACGCACACTGATGCAACCCGGCACCAGGAAGAAGTGCCGGAAATGTGCCGGGGCTGGGACGTCCCAGGACACCCCCAAATTGGTGATGCTCACCCCTGGGCCTAGAAA
The DNA here is from genome assembly GCF_055471065.1 of Atractosteus spatula. NCBI lineage: Eukaryota > Metazoa > Chordata > Actinopteri > Semionotiformes > Lepisosteidae > Atractosteus > Atractosteus spatula. The sequence continues at coordinate 3,389,634 of NC_142733.1, read as the reverse complement.
ATCTCGGGGTCCCAAGGGCCTGAATTGCTCATGCGCGCTCAATATCTCGGGACGGGGGTCCCCGGCGCCTCCCCTAGTGCTCACAGCAGTGCAGACCTCCCAGGTCTCCAAGTCCAGCTGTGGCCTGGCTGGGCTTGTCTGGCCCATCTCTGGAGACGTCTGCACTTTAATAATCCCACTGGATCACAGCTCTTGAGGACCAAGATTGGACTTGAGCCTTATTATTGGTCTGAATTGGTCCACAGTTTTCCAAGTCTGAAGCGACCCAGGACCCAAGATTTCCAGTAAAAGGTGCCTCCCAGGAGCCTGCTTTCCCAATCATAGCGGGTTTCCGCTGCAGTTGTACTGTGCGCAGCCCCTGGGTTCATTACTGTGTAGTGGCACATCACATAGCGCTGAACAGGGGTCACCACAGAGCCCATACTTATGCCTGAGCTCCTGTACGGTCTCCTGGCAGTTTTCGTCCTCAGGGTGGTCTTGGGCATTTTGTTTCGCCAGCTGAAGCTTGGCAGTCTGCAAAAGAGATACCCCCCCCCCACCCCCCCAAAAAATCCTATTAAAGCCAAATGCATCAGCAAACACGTGGAATCTCAAAACGTGAACAGTGTGCTTGTGTGGCACTCACGACTGTCTGTCTGCAGTGCAGCTGTTGTGTAACAGCTCTTCCAAGTTTATTTAAGAACTTCAGCCTCCCAGAACTAGATACTTTGTGCTGATTAACCACAGACAGAAATATTCACTACGAGCAACCCCCTTCTAAATTTAGCTTTTCTTAACCATTTTAAATTCAGCTGAGCTCCCCCTCAGTGTGATTCTGAACAATCAGTAAACCAATACATTTTCATGTGTCTCAAGGGCATCTCTTTCATTCTGAAAATCTAGAGTTTACAAGCTCACTGATAAATTATTCATTTTCCCTAACAGGCATATGAAGTTACTAGGTTCAGATTAAACAAACTAGTGTAATCAAGGGAAAAAAAAAACACAAAACATAACAGACAACAAAAAAGTAAACTTAGGTGGCCTTTGTGAATGTTTCTGCTACCCACCTTTGTTTTTCTTTGCTTTGTGTGTACAACCCACTGTCTGGTTTTCATTGTGCAAAAATGCCCTACGGAATTTACTTCCAGTGCTGTTCTGTAGTAAACACCTGCCCCCTTGTGGCCGAAAGATGACACAGCAACAACACAAAAAAAACAATCGACTGTAGGTGAGGTTTAAAAGAAACCAGGGGAACTGCCAGTTTGGTACTGGAAGAAAAAAAAAGACTTCAGATCAACCCTAAGTTTGTCTCCTTCTGACATGCTTTCACCCATGTGGGTTACAAAGCTGAACTTGGCATCACAGGTGATGGATACATACAGAAACCAGCCCTGATCAAAAACATCACTCCCCCATTTTTCCCGCCATACCTGCGCAGGTGTGGTATACACATCAGAGGCAAGTGCATGGCCCCACTAGAGCATGTGACCATGCTCAGGTGTTTGTGTCTGCTCCAATATGTGCTTTGTGTTCTGTTACAGTACGTGCCCGTGTGTGTACCTGGGCCACTCATTTCCAAGCGGTAGGGCTTCGAAACAGCGCAACAAAATAAAAATAAAAAAGAAACACAGGAGCTGGTCTGGCCTGGTTTACCACCCAAACCTCTGTCTCGCTCCTCTTTCCTAGCCTTTCACTTTATGAGGTTCACCCTTTTTTGGGGCAAACCACTGAGCCCCAACACACAACGTAGATGTGATCAAGGAAACATAAGGACAAAATGAGAGGGATGCTGGGAAGCTGGTCATGAACACCCCCAAAAATGAACACCTCAAACCCACCAGCTCCAGCTTCTCCTTCTCCTTGGCCTGCAGCTTCTCGATGTGCTCCGACAGGTCCGGCCGGTCGAATTCCTGGTGCAGCCGCTCCTTGATCCCCAGGATCTCCTGGGAAATCCCGCGGAAGGCCTGGGTGATCTCGTGCACCAGCTGCTTGTAGTGCTGGAAGTCATAGTGCGGCCCCGTCCTCAGGTACGCCTCGTGGCCCCTGGCACAGAGGGTAAACAAAGCACTGAGGCGAAAGCCGGAGAAGCATGACGAGAGAGCCGACATCACATGCAGCCGGCCGTCTAAAACAGACGCCATGCTGGGAAGTGAAAGAAAGACCTGTGAAATCAAGAGACCCCCCCCCCCAAAAAAAAAACTGCAAAACCATCACTAAAATCAACTCACTCCTCGAAGAGCCTGTAGGCTTCCACGCGCTCGGCCTGCAGGCTGTGAAACCGCTGCAGCAGGGCTCGGCAGTCCGGGGGAGCCTGCAATCAGAGCAGAGGCACAGGAAACAGTCCTGAAACGCCGGTTCGGAGGGCTCGCGCCGGGGAGATTCCGAATCTGTCCGTCAGCACCGATTCGGACAGTGCCGGGCCAGAGGAAAAGAGGCACTTCGTTCAAACACAAAAAGAAAAGAACTGGATCCGTCCACCTGAGATTACGTGTCAAAGTTAAACTTTCTCCCACTCCCACTGGCCTCCGCAAAGCGCAGTTCTACTTTTGCTTACGTACAGCCCTTCATTATCAGACAGCCTCATGGGCATCGAGGCAACTTTCTTCTCACAAGCTGTCAGATTACTAAACTGCCCCTACCACTGACTCACACCGATGTGTCCCCCCCACACTGCTTGTCTGACTTTTTAAAAGATAGATAGATACTTTATTGATCCCGTGAGGGAAATTGCAGTGCAACAGCAGCTTAACACAGTCAACACAGCAACCGTAATGAATGATACAATAATAATAATACAATACGTATAATACAATCAGTACAGTGAGAAGTGCACTAAGAAGAGTTACTCACAGTCCAGAAAACACAAGGAACAGAAGAAACCAGAACAGAACAGGACACAAAAAAGTGGTATTGCACAATATGACTATAAATATAAATGTATTGCACAGGTCCCTGGCATATATTGCACAAAAACGGTTTTAAACCGGAAAAGAAAGAGAACAGATGTAGCAGTTTACTGTTCAGTCCAGAAACAGGTCACTGTCAATGTTGCCTCTGCCCAGACGCAAGGTGGATGCGTTGTACAGTCTGATGGCAGAAGGCAAGAATGACCTCCTGTAGCGCTCCCTGTCGCACCGTGGATGAATCTGTCTATTGCTGAACGTGCTCTTCATTTCTACAAGCATGTCATAAAGATGTATGTTATCTACCTTGGTGTTGCTGCTGCTGTTTTGTGTTTATGTTTTTGGTGATCCCTTTAATGTCTGTGTATGGGAGCATACACACCAATAAGCATTTCATTCCACTTCTCCATATGACAATTAAACTGAACTGCACTTGGATTCTATCCTAGGAATACAAACTGGAAACAGACCGGTAATGGGATGGCAGTGCACTGCAGAAAATACACAAGCACAAACAGCTAATCTAGGGACAGCAGTTAACCCATCAGCATGTCATTGGCCAGGGGACAGGAACCCAGTTCACTTATATATGAGCCGCAACGGATAGTACCTCCTCTACGGTCAACAAATCACAAGCAAGGAGCAGAATCTGGTTTCTGTCTTACAACAAGAGGAAGGAGGTTTGATACCGTACTAACTAGTGGCGTCGCCCTTTCCTGTTGTACTGGAAAAGTTCATGTTGGAAAGCATCTGTTAAAACGCTGTCTCCTTAACGTACAGGATAAAGAAAAAAAACTAGATGACTACGTCAATACATGCAGAGAACTATATTACACCATGTTTCCGTTAAGAAGGATATTATTGTAAACTCACCATAGCAATTTAGCCGAGTGCAGCCTGGTGTCTATTACGCACTTTTTAATATAATCGAATTATTAAACAAGTGAACTACAAAACACATGACAGGACAACGTAACAGAATTTCAGAACAGTCTATCGACCCATTCGTTCCGAAACCGAAACCAGACCTCACACAGGAAACACTTTACAAGACGGCATGGAAAAACCGAGAAAATAACTTCCGGTTAGTGTCCGCCATAAAATGGTATCCGATGCGCTCCCCAATCCCCCCAACCCCCTCTTGAAAGTTTATGTTTTTGTAGATATTTTTCAGTAGTCGAATTTATATTACGTACTCTCTATTGGCATAGGCGAAAAAACCGTACCGTATTTTTTTCATTTCGGAAAAGTACATTTCCCACTTGTATCCAGATGCTGAAACTGGCTTGACTCAGGGTTAGCTGGAGCAAAGACCCGGAGTGGAGTTCAGTGAAATGGAATGGAGAGCCAAGGTACTGATCATCCCAAAAGTATTGTATATGTCCTGTTTTTCAGTATATAAAAATCGACAAAACCATTTGATTATTTCATGTAGTTTGCCGCCACGCAAGTTAAGTTAAATGTATCTAATCGTTTGTAAATTTACTTCTAAAAAGAATAAAACATTTATTAAGGAGTGGGGGATGATGCTTTTAGTACGGTATCTCCAACCCTGATCCCGAAGAGCCCCCAATTCAGTGGGTTAAATTACTTTATTTAACCATTTTCGCAGTACCTGAAAAATAATTGTTGTGCTCAGTGACATAGCTTGTGGAGATGAGTTGTGAAATTCGCCGCGACTCTTAAGTCATGGAAATGGCTAGCCCTTAAATGCCCACAGTGTTAAACTGACCAATAACTCGCAGTTGTTCCAAACCTATGGAAGAGGATTATGTGATTTGCAGGGTTTGGCGAAGGATGACCAGGTACATTGGATTCGGGCTCTATTGTTCTCGGAGTTAGAGTTTCCTGTCGGACAGTTTAGGCTGTCGGACTGGCGGTTTATTTAGAAAGCAATGGCGACCAGAAGAGTCTCTAGTTTCAACAACAGGCAGAAATCTGCGGCTGGAGACTCCACTAAGTGAGTTTGTTGTGTCATTTACGTTGTTCAGGAGATTTCGAAAGAATAAGTTTCCGTTTGCTAATTCTAGCAGCAACGTTTTCCCGTTATGACAACCCAGCAATGTTGTGCAATTGTACAGGATGTAACGGAGCCGCTGTCTTTATTCTCCGAGTGGATCGCGAATCAGCAGGGCGGTCAGGATCAATAATTAACATATCAAAATGAACAACGATAATACTTCTTGTTTATAAATGCAGTACAAATGTGACACTTTAATAGGTTTAATGAAGCTTTCACACGTTGCGTGTTTAAAAGTTTAATAGGCAAAGCTCGCTTGTAATTATTGTTGTATAGTTAGATAAGCTGTGCTTTGATGGAACAAAATCTGCCAGCCCTGCTACAAGTGACAAAATCAGAGTGTTGATAAAACCTTCTGCACTACAAATAAAAATAAAACGCAAGCCATTTTTTCTCATTGCGATTAGCGACAGAGAAATCCTCAGCCTCTTAAGTGGGATGTCGGATCGTGTCACGTTTCAATTCGTATGGTCATTTGGTTATGTTTTATCATCTCTAGGGATGGAAGTTACAACAGTAGCGGGAACAACAGCGGCACAGTCCCGAAGAAAGCTAAACGTAAGAAGTGGGATACGGGGCAAAATTCCCAGTTCTTCCCAATTCAAACCGCCGCCGTGGTTCGGGAGTCCTGCACAGCCGGGTGCCCATCTGCGGAGCGCTGGAGGGTGTAATACAGTTCGCTGCTGTATGGATGTGTGGGGCAGGAGAAGAGTCATCTCGGGGTTTGCTCCAGCTCGGTTTGTTTGCCAGGACAAGCAGGAGAAGGGATGAAAAATGCGCGCAGGCCGTCTTATTTTCAATTCTAATAGCCTGAATCATTTGCAAGGGTTGGGTCGACTGCAGCAGACAAACAAGCAGCAGACTTAGTACTTCAGGTCTGGACCACGTTGGTGTGTTAGTTAGTCCTGGTTGCATCTTGTTAACCTGTTAAATGGTCCCCAGGTGCTGACTAATGTTAAACCCAGTTGCAGCAGAATTGAGCCGTTGGCAGTTTCTCCATAGATCTGGCCCAGGCCTGGTAGCTTTTTCCAAGGGGAAGCTGACCCTGTAGGTCACTCTTCAATCAGCACGTTGTAAAGACTTGTGACATGAGTTTTGTTCAGTGTGTTAACTGGGTCGGTATCGTTGGAGATGCTCACTGTGGTCCTTGAGAGCTACAGTGTGTTTGCATGTTCATGTCCAATGACCTCTAAATGGCAAGAATCCAGCTCAGTCATTCAAATTACTGCAGGTTATGGCGGGGACTGGTGACTGAAAAAACGCAGGCGTATGACATTATGTCAAGTGGAATGTTGTGCAGCTATCTTTTTTTTTTTTCTTTTCTGACATGCGTTTCTCCCTGCGCAGCTGCTGGTAAAGTCGTCAAGTCTCGGTACCTGCAGGCTGTTGAGAAGAAACCGCTGGCGAAGGTAGGGGGAAATTTACTTTGACCCGGCTCGCCCACGTTTCCTGGCTGCGCGTGAATGGTTAGAAACAAGGGGAGGCCACTCGGCCCGTCTTGCCGGTAGTAGTTAATTGTTCTGAGGGTCTCACCCCAGCTGTGTGTTGAAAGAAACCAGAATCTGGGCTTCCACGGTATTGCTGAGTAGCTTGTTCCACACTCCCACAACCCTTTGTATAAAGAAGCGCCTCCTGTTCTCCGTTACAAGTTCACTTCAGTGCAGTTCCCACGTGTGCTGTGTGCAGTTGGTGCCTACTGGTCCTTATTAGACCCCTGCAGTTGAGATTCAGAGTCCTGCAGGTTTTGTAGGTACAGTATGTCAATGAGCAGGCGATTTAGAATTTAAGCACCTGGGAATTTTACGTCTTGATAATTTAAATAGTGAAATTAAGTAATTAAAGGGGAACTGCAGTTCTAGCTTCACAGGCCGATTATTAAATCTTGGTAACAAAATAAATTCATTGACTTGAGAGGGCGATTTTACAAATTTCTAATTAAGCACCAAGTCGTGAACTTGGTGAAAGTACTGTGAGTTGCCATGTTGTCGCAAAGCCCTGGTCTGGCCACGGCCGAGAGCACGAGTTCGCGAGAATCGATGCCTCGTTGTGAATCGCAGGATGTAGCGCTGCTCATACCTGGAAATTCAGTCTATTTTGTGATGCGAATTGGAGATTTTACAAGTTGCTGTGTATGTTTTACTTTCATTGTGGTTTGAAATGCCCTCATCAGTGGTGATTCTTGTGAAAATGGCGTCTCGGTTCCCCTTTAAGAAATATGGTGGATTGGAAACCAGAGGACACCCAGGCCCCTGTTGTTGCCCGTCCCTGGACTCGGCTGTTATTCCTTGTGGTGTTGGCAGCTTCTAGGCCAGGCCAGCCCGTGGAGGTTATAGTGGCCGAAGAAGAGTAGTGCTTGAAATGCCCCCCTGCCTGAACTCTGGAGTGTGAGTGCGCCGTGCACGCGAGTGATGGCGCCTCTGCCTCCAGCCTGTTGGTCGTACTTCCTTTACAGACCTCGGCGCCGGAGCAGCCCGGATGCGCGGCTCAGAGACCGGCAACGCCCACCAAGCCCGGAAACCCCGGCAGGTCCAGCCCCAGCTCCGCCCCCCGACGGTCCCTGGCCCCCCAGCCACTTGTCACCCCTTCCTGTAAGAGCCCGACGCGGACGGGTGTCCCACACTCCCGTCGAGCGCCACGCATGGCCGAGCTCGGGTTGTTTCAAGGGGGGAATGCCTCTGAGTCTCTGGTCCTAATTGTTCAGCTCACAAGTCGGTGAGGGCCATATCACCCTGCAGCTCTCAACTGGTTACCCTCTGAAGCTAAGCAGGGTTGAGCCTGGTCAGTACCTGGATGGGAGACCTCCTTGAAAGCTATGGTTGCTGCTGGGAGAGGTGTCAGTGGGGCCAGTAGGGGGCGCTCACCCTGTGGACTGCGTGGGTCCTAATGCCTATGCCCGGTATAGTGGTGGGGACTCTCAGTGGTGATTAAAGATCCCCGGGCATTTCTCGATAAGAGTAGAGAGTTATCCCGGTGTCCGGGCCAAATTTCTCCCCTTTACCGTGGCCTCCAAACTGTCCCCATGTATGATTGTCTTGTACTTGCCCTGTGACTGACTGGCGTCCTGTTCAGGGCGTACCCTGCCTTGCGCTCGTTGCTAGCCTGGTAGGCTCCGGCTGAGGGCGTTACAGCACCTTGCACTTAATCCTGACTCAAACACCACTTGTCTTTAAATTGGTATGGCCTGTGTAGAATAAAGGCCTGGGAATATGTCTGTGTATTTTTCTTTTTCTTGTCCAGCTATGATGTCCAGCATACTGGAGCCTTCGCATGCTGGAATAAGTAACCTGCAGTCCACTCTGCTTGACGGACACTGCCTGCGGCCACAGTTTGATGTCTCCTGCATTACAGGTGAGTGTGACACCCCGACTGAGTGATCTGGGGTTTGTCATTGGTTTGAGCCAAGAAACTGATCAGAGGAGACAGCAGAGCTGTCAGATTCAGCTCTGGAGCGTCTTGCATCACTGGATTTGCTCCACCAGGGCTGTGTTACGTAGTCTATTTACTGTAATCCAGTGCTTGTGTTTGTGAGACTTCTAACCAGACTGCGAGGTGTTGTGGGAACGACAGTTACTGCTGGAGGGTCAAAGGTCAGAGAGGTCCTTCAGCTCCCCAAAGGTGCGATGCGCATCGGGTCCTGCGCTGAATCCCAAACCTCCAGTCTACAGGATGGCCTTGATGTTAATTAAAATTAACATCCTTAAATATGATTCCTTAAAAGCCATTGTAGTTTAATGCCTTCATTATTAATTAATTGAGTCTTCATTACCTGAGCTTGATTAAGAGCTTTCTAATTGGCAGCAACCCATCTTGGGTCTCTTTTTGTGTCGCAGAAAAGACCATGCAGCAAAACCCGTCCGATCCAGAGGAAGAAAAGGAAATGTTGGAAAATAACACTTTCTTGCTGGCCTACCTCACTGCAAAGGTAAGCAGAGCAACAGGATGGGGTGGGGGAGACTTTGGTTTGTTGTTCATGTGTGGTTTTCCAAGGTTATGCGGCATGTCTGCTACAGCCCTCTAGGTCAGGGGTGGTCTCCCCAGGTCCTGGAGAGCCACCGTCCTGCAGGTCTTGTACGTCACCCTCGCATCATCAGCTGGTAAAAACGTGGAACAGTTTCATTTAGACCACTGAGGCAGGTGATGTTTTTTCTCTCGGGGCCATTCAGCTGTATGTGGTCATTGGAACAAGCTCAGGCAGGTCCTGGCAGGTCGTACTGTGTTAGTGGGGCTCTGGGGGAGATCCTGACCTCCTCCTCTCGGCCGCGATTTAAGATCGAGAGCAGCACACGGCGGCTGAGGGAGGAGGCGGAGCAGTGCCTGCTGGCGGCGATGGAGGAGAAGGACAGGCTGCAGGCGGCGGTGGGCGGCAAGAAGCGGCGCCACCTCCTGCAGGAGAAGGAGCAGCAGCTCGGCGCCTTGTTGGACCTGCAGGTAGATGTCAGCCCGTCTCACCTTTTCATCATCTCGGACCTTCACCCGGTCGTGCACAACCTCTCCGTGTTCCCTCGCTCATCTTGTGCCCCGACACCCTCTGCTCCTTACAGTTGCATTTTGAAAACCAATATCGGAACACGTGCAAAATGCTCAACCATCCTAGTGTAAATACTGCTCTTTGTCCCGACACCGTTACGGTATCGCAACAGCGCTGGTACAAAAAAATACACAGCTCTGCTGCGATATGAGAATTATTTGGCACCCGGGACCGCTGTGTTTGTGCCTGCTCCGTTGTGTGCCGGGTGTTTTCTCTGTGACCAAGCTGCGCGTGCGAATGTGGCAGCTGTTGGAAATGATCGACGGAAATGGCCAGCAGTGGATAGAGACCTCTCTCCCCACGGGCCTCCCCTGTTGCAGGTGGCGGCCCTGATGCCTGCGGTTGCAGTGGTGCAGGGATTTCAACAGGACTACGCGACGTTTGCCGCGGCCCTGGACACGACGCGCCACGAGCTGCCTGTCAAGAACGTGCACGTCGAGGGGGACAGGAGGGAGTTTCTGGGTGGGTTTCCGCTGTGCTCTGTTGGTCGGCTTGGGATCAGTTGACCGTGTTCTGAAATTTTTTAACCCTGCGGGTAAGATGTTTTTTTTTTTCGGTTTCTTTGGTTCTTGGACGCCTCCAGTTTCCCAGAGATTACACGGAGGCATGGGCTAAGGCTTGTGGTGTCGTCTGTACTGCATCGTGTCTGGTGTAGGAAAGATGAAAATTTGACTTCTCCCAGTGGAAAGTAACCAACTTTTGAGAACCCCTCTTCTGCTCCCGGTGCTACACTCTTTTTCTGCCATGTTTGCCTGGGGACTGCATTTCAATAGGTGCCCCATTGTCGTCTTCTGGTTAACACACGAGAGGGAGGCTGCTCTCCTGCAGGTAGTTAATAGTTGTTCCAAGGATTTTAGAAACCAGCTCCCTGGAAAGGACGCCAACGTATTAGCTTCAACCACTTGGCTGGGTAGCTTGTTCCACACTCCCACCAGCCTTTGGCTACAGTCCCTCCTGTTGTCACTTTTCAGTGTGCCTCCGAGCACTCTAGAGCCCTCTGGGAGACATGAAGATGTTAAGGTGAAGCCCTAGCTTAACTCTGGGGGTGTTTCTCCTTCGGCCCTGCAGGTAAAGTGGAGGCGTGCCTGAGGGAATCGCAGTCCCTGCTGCAGGTCTGTTGCACGCAGGACACCCTGGGAGCCGATGGCCGAGCTGCTGAACTGCTGTCTGAGGTGAAGACGACTGTGCAGGAGGTGGACAAGGAGCTGGCGAGGTGGGTGTTTGAGTTGTAGAGGGCCCTGCAGGAGCTGTGCCCGTCTGCGCCCTCGGGGTTCGTACCTCAAACTCGTTGGCAGCCTCAGCTCCTCTCCTGTGTGATTTCTTTTTTTTAAGGTGACGTTTGAAGGTGGCGAAATGCCAGCTGGTGGGTAGGCTGGTGTGGTTCGACTTGCTGATTGCTCTTTCGGTGTGCAGATACAGAGCTGGGACGCCCTCTTTAACATGCCTGCTGCTTGCTCTCTTCAAGGGGTTTTGGGGAGGTGCTGGAGCTGTCCTCCATCGTCAGCCGGCTGACCGTCCAGACGCAGCATCGCCAGGAAGAGGAAGAGGTTGGCCTGGCCAGGGCAGAGGAACTATATTTTCCCAAGAAGTGAGGCCTGACTGGGGCTGTTTTTTTTTTTCCCCCACAGAATCCCTTTCTAATTGACAACCCAGACATCCTACAAACTACCTTAAAAGATTTAACCACGTATTTGCCTAATGGGAAACAGTTCAGTTCTTAATCGGGAAGGGTAAATATTATCGGGAAGGATCTGGGAATGCCGTGGCAGCATGTCTTTCCCAGTGCTCCTCCAGTTGGGATCTGCATACTGCAGGCGAGAGGCTGTGCCGATTTCAGTGTTTATATGGAATGTCTGGCTGCTTCAACACGGAGGTCAAAGGCCTCATGGATTTGATTGGTTGAAAACGCAGTCAGTCATGACATCCCTTGCTTCTATGGGTCGTGGCACCTAACCATACAGGCGTGAGGGGTCTGGGAGACACGCCCCCTGCACTCAGTGCCTGCTGTCTCACAAAGAAACGGGGCCCCAGTGTTCAATCGTCCGCTTGAGCAGCAACTCCTCTTTCACAGTGCGAGATGGGCAAGGCGGGCGATGGGCTCCCACGCCTGCCAGTGGCAGGAGTGGGTGTGCGACCCAGCATCCCCACAAAGAGAGAGACGCACCGGTCGTCCAGTCTGTATTAAGGCTCCCGCTGGGACAGCAGTTCCTTGTGTCCCTCAGTTCACCCCGCTGTCCCAGATCCACGGACTGGGAGTCCCCTGGGAGGAGTTCCGCACGGGCCTCTGTTCCTCCTGGGCTGCAGAGGGACTGGAGGAGCAAGAAAAGTCGAGACAGTAAATGCGGTTTTGACAGATCTTATCACGTGAGCCAGGCTTTGTTTACAGCCCATTCACCACCTTCTCTCAAATACGGGGACCCTTGTTTCTGCAGTAACCTTCTCTTAGACTCTGTCTGTGGGTCAACATAATATCTGGGGACTTGCAGTTTTTGTAGCTTTACAGAAATCAAACACAATCTACTTTTCTGCAATGTTGTGTCAAGTGTACAAGGATGTAATAGTAACTTATTGCTATTTATGATTCAAGAAAGCTTTTTTGTACTTTCACTGTTGGCCCTTTTAAATTGTACCTTTTGTAAATAATGTAAAATAGTCTTCCCTGTCATAGCTTGTATGCTGTAAGAAACCTTTTTTTTCTAAACTGCACTTAAATATGTCCGGCTTCCAGGAGGAAAAATGTTGTAATTAAATAAAACTTTTCTAACGCCACCGAAAGTTTATTTTAATGTGGTTCTGCGTTTGTTTGAGAACTTTGAATTCGACTGGGACAGCTATCTTAAGTGTGACAATTAATACTTAATTGTAATATTTGTAATTGTAATAATTGTAAAATTAATACTAAATTGAAATTAGAAGCGTTGGGAATAAGTACTGGAAAGACTGCATTCTTAACAACACACTCCAGTATCAATTTTAAAAGTAAGGCCGCCTAGGGGTAGTAGCTAATGGTCCAGCGAACCTATTGGCTGAAAGATCCATCAATCACCGAGTGGCTGGTTGTGCTGCTGGATAAACCTCACAGGCCATCTGGACATGTGATTGGTTACTGCTTCATTGTGTTGGGGGTGTGGTTTGTGACGTAGTTATCAGTGGTTGGCTGCTCAACAATGTTTTGGGAGGCCACTCGTTCATGATTGGACCACTCGCACTATGACGCAAACGTCGTGTCTCGCCTCTCCAGAGATGAGCAAGAATCGGAGCGGTCCGGCGTGAGTGTTCTGTTCCTTATTTACTCTTCTGAAAAGAAGGTTGCAGAGAATTTCCCTGTTTATTACATTCACGGGGTTGAATTGCACACGCCAGACACAGCGCGCACTGAATCTGAACGTAGCTGATTCAGCTCGCGTGTAGCGGAGTAGCCCATTTAGTTAAAAGTTGAACGGGGAATTCAGTACTGCCTCTTAACGATTTAACGACACTTTCTCCCTTAACCAATATAATGGTGTTTTATTGCAGCCTTTACAAAACGGCCCTGGGAATAGTTCACGTAAAAACGTTTCCTGATTTAAAAACGCCAACCTTTTGCGTAAGTCAGAGATGTGTTGCTGTTTCTGTTGCAAACTGTACGTGATTTAGCGGCAGTGGTGTGGCATTCGTGACCTCGCCGGGTAAAAACTGTCCCCCTGCATTGTAAGAGGTGTGCAAGTTCGTCAGGAGGGCCTGTTATCTGGCGATTCTCTGGTACGATCTGTCGACACACGATGATCATGAGAAGCTGTTTTAAAGTTTCTGGCTTCTTAACGTCTTGCAGAAGGAATGGCGGTCAGAGAGGCCTTCACTGATCTGCAACTGCTTCGCTTAGAGAAAAAAAACTGAATTGTGTTTCCATATCTAGTTTTTCTTAACTACTCTTACCTCCGTCCTGATTTATTTATGAGTGGATCCTGGTTAAAGAGGTCACTGTGTCTGCAGTCCAGCTGGGCTCTCACTTACTTTAATCAGCTCGTTATTGACACCCTGTGGACACACTGACCCCTCCAGGACCAGGACTGGACACCCTGCAGACCCACTGACCCCTCCAGGGCCAGGACTGGACACCCTTCAGACACACTGAGCCCTCCAGGATCAGGACTGGACACCCTGCAGACACACTGACCCCTCCAGGACCAGGACTGGACACCCTGTGGACACACTGACCCCTCCAGGACCAGGACTGGACACCCTGCAGAAACACTGACCCCTCCAGGACCAGGACTGGACACCCTGCAGACACACTGACCCCTCCAGGACCAGGACTGGACCCACTGACCCCTCCAGGACCAGGACTGGACACCCTGCAGACCCACTGACCCCTCCAGGACCAGGACTGGACACCCTGCAGACACACTGACCTCCAGGACCAGGACTGGACACCCTGCAGAAACACTGACCCCTCCAGGACCAGGACTGGACAGCCTGCACACTGACCTCTCCAGGACCAGGACTGGACACCCTGCAGACACACTGACCCCTCCAGGACCAGGACTGGACACCCTGCAGACACACTGACCCCTCCAGGACCAGGACTGGACACCCTGCAGACCCACTGACCCCTCCAGGACCAGGACTGGACACCCTGCAGACACACTGACCCCTCCAGGACCAGGACTGGACACCCTGCAGACACACTGACCCCTCCAGGACCAGGACTGGACACCCTGCAGACCCACTGACCCCTCCAGGACCAGGACTGGACACCCTGCAGACACACTGACCCCTCCAGGACCAGGACTGGACCCACTGACCCCTCCAGGACCAGGACTGGACACCCTGCAGACACACTGACCCCTCCAGGACCAAGACTGGACACCCTGCGGACACACTGGCCCCTTCAGGACCAGGACTGGACACCCTGCGGACACACTGACCTCCAGGACCAGGACTGAACACCCTGCAGACACACTGACCCCTCCAGGACCAGGACTGGACACCCTGCAGACCCACTGACCCCTCCAGGACCAGGACTGGACACCCTGCAGACACACTGACCCCTCCAGGACCAGGACTGGACACCCTGCAGACCCACTGACCCCTCCAGGACCAGGACTGGACACCCTGCAGACACACTGACCCCTCCAGGACCAGGACTGGACACCCTGCAGAAACACTGACCCCTCCAGGACCAGGACTGGACACCCTGCACACTGACCTCTCCAGGACCAGGACTGGACACCCTGCAGACACACTGACCCCTCCAGGACCAGGACTGAACACCCTGCAGACACACTGACCCCTCCAGGACCAGGACTGGACACCCTGCAGAAACACTGACCCCTCCAGGACCAGGACTGGACACCCTGCACACTGACCTCTCCAGGACCAGGACTGGACACCCTGCAGACACACTGACCCCTCCAGGACCAGGACTGGACCCACTGACCCCTCCAGGACCAGGACTGGACACCCTGCAGACCCACTGACCCCTCCAGGACCAGGACTGGACACCCTGCAGACACACTGACCTCCAGGACCAGGACTGGACACCCTGCAGAAACACTGACCCCTCCAGGACCAGGACTGGACAGCCTGCACACTGACCTCTCCAGGACCAGGACTGGACACCCTGCAGACACACTGACCCCTCCAGGACCAGGACTGGACCCACTGACCCCTCCAGGACCAGGACTGGACAACCTGCAGACACACTGACCCCTCCAGGACCAGGACTGGACACCCTGCAGACACACTGACCCCTCCAGGACCAGGACTGGACACCCTGCGGACACACTGGCCCCTCCAGGACCAGGACTGGACACCCTGCAGACACACTGACCTCCAGGACCAGGACTGGACACCCTGCAGACACACTGACCCCTCCAGGACCAGGACTGGACACCTTGCAGACACACTGACCCCTCCAGGACCAAGACTGGACACCCTGCGGACACACTGGCCCCTTCAGGACCAGGACTGGACACCCTGCGGACACACTGGCCCCTTCAGGACCAGGACTGGACACCCTGCGGACACACTGACCTCCAGGACCAGGACTGGACACCCTGCAGACACACTGACCCCTTCAGGACCAAGACTGGACACCCTGCGGACACACTGACCCCTCCAGGACCAGGACTGGACACCCTGCAGACACACTGACCCCTCCAGGACCAGGGGGATCCCGGGGAAGCGTCTCTCCCCAGCAGTGAAGAGCTGGCGTCTCAGGCTGTGGAGGCGAGAGCGCCGCTTCCTGCTCACGCCTGCAGTATGTCTCCCTGTGGCAGGCGGGGGGCGCAGGGGGAGCCCCCGCGGGGGACCTGCCTGGCCATGTGCCCGGCCCAGGAGCGGCGCCAGCGCGAGGCGCAGAGGCGTCTCCACCGCTTCGAGGTCCTGGCGGGCACCGAGCGGGACCGGCTGCCCAGGGCCGACCCGGAGCGCGCCGTGAAGGAGTACTCCCGCCCGGCGGCCGGCAAAGAGACCACCCGCCCCAGTGACCTCCGACCCCCGGACGTTCTGTACAGGACCACCTGCTACCTGATTGACCAGATCGCGTCCTCAGACACCCTGGGGCCCTGGACAGAGGCAGGTGTCTTCCTTTCTAAGGTTACAGGTTGAAAACAAGAGCAGATACAAACGAGAGGAGACATTCGGCCCCTTCGGCCCCTTGAGCCCGATTCGTAGGATCTAACCCAGCCATTTTTTTTAAAGTAGCCAGGATATTGTCTTCAGGAACATGGGTAGGTAGCTTGTTCCACACTCCCACAGCTCTTTGTGTAAAGAAGTGCCTCCTGTCCTGGGTTTTAAATGCACCGCCACACAGTTTCCACTGGCGCCCTTAAACGCCGTGTGCAGCCCCTCATTGCATTCTGCTGAAGCTCGTACCTGGATGACTGAAACCAGCCTGATCTAATCCGCCTCCCGCCCGCCTCGTGCTCTCAGGTGTACGACTTCGTGTTCGACCGGCTGCGCAGCGTGAGGCAGGACATGATCGTTCAGCGCGTCGGAGGCGAGGCCTGCGTGGCCATCCTGGAGCGCACCGTCCGCTTCCTCCTGTACGCCTCCCACCGGCTGAGCCAGGAGCCGCTGCGCCTCTACGACCCCCAGATCAACCACACCCACCTGCAGGAGAGCCTGAGCTGGCTGCTGGGCTGCTACCGGGAGGAGCCCGGTCACCAAGGCAACGAGGAGGAGTTCCAGGCCCTCTGCTTGCTCTACAACCTGGGTAGGTACCCGGTGGCGATGGGGTCCCGGGACCGAGACTGTGCGTGAATGGGGATAGCAGCCTCTCCTTAAGGGGGAAATGCAGAGCTGTTTTTATATTTCGGGGGTTGATAGGAATCAGCGTTGATAGAGTGCATTTCAAACCACAATGAATGGATGTAAAATGTACACAGAAACTTGTAAACCTCCAATTTACACCACAAAATAGACAGAATTTCCAGGTATGCGCAGCACCATGTTCTGCTATTCAGAACGAGGCAGGGTGACGTATTGAGGCCCTATTACACTGTAAACAAGCAGGCTTGTGAATACATCTCTTGTGATCCAATAGAAATATTGCTCTCGACTTCGAGATGGTTTTGCTGACAAATACAGCTCACTTGTTAACTCTGCATGCAGATCGCATTGGAACATTTCTGCAGTGAAATGTCTGCAGCACAACCTGTACTCATTTGCTTGTTCATCACAGTACATCAGTCGTTCCAGGGACTAGTGAGCAGGAAGGGCCGCCTCACGTCACAGTTCATGACAACTCCGGCTCTCGCCCATTGCGAGACAAGGGGTTCTGTGACAACGGGGCGACTTACAGAACTTTCACAAAGTTCAGGATTTTTTGCTTGAATTGAAATCTGTTAAATTCTTCTGTACCGTCAATGAATTAATTTGGTTCCTGAAATTTAATAGCCAGTCTGGGAACTTGGGCCTGCAGTTCTCCTTTAATACTGAGTCCTGGACTGTCTGCCCTGGGTTAGAGTGGCTGGTGGGTCTGTCAGACTAGACTGTGGTCCGAGCTGTTCTGCAGCCCTCTGGTTCAGTCTGCTGCACCACAGCCACCAGTCACTTCGGTGGCCCAGGAACTGATTCCACACAGTCACTCTGAAGGCTCAGCTGGAGTGGAAGCCTGCTGTCGGCAGGGTCAAAGGGCAAAGGTCAGGCTCAGCTGGTCTGAGAAATTGGGCCTGCAGTTCCCCATAACACTGTGAACACTGATTTCTGAGGGCTCTAACTGAACCAGTTGCTTGCTTAATTAACTCAAGATCAGCCCAGTCTCTAATCAGTGACCATGATAGAGCTACCTGTCCAACCCATGGGCTTTAGAGTCTCCTGGAGCAGGGTTTGCAGGTGCCTTGTTTATTTAAAAGAATCCTTTTTCAATATTCGCTTTGTCAGTAGAGTTTGTACAGAGGCCTAGAGCCCCTGAATCCTGGCCTGACTCAAACTGCTCAGAAGCAAGAGTCCCAGCAGGATCCTGGCGTCAGTAATACAGGGTTTGGGGTCTTCCAGAGTCCTGACTGGACACCCCGTCGCTGTCTCACAGAGACTTCCTGGCGTTCATTGCACTGACCGGCTGAAAGCCGTGAACATTTTAGACATGGAACAGAACGGACACTGCAGTGAGACCACTAGACACTGGACGGTCAACCCAGTGGACTTCTTCGAAATGAACGACGGAATGAAGCGATGCCTGAGCGCAACATGAACCAGAAATGGAGGCAGACGAGGAGGGTGTGCATTTAACACTGACGACACGTCTTTACACAAAGGGTGGTAGGAGTGGGCGACGAGCTAGAGCTAGAAACCGGTCAGATCAGCAGAGGCCAAGCGATGAGCCAGACGAGCCCCCCCCCCCGCCCAGCACTGACCTGTCCTCGTTCCTTCTCGAACCCAGGCTCCCCGGAGGCCCTTCAGCACGCCCTGCTGCTCCCAGCGCGGCTGCGGCGCTCCCAGCCGGTGAGCCTGGCGCTGGAGGTGAACCGCGCCTACCTGGAGCGCAACTACGTGCGCCTGTTCCGGCTGGCGCGCCGCCTCGGCTTCCTGCAGGGCTGTGCCCTGCGGCGCCACGTGGGGCCCTGCCGGCGCGGCCTGCTGCTGCTCTACAGCCACGGGCACAGCAGCCGGCAGGGCCGCTACCCGCTGCGGAGGCTGGCGCAGCTCGTGGCGCTGGAGCGCGGCGCCGCGGAGCAGCTCTGCCGCCGGGCCGGCGTGGAGGTGAGCGGGGACTGCGCCGTCTTCAGCAGGGCCTCGTTCCGGGACCCGGGGCCCGTGGGCGACGGGGGCCACCCCGACCTGCTGGGCGAGGGGCCGGCGGGCCGGAGCGTGGCCAGCATCGTCCACGGGACCGCCGGCTCAGACTCCTGACTCTGTCCACGCGTTTCCCACGGCTGCGGGCGGGGGAAAAAAACCCGGCTCCCGTTGCGGAGCGGTCTGATCCGCTCCAGGTTTTCCCAGCCGCGGGGGACCAGGGGACACAAGCCGCGAAGATCTCTGGAAACGGGGAGCTCCGGAGCTGCTTGGCTGTTTCCCTGGTGTTGACAAGGGTTTTGCTGTGCTGCCTCTGGAGCCCCAGCAGCGGGTCCGGAGAAAACCCGGAGTGGCACAGGCAGCAACGCAATGGGAATCCGGTTCCCAGTCCGGTCCTACAAACACCATCAACAGGTCATTGGAACAGCAGGGCTGTTTTCACTGGGGGCCGGGGTCCCTGTGGACTCTGCACAAGAGAAAGAGCCCGTCCCTTCTGCAGAAGAGCACAGAAGCACGTGTGGTCTCCAGTCGAGGGGCTGTTCTGGTGGACCGGTTCAGATCGTTCAATACGTCTTTGCCTTATATCACCGTCTCGACCGCATGCCTGTAACTGCAGGCCCGGCTCCGAGGGAGGTGGTGCTGGAAATCGTCTTATTTTGGTCGTCTGTTTACTAAAGCGACGTATCGCGCCGGGTAGGTTTTATTACAAGTCTAAATGATGTGTTTTTTTTTTACTTCTTTGACCGCGAGAGGACGCTGTGGCTCCACGCTGCCAGACCGCTCATCGTGGCTTGAATAAAGATTTATTTTACCAGGTCGTTGCCGTATTAAAATAACTACAGCTTTGGAAAGTTGGGGTGTATAGATCCGCTGTGCAGGACACGGGTACGAGAACGGAGCGCCGGCAGACCGCTCTGTTGAACGCAGTGTGTGTAATAGACCACACTGGGGCTGCTCGTTTGGAAAGAGTTATTCGAGATTTGACCCAGTTCACTAGAATGTAGGAAACTTTATGCGCCTGGCGCTTCCAAACGGGGGGGGGGGGCTCATCGCTCCTGCACGGGGGCCGGGGGTCGCCCTGGGCGCGGAGGCGACGAGCGCGTTTCACACCCGGGAGGGACGGAGACACGCCGCCGCCAGTGTCCGAGAGCGGGATCTGCGACCCCGGCGCGCCCGGAGACAGGAGTTAACACTCGGGCCGGTGGGGAAGACCGCGCCGGCTCTCTGTCCTGCCCGCGATCGCCGTCCCCCCAGCCCAGGTGGAGAGCTTGAGGGGGGGGGGCGCCGTTTCGGGAGTCGGGCGGCTGGATAGGAAACGGCAGGCGTTTGCGGAGCTTCTGCTAACGGAGAAGGGAATCGGCCGCAAACAAAAGATCACGGAGTGATCAAAACTTCAAAGAGTCGACTGGAGAGAGAGAGAGAGAGAGGGAGAGAGGTGGTGGAGGGGAGGGGGATTGAGCGAGAGAGGGAAAAACGCAGCAACGTCCCCTCTCACATGAATGAATAATGAGAGAAATGAGTATTTTTCAGCACCGGTTTGGGAGGGTGGATGCCGGTGAGATGACATGCTGAAATATGCGGGCTCGGATGTGAAGCCAAGCGATCGGGGGCGACGCCTGACGCGAGAGGACTTGTGCAGGTCGGCAGAAGTTAAGCTGACAAAAAAAAATTGAGCCGCACAGAACGGAGTTTTTTTTTTTTCCCCCCCAAAGTGTGTTTTAAAAAAAAAGTTGAAGTCTCTTCGCCGTACAGCGGTGAGAGAGAGAGGGAGAGGGAGGGAGAGAGAGAGAGAGAGGTGAGCGCCCGTTCCTCCGGCTCCTCTTCCAATGGCCCACGCTTTTGAACAAATCGGAGAAAGATTTTAATACTTCTTCCGCCCGTGTCCGCTTGCATGTAAGCTCCCGGGAGCCCCTGTAAGAAACTGCGGTATTTCCAAGGCCACCTCGACCCCCGTCAGTAAGTTTTCGCGACCGGCCCGGCCCCCGGCCGAGCAGAGCAGAGCGGCGGAGATGCGGAGAGCTGGCGGCGGCCAGGCGCTCCTCCGCTGGGGAGCTTTGATCCTGCTTTTCCGGGGACTCTTCGCCCAGGACAGACAGTGAGTACTTCTCTCCCCCCTCTCTCTCTCTCTCTCTCTCTCCCCTTTTATCGTTGTTGTGTCGCCATTGCAACAATTAAGGGGCAGTTAGCGGGGGGTATTTTGTTTTTCGGGCGCACTTGCTGGTAGCGTGCAGGAAGGCTGTAGTGAACGCAGCTACGGTTCAATCAAGTTCATCGGAGCCGTAGCGGGGACGCATTCCGGTCGCTTTCCTTTCTGGGGGGTGTTCCGATAACTCGGGAAAGGGAACCCCGGACTCTCAGAGTGGCTGAAAACATTTTGCTTTCCAGCTGGGAACACACTGTACTTCCATATATACCTAGCCTAGCCTCCCGAGCTATCCAAGGAAATGTGAAGTGTAACAAATTACTTTTAAGACCCGAAACATTTGGAAAAAAACAAATCTCTCCTGCGCTAACAGACAGGGGGTTGTTGAAAATATGTGGAGACTGTTGCTTCAGGTCAGAGCCGAGGCGGAGCAGTAGTTTCTCCCCGGCGGCTGACCTAGGCGAGCTGCCGGGGGGACCCCCGACGCGCCTCGCGTGTCCCGTGGGCAGACAGCTCCTCTCCCGGGAGGTTGTCGTTTCCGCCGGAGGGGCACAGCGCAGCCCCGCACCGAACAGCTGGCGAAGGGGGCTCTCCGCTCCCCGAAGCCGGCGGACCCCAGCCGGCCCCCGGAGCAGACGCGGGAGAAACGGGTCGGGTGTCCGTGTGGGCTGGGAGCGGGGAGACCCCCGTGTATCTCGGGAGAGACCCGCGCTGTCCCGTAACGGCGGTGGCCGGTTCCCCTGGGTTAGTGGACCAGCCAGAACCGAGCCGGTTTTCCGTGAGGGGGCCCCACCGTTTGAGGTGGTCACCTCGCGGCTGTTATCGACCCCTTTGAAGAATTAATCTGGTTTTCGCTTTTCGGGAGTTTGAAAATGAAGCAACAGTTAGCGGCTACTTACAAGGAAGAGCTCGCTTAAATTCGGCCACGACGAATGTAGTTTGTGTTTTAAATTCTCTGCTTCAGAATAATGATGAACTCAGTATAATAATACGAAGAACAATGAAGTGCCGCTATATAGTGATTTTTAATCGCAAATCATTAACATAAACAACAGGGAAGGGAGTCAGTTGGAAACGCTGGTTTTTCCTTGGAAACTAGATGTTGAATTCGGGTCTGTTATTGTGTTTCGGAGTGGGCTCTGCCCCCTCGCTCGGCGGAAAGGCTACCGCTGTCAGGATCCGGTGTTTTCTGTGGCGCGCTGGGTTTTACTGCCCTGCTCTCGGCGGCTTGTCGAAGCCGCGGGTCAGCAGTCCGGTTTCAGCCCGGACAGTCCTGGACCGTCTTCGGGGGCTCCAAGCCCTGATGGACCTGGAGAGTCCTTCTGAAGTGTATACTATTAAGACGCCAGTACGTGATACGATGCACTAGTTCGAAATAATATCATCATTCTTATTAATATTATTCAGAGTCCCCGCAGTGCTGAGCCTAGTATTATTTTTTGTTGTGTTGTGTTTTTTTTCTTTGTCGGTTTCTGCTTAACAGTGGTCATGACATTTAGATAACCGTACCCGGTCATCATCAGCAGACTTTCTGTGGGACGAGGTGTCTGGGAAACGTTTCCCTTTTGAAGTAAATACGCCCCCCTCGGGTCTCCTGCGTCCCGGGCCGGGGAAGCGGTGCTCGGGGGGGGGGGGGGGCTGTGTTGTTGTGGGGTGTCTGTCATGCTCGGCGTTGGAAGGCTGCCCTGCGCTGTGTTTGATTGATCGGGTCTCCGGGATGCTGCTCCTGTGCTGTGATTGACTGATTTGGCCTATGAAATTCCCGTGCTCCCGCCACCTGTCTGCAGCATGCCAGAACTTAATCCCGAGCCGCTGGCTTCTGTTTCCTGCATTAATTGCGAAGGAATATCGGTTGGTCTGCCAAGAGCTTTCCAGATTAGTGAACCATAGAAAATGCTGCCGTTAGGGCAGCGGGGATAAAGAGGCTGTGTTTACCTTTATGTTCTCTTAGCTGCCCACCCCGTTCCCAGATTTTCTCCGAATTGTCAGGGAATTAAATGGCATTTGGGCTACAGTAATCCCACTCGGCTGACCTGGCGCCCCGGGCACGGTGTCCCAGCGGACAGTGAAATGACAGAATGAAAAAAAAAACACTCATGTGACCCGCCCCTTCCATTTGAAATGTCTCTCGAGTTCCGGTACGAGCCGCAGCACCACAGTACCTCTCTCCGAGCGGCCTGTGCGGATCGGAGGCGCGGCGAAGCTGTTGATATTCAGATATAGTGCTTCCCAAAAGAACCAATAGGCGCCTCGTACCCGACACCGAACACCCCCCCCCCACCCTGAATCTCCGCTGCAAAACACCCGCTTGTCTTTCATGATGGAGTACCTCCGTGCTGGGGAGCACTGGAGCTGCCTGCTGATCTCCCAGCCACGGGCGCTCTCGGAGTGAAATCGCGTTACAAGATACACGATACAATTTTGCAAAGACAAAGACCTGGATTGTGGTGTTACTTCACACTTCTGGTTCCCCTCCTCCTAAATGCCGCGTGTGCGTGCAAATTGTATTTAATTGCCCGAAACAGGGCTAAATAGAGGGGCAGCTCTGTGTTTCGGAAATCTAATTATTGTTTCTTGCACAGCAGATTGGAGCTCTTTTCAACAAGTGCTCCGCTGAGTCAGGATTGAACTCACTGAGAGTTAAGAGAAGGAGAGGAGTAGGAATGTTTCTGTCTCCTAGGGGTTTGGGTATCTAATGACTGACTCCGTTACACAAAGCACCCCCACCCTGATCGCCATCCAAGCACCTTGACCTAACTTGACCTTTTCAGAATGTTTATTTAGAGAAGGGAGGCCTGACCTTTGCCCTTTGACCCTGCCGACAGCAGGCTTCCACTCCAGCTGAGCCTTCAGAGTGACTGTGTGGAATCAGTTCCTGGGCCACCGAAGTGACTGGTGGCTGTGGTGCCGCAGACTGAACCAGAGGGCTGCAGAACAGCTCGGACCACAGTCTAGTCTGACAGACCCACCAGCCACTCTAACCCAGGGCAGACAGTCCAGGACTCAGTATTAAAGGAGAACTGCAGGCCCATGTTCCCAGACTGGCTATTAAATTTCAGGAACAAAATAAATGCATCAGGGCCGGATTGTGGTGCTCATAGGCCCTCAGCACTTTCACTCCAAAATGTGCAAGAAGAGGGGTCAACACCAGTTGAATGACGTCGATTGACAAGATGCACTTTAAACTGTTCTAATGCTAAACCAGGTGATTGATGGAGCGAGTCGAGAGACCATCACTTCCACACTTCTGGTTTCTAGAACAGCCGCTAGAGAGCGCGTGATTGTTGATGCGGAGCACCTAGAGCTGATCGCCAGCGTGTTGTTTCAGCTCATTTTTTAGTTAAGTCACTAGTGTTTCCCTCCTTCATAGGCTCTAAAAATTTCATAGACCCTAGGCACTGTGCCTACAGGGCCCAATGGGAAATCCGGCACTGAAATGCATTGAGAGTATAAAAAAATGGAAAAAATTCCGATTTAAGCACAAAATTGTCAGCTTTGTGAAAGTACTATAAATCGCTATGTTGTCGCAAACCCCTGGTCTGGCCACGGGCGAGAGCGAGAGTTCCCACGAATTGCTACATGAAGCGGCCCTTCCTGCTCACTAGTCCTTGTAATAACTGCTGTAATGCCATGTACGAGCAAATAAGTACAGGTTGTGCAGCAGACATTTCCCCCCAGAAATGTCCCAACGTGATCTGCATGCAGAGTTAACAAGCAGTACTTGTCAGAAAAACGGTCTCCAAGTCAAGAGCAATATTTCTACTGGATTACAAGAGACGTACTCACAAGCCTGCTGGTTTACAGTGTAATAGGGCCGCAACACGTCACCCTGCCTCGTTCTGAATCGCAGAACATGGCGCTGCACCTACCTGGAAATTTAATCTATTTTGTGATGTAAATTGGAGGTTTTGGAAGTTACTATGTACATTTTACTTTCATTGTGGTTTGAAATGTGCTCATCAATGTTGATTCTTTCGAACCCAGAAATATAAAAATAGCTCTTCAGTTCCCCTTTAATAAAAGCAAAGGACAGTGTAGGCCTGTCTGTCATCTTTAGAGACAGGCTCAAGACAGCAGTTTATATGTCAGGCAGGAAGAATACATCTTTTAAGTCTCATTTTAATAATAATAATAATCACAATCATATAAAACTTTATTTTATATAGTGCCTTTACAGGTGTCTTCTCAAAGTGCTTTACAGAATGAAAACAACAATAAAAAAATACACAACATATGCACAATGAGAGGAGACAGTAGATGGAGGTACTGAGTACAGCAGGAGCAGAGGGGTAAAGAACAGAAGTAGTTGAGTAAAGGCTCTTCTAAAGAAGAAGGGTTTGAGTCTGGATTTGAAGGAGTTTAGAGAAATTGACTCTCTGATATCCTTGAGGATAGAGTTCCAGAGCATTGGGGCGCAGCGGGAGAAGGCCCTGTCACCCCTAGAGTGTAGACGTGCTTGGGGGACAGTTAGGAGACAAGAATTAGACGAGCGAAGGTTGCGAGGTGGGGAGTAGGGTGATAATAGTTCAGACAGGTACTGAGGTGCCAAGCCACGCAGAGCCTTATAGGTGAGCATGAGGATTTTCAAGTCCACATGGAATTTGACAGGAAGCCAGTGCAAGGACTCTAGGATAGGAGTAATGTGATCACTTGCACTAGACGTGGTCAGGATTCTGGCTGCTGAAGTTTGTTCAATGTGGATTTAGAAACCCCAGCAAGCAGAGCATTACAGTAGTCAATTCGAGAGAACACAAATGTGTTAACCAGCTTTTCAGCCACAGTTAGTGATAACATACAGTAGGGCGTATTCTAGTGATATTTCTGAGGTGAAAGAAAGATGTTTTGACAGTATGCTGCACATATGGGTTGAATGTCAAGCCTGGATCAAATATCACCCCCAAGTTTTTCAATTTAGACTGAAGCTCAAGTACAGAACCATCCACAGATAGGGTTACAGGATTGGCTTTACAAAGTTGATGGGGGGTGTCAATAAGCATGACTTCAGTCTTGTCACAGTTTAGGTGAAGGAAATTTTGAATCATCCAGGTTTTTATGATTTTAGATGCAATTAGATAGAACAGAGACAGCCACATCAGTGTCAGGTTTGGTATGGATGTAGATTGGAGTATCGTCAGCGTAGTAATGATAGTTGAGGCCATGTGATCTTAAAAGCTGACCAAGTGGAAACATGTAGATGCTGAAAAGTAAGGGGCCCAGTATCGAGCCCTGTGGAACACCAGACTTAACGAGCCCAATTTCAGACAGCGATCAGTGAGGTAAGACTCACTTTTTTCTTTTGAAAACCCTGCAGGCACTGGCCTTATACCGTCATACTTGGTCTCGGTATCCAATAGTTTGGAGGAGTAAAAAGGACCAGTCTTTTTCTCCTCCAGCGTCCTGGACAGCGTGTTGTTCCGGTGAACAGTGACGACGTGAGGCTCTCCTTCTGCAGAGAGGCTCCGCCCACTGGTCAGGCTCACCGGCACCGCCTTCCCCCTCTCTCTGTCTCCCCCCAGGGGCTACCTGATCGCGGCGCCCTCGGTGTTCCGCGCAGATGTGGAGGAGTCTGTGAGCGTGACCATCTTCAAGCCCGTGAAGGAGACCAGGGTGCAGGTGCAGCTGTGGGTGAAAGGGGAGGTGGTGGCCAGCAGCCATGGGACAGTGCTGGGTGAGTCTGGCCAGGCGGCTCGGCTCCGGGTGTGTTGCGGCAGGCTGGTTCAGTGGGTTGGCACTTGGGTGGGAAAACCACATCATTAGCCAGTGGGGACCAGAGCTCCTCTCAGGGTGGCACGGTGCTGGCAGACGAGGCGGGCACGAGGCGGGTAGGCTTTTTCTTGGACTCGGGTGCGGCAATGATCGTGATGACCTACCAGGCGTCTCAGGGCTTGCCGATGATGTCAGTGAGACAGGAGCTGGCTCTCCAACTGCTGCACGCCAGACCCCGTGCCATGTTCAACTGAACTGTCCCGCCCCCTCAGTTTTGGACAAAACGATTTTGGAATGCTTACTTAACTTGTGCCCTAAAAAATAGTACTTTGTCAATGGTCAGATAACTACACTATCCCCGGACTCCCAGTTACTACAACGGACGGTTTGATGTGCAGGAGGGCTATCTGTCCAGGAACGGCACCTATTCCATAGTGTCTACGTTACTGGGACATTATTATTCAACATTATTACGATCTTGTTTGCTCAGGTGGACCGATCCCTTGCCAGTAGTTTATCCTTATACTTACAATCGTTATAAAACTAGGACTGTAGTTATAGAAGTTTGTGTTTTCTGTTGGTTTTACAACTATTTTTTCTTAATGATTCAGAACCTCTTTACCGCCGATGTAGCTGCAGAAATGAACGCGTGTGGTATTTTGTGACTCCAGGCAATAATAACCGCGAGAGGGCTGATAAACGTGAAAGTGTACTTCATCGCTAAATACCAGATTGCCCATCGTTATCTTCTATCATGAAGCACTCATCAGTGGCATGGTTGCGAGATTTCACATAGGTAGTTGCAACAGCTCTGTTTCAACTGAAATATCACCGCCCCCCCACTCAGAATTTCAGATGCCCCCCTACAGATTTTTCCCCTGGTGCCCGCCCTGCGGCACGCTGTCCTGTTGGCGACTCTCGGCGTGCCACTTGAGAAACGGCCCTCATTCTGCTCCGGTAGACAGCTGGACAGTTGCAGACTGGGAGGGAGTAGCATCGGCAGTAGCGAGCCGATTCCAATTTTCCAAATTGCTGTGCTCCTCGTGAGAATTCTTGTGCGTTCGTACGATCCAGTGCGTTCGTGTCAGCACTTAGTGAACTGTTGGCACTGAATCATGAAGAATCGGCAATGTAATGAACTAACAGGTTGGGATGCAGCTGAGCAGGGGCGAAGGCACAGAGGTGATCTTATTAAGAGCTGCCTTTGCTTAGAGGTGACAAGTCTCTGAAAAACCTTACTGAGGCCGAGCGCCCACAAGGGATCATTTTGGTCATGGCAAGAGAGATCAAACAAAAGTTCAGTCACGGGGGAGCTATATACCAGCTCCCAGCCTCCCCAGAACCCCTGAAAGACCCATATTATAAACATAAAACTTCTGCACCATTTTCATGTTTTTCTCAATTCTTATACAAAAATAAACCGAACAGACTGCAAGCCCTCATTTCCTGATGAGTGACGTTTCTTCCTCTGTTTTTGATTTCAGACAAAGGCACAATCAAATTAAAGGTGAGTTCCTGGCTTCTAATGCCCTAGATTATCCAGATCCAGCTGCCTGCTCCTGGCTTGTTTATCTGCTCTCCAGGTATGTGGAGATGACAGGTGGAATGTGTCCGTTTGCCTGGCTGAGCCTCCCCTGCGCTGAAGGAGACCAGAACGAGCTGGCGAACTCCGGCTCCTTCTAGTTTCTCTGAGTGTTTCTGTGAGTGTGTGTGTGCTTTCACCCCGAGCCTCACCCTCCCGAAGTCATTTCTGACAGAGCCAGAACTGAAAAGCTAAGGGTGCTGTTGCACAGCGGTCTCATCCATTCCAGGTTATACCCGCTGCCTGCTTATATGCTTCTCCTCAAAGCCAAATGAGGTAGATTGCCTGAATGGTCCCTCTCATTGGAAAACTTTCCTACAGTATGTTGTGTTTCAGAACAGGTGCCGGATTGTGCAGAAGCTGTTACAGTCCAAGTCAAAGCAGTCTTGAATGTTTGCATGACTTTGTGAGTTTGTTGCAGCGGGAGTGGGTTTGTCAGTTGCTTCTCTGATTTGACTTGTGTTAGACTGTATCATTTTCGGTATGATTGTGCTCTGACCTGTGCTGTGTGTTGGATCTGGGGGTCTAGCTGCTGTCTCAGAGCTCGTGGCCTCGGCCTTCGGTCCTCCAGAATCAACTCCCAACTTCACACAAAGTGCAGGAAGCAATTTCCACAATAGTATTCATTGTGTCCACCCATTTTCTGTCCACGGTGTCCAGGACAGGGCTGGTGGGTGCCAGAGCCCATCCTGGCGAACCATAGGCGCTAAGCAGGATACACCCTGGTCGGGATGCCCTGACACAAACACACACACGCTCACACCAGAGTCAGTTTTCCCAGAAGCCAGTTAGCCAACCAGCATGTCTTTGGATGGTGGGGGGAATCCAGAGCACCTGGGGGAAACCCACACAAACGTGGAGAGAACATGCAAACTCCACCAAGACTGTGCCGCTCCTTTTGGTGTCTTATGACGTTTAAATCCCTGTATCGTGTGTGACTGTGTGTGGTGTCTTGAAGTCAGTGTGGGGGCTGTCTGTGGAAGCCGTGGCGCTGTTCTCTCTGATTGCGTTCCTGTGTGGTGCCGTTACCCAGGTACCTCCTGGCCTGCGCGGACAGGCTCATCTCAAGGTGTGGGGCAACCGCCACCTGACAGAGGAGGGCTACATCTTCCACAACTACACCACCGTGACCGTGGACAGCAAGGGCACGGCAGTCTTCATCCAGACCGACAAGCCTGTCTACAAACCCCGGCAGAAAGGTCTGTGCCTCTCTCTCTCTCCCTGAACGGTGTCAGGGACTGCGCTCTTCGGGAGCTGCAGTCCAGCAGGGTTTGGAGTCCTCCGTAAGTGTCAGCGACTGCAGAGCGAGGAAGAGTCAAACCTGTGAGGTTAAAGAGGAGCTGCAGTCCCAGTTTCTCCGACCGGTGACTCTATCTCGGCAACAAAATTAATTCATTGACGCTATCGAAAAATTGTACAGATTTCAAATGAAGCACAGAATCGTGAATTTTGGGAAAGTACTTTAAGTCGCCACGTTGTCGCAAACCCCTGGCGTCGCCACGGGCGAGAGTGAGAGCTCCCACGAATTCTGATGTGAAGCAGCCCTTCCTGCTCACTAGTCCCTGTGATGGCTGATGTAATGCCATACATGAGCGCGTAAGTACAGGTTGTGCAGCCAGCATTGCACCGCAGAAATGGCTCAACGTGATCTACGGGCAGAGTTAACAAGTAAGTAGTATTTGTCTGCAAAACCATCTCGAAGCCCAGAGCAATATTTGTATTCGATTAAAAAAAAGATGTGTTTACAAGCCTGCTGGTTTGCAATTTTAACAGGGCTACGTCACCTCACCGGAAGTTTTGTTGCCTCATTCTGAACATAGTCCAGTGCTCAACTGGAGAGTTAGTCTATTTTGCGATGTCAATTGGAGATTTTACATGTTACTGTGTACATTTTACTGTGGTTTGAAGTGCACTCATCAATGGCGATTCTTTCTAACCCTGAAATATAAAAATGGTGTGGCAGAGGGACCAGTTTAACTCTGCTCCGAAGGCCTGAAAGTGCTTTCAGATGAGAGATAAGATGAGAATTTACGGATAGGGGCCGGGGCTCAGCAATCACAGGGGGCAAAACTCACCTTAAATACTCCACGAAGAGCAGTCCAGGCTCTCCCTGGCAGCCAGGGGAGGGTCACAGCACAGGAAGTCCCCCTGCGTCCAAGTGCAAATCTGCTTCTCACTTTTTTCAAGGGCAAAAATCAGAACGGTTTCCTTTTCCAGCCCTCGTGTGGCTCCTTATGCTGGGATTCCACTGCAGAACATTTGCTGTCTCTTTCCGGGAACACCCCAGGGTGTGGAGCAGGACCTTTTGCGGAGTTATCCGTGCCGTGTGCGTCTCCTAAAGCCTTTTTCTGTGCTCTGTCCTCCTCTAGTGCTCGTGAACATCTTCTCCGTCACCCCTGACCTGCGGCCGGCCAGGGACAAGGTAACGAAACCTTTATCTCAGGGCAACGCGGGGTTCGCGCACGATCCTGCAGATGAAAACAGATCGGGAAGGCAGAAACAGCCAAGCCAGGAAGTGGATGTGGATTTTGTTTGTTTCAGACATTTTTATAGGATGAGGATGTCTGCTTCTTAGAACCAGGCGTTTTTTACACCCCTTCATGCCCCGTCTGTCAGGTTTCAGGGACAGGGTCTTGTTGGTATCTAGAAAGCTGGAGGGGGATGTAAATTTCAGCAGGAAGACGCTTTCACTTGCATGACCCTGAGCAAGGCGACTCTGGGCAGCCAGCTGGGGCAGCACGATCACAGCACACCCACCTGCGTCCAGTTCCCTCTCCGGCTTGCTTGTGGTCTGCAGTGAATCCTGGCTCCTGGCAGCCGCCCGCAGCTGGGACAGCATGCCAAGAGCTGCAGTGGGCACTGAATGAGTGTATCTGCCGAGCAAACCCAGCCTGAAATGCGCAGGATCAACGTTTCGCTTGGTTCTCCGTGTGCTGTTTGTGTGGAGGCTGGGAACAGGGCGCGTATTGACGGCGGCGTTGTCAAAGCTCGCCGCTGGCACCGGGCCGCGCTCTCGCACACAGACCGCCGATTGTGAGGGCAGGTGGAGGGTGGGGGGTGGGGGGGAAGGCCACTGGCCCACGCTGCCTCTCTAATGTGAGCCCGTCCTGTGTCGCCTCTTCTCTTTGCAGGTCGATGCCTACGTCGTGGTGAGTAGAGGTGCTGTTGGGCAGTTGTCCCAGCGGGCAGCACGGCCCCCGTCTCGTTTCGCGGCTCTCTTGTGCCACCCACAGCGAGCACAGACAGTTTGTAATTGAGCTAATTTGGCAAGGTGACTGGGCATAGTGAGGGGGCTGATCGTAAACAGACCCAGGGAGTCTGCACAGTTTGTATTTCTGCCTAATTTTCCTCATTCCTCCTTCTTTTTTCTGGGTTGTTTCTGTTTACGACTGTTATTGGTCTTCTTTTGTGCGTGCAAACGCACACTCACACACATGCACACACACGCAAGCACACTCACATGCATGCACACAATCATGCTTGTGCACACGCACAAACACACATGCACGCTCACACATGCATGCACACATGCACACTCACGTGCACCCACACTCGCACACGTGTCTGTTCCCGTCTTCGGTCTCTTCAAGCATCACATAGACTCTCAAACCATTTCCATTTGCTGTTCTCCACCCCCACCCAAATGAAACTCCACACAAGGTGAAAATAGACCCCAGACACATGTTATGGGCACTGTTACATGTAAAAGAAGATTTAAATTCTGTCTGTAATTGTTCACAGGATCCCAGGGGTTCAAGGATGATTCAGTGGACAGATCTGAAGCCAGTTTGCTGTGGTAAGCACTGTGTGGAGGCAAGTCTCGTTGCCTCTGTGCTGTCAACAAATAAACTTATACACTAGATCTGTGTAGAACTTCAATTCAAACAGGACCAGACAGGAAATATTCAGTTGTCTTTTAATCATCTAATCTGTCCTCTTTGCATCATTTAAATGATTAAGAATTAAAATGTTCAAAACTAAGAATAATAAATGTTAACTGTGGCCTCTCCTCAGTTTCTTGTGGGCGGTTGTGTGTGTTTTCAGGCATAGTGAACGTGAGTTTCCCCCTGTCGGACCAGCCCGTGTTTGGCGAGTGGTTTATCTTCGTGGACATGCAGGGCCACACCTACAACAAATCCTTCGAGGTGCAGAAATACAGTGAGTGCCGGAGGCAGAGATCGCGTGAGCCGAGCCCCCTCCTCCAGCCTGTTCTGGCGGATGTGGGGACCAGCCTGGGAGGACTAAGACTGAAACTGAAAGCCTGTTTTTTGGGGGGGAAAAAATCCTTGCATAAGTTGTTAGTAAATAGATGCAGATAGGTTATAAATAAAATAGATATAGTTCTCATGTAGTTAACTGTAGGATGATCTGGTTTGCAAGAAAACAGTTTTTTCTAACCTGTGGAAGTGTAATGTGTATCTGTACTCTTATTCGTTCATTGTAAATAAATTTAATTTGTGAATATCTTATACTTTGATCTAAATATATATAGAGAAGGGTCCATCTATTATTTCTTTTCATTGTAAAGCACTCAAGTAATCGTTTCTCTTTTTTTTTCTGCAATTTCCAAGTTGTCCCATTATTTTCAACACACATGGGCTTTCGAATCTCTCTCTGACTGTCGCACTTTCATCGCCTTCTTCGTCCCCAGTCACGCCGAAGTTCGAGCTGCTGATCGATCCTCCGCGGTACATCCGCGATCTGAACACGTGTGAGAAGGCCACAGTCCGCGCCAGGTGAGGCAGAGACGCGTCACGTCTGTGGATCCCCAGGCTAGACACAGGTCATGTGATCAGAGCTTTTCTGTTCTTTAACTACTTACATGGCTGATGGGCCTCTGTGTGCGTGCCCTGTGTGTACACTGAGTGTGTGTTCTGTGTGCGTGCCCTGTGTGTACACTGAGTGTGTGTTCTGTGTGCGTGCCCTGTGTGTACACTGAGTGTGTGTTCTGTGTGCGTGCCCTGTGTGTACACTGAGTGTGTGTTCTGTGTGCGTGCCCTGTGTGTACACTGAGTGTGTATTCTGTGTGCGTGCCCTGTGTGTACTCTTTGTACCCTGTGTGTGTGGCCTGTGTGTACTCTGTGTGTATGTATGCCCTGTGTGTGTGCCCTGTGTGTACTCTGTGTATGTATGCCCTGTGTGTACTCTGTGTGTGTGTACCCTGTGTGTATGGCCTGTGTATACCCTGTGTGTACTCTGTGTGTATGTATGGCCTGTGTGTGGCCTGTGTGTGGCCTGTGTGTGGCCTGTGTGTGTACTCTGTGCGTACTCTGTGTCCGTACTCTGTGCGTACTCTGTGCGTACTCTGTGCGTACTCTGTGCGTCCTGTGCGTGCGCCCTGTGTGTGTGTACACTGTGTGTGTACTCTGTGTGTATGTATGGCCTGTGTGTACTCTGTGCGTGTGTACTCTGTGCGTGTGTACACTGTGTGTGTACTCTGTGCGTGTGTACACTGTGTGTGTACTCTGTGTGCTCAATTCTGTGGGAATGGCAGTAATGAAGAGGCCCTGCGGCCGCCCCCTGCCCTTCTCAGGTACACCTTTGGAAAGCCGGTGACAGGCAAGCTGAAGGTGAACATGACGGTGAACGGAGTGGGGTACTACCGGCACGAAGTGGGGCACTCCGTGGCGAAGGCGATGGAGGTGAGGGGTGCGACGGAGGAGGCGGTAGTCTGAGATGGCTGTCTTGGTATTGAGCCCCTCATAAATAGGGGGTTTAGTGGGGATCCCCAACTCCCACCCAGGAATATTTCTCAGGTAGAGGTCAGGGGATAGACAACACCAGTGAAGCAGATCTGACCCGAATAATGTGATCAGCCAGGACAGGAGCAGAGGACACCTGTACAACACACGCGCGTCTTCAATTCTTCTGGAAGCTCGTGCTGAAATTCCCAGCTGCCCCCCACAATGATTTTGACCTTAATTAATTATTAATAATGAATGATTCACTGCTCAGCCTCCAGTTCCAGCCTGCTCAGCGCGTGTACCTCATCTCCTCTCTGCGGCCCTCCCCCCCCCAGATCGACGGCTCCGCGACCTTCGACCTTTGCGTGAAGGAGCTGATGCCCCTGGACGTGGCGGATCACTTCCGGGGCACGGTGCACATGTGGGCGGCGGTGACCGCGGCTGACGGGAGCCAGCAGGTGACCTTCGACGACACCACGCCGGTGCACAAGCAGCTCATCGACATCAAGTACTCCAGGGACACCCGCAAGCTGTTCAAGCCCGGCCTGCCCTACAAAGGCAAGGTAATGGAGACCTGCGAACACTGGGGTGGCCGCCAGCATGCACACACCCTCTTGGGGGAGGTGGGGGAGCACCAGGGTCCGTCCCAGGGGTTCATGTACACAAGTCGCAGCATTGAAGTCAGCAGCTCCAGACAGTAAGACAATAATAAGCATCCCTTGATCTTGGTCTCTGAGAATAGGAATGGGAATATTCCTCACACTTCTATAGCGCTTTTCTGGACACTCCACTCAAAGCGCTTTACAGGTAATGGGGATCCCCTCCACCCCCACCTGGATGATGTGCCAGTCCGCTCCCCACACACCAGCTCTCAGTGGGGAGGAGAGCAGAGTGATGAAGCCAGTTCAGAGATGGGGATTATTAGGAGGCCATGATGGGTAAAGGCCAGGGGGATTGTGGTCCAGGACACCGGGGTAACACCCCTACTCTTTGAGAAACGCCCTGGGATTTTTAATGACCACAGAGAGTCAGGACCTCGGTTTTATGTCTCATCTGAAGGACGGCGCCTTTTTACAGTCTAGTGTCCCCGTCACTATACTGGGGCATTAGGACCCACACAGACTGCAGGGTGAGCGCCCCCTGCTGGCCCCACTAACACCTCTTCCAGCAGCAGCCTTAGCTTTCCCAGGAGTCTCCCCTCCAGGTACTGACCGGGCTCACACCTGCTGGGCTTCAGTGGGCTGCCAGCTGGGAGCTGTAGGGTGTTATATAAGAAGTCCACTTTCTAAAACGTCTTCTGAGCACAAATAAACGAGCTGAAATGTGGAAGTGGCTCTGGATAGAACAGGTGGTTTGGAGCCAGCAGCTGGTGAGTCACTGGTGAGGTACTCCGAAATGTGCAAGAAGAGGGGTCAACGCCGGTTGAATTTTGTTGATTGACAAGACGCACTTTAAACTGTTCTCATGCTAAACCAGGTGATTGATGGAGCGAGTCGAGAGACCATCACTTCCACACTTCTGGTTTCTAGAACAGCCGCTAGAGAGCGCGTGATTGTTGATGTGGAGCACCGAGAGTCGATCGCAAGCGTGTTGTTTCAGCTCGTTTTTCGTGAGTCACTAGTGTTTCCCTCCTTCGTAGGCCCTAACAGTTCCCTAGGCCCTAGGCGGTGTGCCTGCAGTGCCTACAGCGCCTAATGGGAAATCCAGCACAGCAGCCACCCCTACATAAGGATTGAAGCAGAGCAGGCAGGTCTATAAATCAGCCAGCAGGGAGCTGGATTATCAGATAGCAGATAGTGTCAGACACTCAGGAGGGTGGAAAGGTCATTTCCTGTCAGGAACGTGCAGGTAATCGAGACTTTCAGTTAACGACTTATTAAGATCCGGGAAAGAAGAAAACTGTAGCTTTCCACATACGAAATTGAGCCGTTAAGATGGGGGAGGGGACCTCACAGAGCAGGGCGGCCCTTTGCGATCCAGGGCTCCCCCTGGTGGGGAGAATTTGTCGTAGCTGCCCTGACCACCAGCTGCATCTGGGGGGCGCCCCCCGCAGGTGGAGGTGACCTACCCGGACGGCAGCCCCGCGGACGGGGTGCGGGTGCGGGTGAAGGCGGAGCTGACGCCCAAGGACAACGTCTACACCAGCGAGCTGCTGTCCTGGGACGGGCGGGTGGAGTTCGAGATCCCCTCCATCCCCACGGCTGCCCAGTACGTCTGGCTGGAGGTCAGTTGGGGGGTGTTTGGCGGGTGGGAGGGGGGTTGGAAAACTATTAAGCAGCGGAAGGTGGGGGAGTGGCGATCACTCGGAAGAGGGATTTTTGGGATGGAGTTGGGGAACAGGGTCAGTGGTTTGCAGGGCAGGTGTAGCAGAGAGGAGGAAGGGGTAGGACTGTTCCCAGTCTTCTGTCCAACACTGTCTGATGAAGAGGGAGTGAGATGCTGTAGGAATAGGTAAAGGCTTATTCCATGCTGAAAAGAAAAGAGAGAACGTTTCAGCTGTGGAGTCTTCCTCAGACTTCTTCGTCAGGAGATCAAGCAGGGAGCTGCGTCAGCATGCGCAGGCTGCAAAGGAACAAGTAACAGGTTTATTCCAGGCTGAAAAGAGAAGAAAGGAAACAACATTTTGGCTTCTTCAGGTGTGTGAAGAAGGCTCCACGGCCAAAATATTGTATTTCTTTTCTTTTCCTTTCAGCCTGGAATAAATCTGTTCCTTTGCAGCCTACGCATGCTGACGCAGCCCCCTGCTTGTGATGATATAGGTGTGTTCGGGTCAAACCCTCCCTCGGGTTGACAGGACAGGATTCATGACTTCTGGGTCCTTGCAGGGCAGCGTCAACGCTGTGCCAAAGCCAGGCTCTGGTGGTACCTGACGGGGTTCAGAGTGATTGTGGGCTCGCAGCGTCGCTCCTAGGAAAGGGAAAGGCTCCTCTGCGTGAAACACGCGTTGTTCACATTGCCCTGTGAAACTCCTCCAGACCAAGGTGACGGCGATCGACGGCCAGCCAGCAGGAGACCAGTACCTGCCCAGCTACCTGTCCATCAGCAGCTGGTACTCCCCCAGCAAGTGCCACCTCCAGCTGCAGAGCCCTGGTGCACCGCTGCAGGTACGCACCTGTCCGTCCGCCTGGGCACTGTGAGCGTTACCAGCCGCGTCCTGCCCACCCCCCGTGCTCGCCTGGGGCCCGATGGTCTTAAAGGGCCGCTGCAATCTCGATTTCTCCGACCAGTTATTAAATGTCGGCAACAAAATTAATTCACTGATGGTATAGAAACATTTTACACATTTCAAATTAAGCACCGAATCGTGAACTTGGTGAAAGTACTATAAGTCGCCATGGTCTTGCATTCAAGTTCCCACAAATTGTGAACTGAAGCAGCCCTTCCTGCTCACTAGTCCCTGTAATGTGATGTGTGAGCGAATCAAATTAATGAGCACAGGTTGTGCAGCAGACATTCCACCACAGAAACGTCACAATGTGATCTGCATGCGGAGTTAAAAAGTGGCATTTCTCTGCAAAACCATCTCGAAGTCAAAAGCAATATTGCTAAAAGAGGTGTATTCACAAGCCTGCTGGTTTACAATATCATAGGACCGCAACACGTCGTCGGAAGTTTTGTTGCCTCATTCTGAATCGCTGAACGTGGCGCTGCACATACCTGGAAATGTAGTCTATTTTGTGATGTAAATTGGAGTTTTTGCAAGTTGCTGCATACTTTTTACTTTCATTGTCTTTGGAAGTGCCAAATCTTTCTAAACCCGAAATATAAAAATAGTGTTGCAGTTCCCCTTTAACTGGACCAGTGTAACCCTTCGCTCCAGATCTCCAGCCTGCTCTGGTTTTAAGTCCTGTAACACCTACGGGAGCTGTGCTCCACAGCGGTGAAGAATGGGGAAAGACTCTAGTGTCCATCAGCATGTTAAGTGCCTTAATCAGATCAGTTCAGCTGGCAGCTTCTTGCAGCTTTAAATGTGTTGGCCTTTTAAAAAAACCTAGCTATCCTGCTAAAACAGTAGTCCTACAGATCTAGGATAGGGGGCTCCCTAATTTGGGGACCAATTTAAGAAATTTGTAGGATTAAGGCTCAAGACCAGAGTTACCCCCTCAAATCTAATCGGATGTTTACTAGACCCTCAGACAGCAGGGAATTCTGGTCCAGTTTATCAGTGCAGAGCTTCAGGGCACATCGCACAGTTCAATGTAGCCCATCCTCTTACACAACCAGAATTTAGGGACTAGTTTAAGCATTTAGACTTGCAGGGCTGTCTCTCTGAAGGCATGGACACACAGTTCGGAATATTTCACCATGTTTGTTCCTGTCGTTCTTGTGGGTCTGTGTGTAGGTGGGTCGGGAAGCCCAGATTGCTCTCAAGTCAACCTGCCCGTGCAACTTCTCTCTGCATTACGAGATTGCTTCCCGCGGCAACATCATCCAGTCTGGCCTCCAGCCCGCCAATATCACTCAGTACCGGGGCAAGAGGGCTGCTGTCACCTTCGACAAGAACATCCACACCACAGCGCCCCCTAGCGCTTCTGGTGAGTGCTGAGCCTGTCCCTGCAGGCCACAGATTTGCTTATTGCAGCCTCTGGAGGATTTTTAATGGAGAGGTGAGTTCCTCCTGCTGGTTTAGATTAAGACAATCAAAACGTTTGCAAAGGCTTTGAAGGAAGGGGGTGATCTGGAGATCTGGAGAATGAAAAATAAAGGGGGTGAGCCGAGGGACATCTCTCATTGTCTCTTTCCGCCCCGCCCAGGGGCAGCCCCCCCGCCGCTGCCGGAGGAGACGGACAGCTGTGTGGCGGTGCTGCGGTTCCTCGTGACGCCCGCCATGGCCCCGCTCAGTCGCCTGCTGGTGTACTACGTGCGGGACAACGGCGAGGGTGTGACGGACAGTATCCAGCTCCCCGTGCAGCCCGCCTTCGAGAACCAGGCACGTGTATACTGTCCACAGCGTCCTTCCTGAATGTGGCGGTGTGTGGCGGGGACTGGGGTGTGTGGTGGAGACTGGGGTGTGTGGCGGGGACTGTGGTGTGTGATGGGGACGGGTGAGTGGCGGAGACTGGGGTGAGTGATGTGGACGGGTGAGTGGCGGAGACTGGGGTGAGTGATGTGGACGGGTGTGTGCCAGAGACTGGGGTGTGTGCCGGAGACTGGGGTGTGTGATGGGGACTGGGGTGTGTAGTAGAGATTGGACTGTTGGACTGTGGCGGGGACTGGGGTGTGTGGCGGGGACTGGGGTGTGTGATGGGGACTGGGGTGTGTAGTAGAGATTGAACTGTGGTGGAGACTGGGGTGTGTGATGTGGACGGGTGTGTGGTGGAGACTGGGGTGAGTGGCGGAGACTGGGGTGCTCTATGGCGGTGGTGCTTCAATATCTTTAGAGGATCAAGGACATCACTGTCTGTCCATCTGCAGGTGTCCATCTCTCTGTCCACAAATGAGTCGATGCCAGGAGACTCGGTCAGTATCCGTGTCCGAGGGGAGAAGGGCTCCTGTGTGTGTGTGGCTGCAGTGGACAAGAGCCTGTATCTCCTGAAACCTGGCTTCCAGCTCACCAAGGACAAGGTAAGTGAGAAAGAGGTACTGGACCTGAACTCAAACTAAGTTATTACATTAATTATAAAGAAGTTAACTATAAATTAAAATAAGGCATTACGGTACTTGACATAGCTGGACTAAATTACCAGAGAGCATTGGCCTTAGGTGTTCCATCAGTTTGTGCTGTACTGTCTGCTCCTTATTCTCCCTCCAGGTCTTTCAGGAGCTCAGGGAGTTCGACGTCTCGGATGCCTTTGGAATCCCAAAGGATGAGGGGCACTTCTGGTGGCCGGGGCTGTCGTCACGGCGACGCCGGAGGTCCTCTGTGTTTCCATGGCACTGGGACATCGCCAAGGACGCCCGCTTTGCCTTCACTGTGAGTCTGAGGGCCCCGCCCCCTGCGCTGCAGCATGGTTACTTGACAGGACTGCCTTTACAGCAGGGGGGC
This sequence comes from Atractosteus spatula, assembly GCF_055471065.1. NCBI lineage: Eukaryota > Metazoa > Chordata > Actinopteri > Semionotiformes > Lepisosteidae > Atractosteus > Atractosteus spatula. The sequence goes on along the minus strand of NC_142733.1, from coordinate 3,349,881 downwards.
TGTGTCTGGGCTTTTCTTCCTAGCCATCTCTTAATTGCTTAATTGACCTCATTGATTAATTGTTCCAAACTGATCCTTGAGCCAGTGACCTATAATCAGTGCGGACCTTTCCCTGTGTCCCATCCAAAGGGCAGTAGAAATACTTTCTGAATTCAACAAGTGGCTCTGTGGCTCAGGATCTGCGCCTGTGGCTGGAAGGTTGCCGGTTCAAATCTCGCGGCCGGCAGAGGAATCCTACTCCGTTGGGCCCCTGAGCAAGGCCCTTAACCCCAGCTGCTCCAGGGGCACTGTACAATGGCTGACCCTGCGCTCTGACCCCCAGCTTCTCTCCCTGTCTGTGTGTCTCATGGAGAGCAAGTTGGGGTGTGTGAAAAGACAAATTCCTAATGCAAGAAATTGTATATGGCCAATAAAGTGATCTGATCTTATCTTAAGTTCTAAAATTAAAAAAACAGGAGTTGAACTGAACAACATTGATCCTGCAGAGGGTCTTTGTTCTATCCAAGTTCTTAATTTATTGACCCAACTGTTTGGCTTCATTGGTGAAAAAGGACACTTGTTCCAGGGTATTTAGTGATGTGGGGAGACCCGTGCACCCCTGTGACTTTCAGGGAAGAGGTGCGACCCTCTTCTGCTCTGTAAGGTTGAATCCCTTCGTCCGGTAGTCATGGTAACACCCGGGCCGCTGTTGCCCCCTGACTGTGCCGTGCTGTCTGCTGGTCGTCTAGGAGACGGGGCTGGTTGTCATGACGGACCTGGTGAGCCTGAATCACCGGCAGAGCGAGGGCATGTACACCGACGAGGCCGTGCCCGCCTTCCAGCCGCACACGGGCACGCTGGTGGCTGGCATGCACCCCTGCACCGTGGCGAGGTAACGAGGTGGCGCTACCACCGCAGCTGGACGTCGGGGATAAGCGGGAACAGGGATGTGGGATATTTGGGATTGCGTGGGATCGGATGAAAGAGCGGAGAGAACTGCTGCCTCGTGGCGCTGGGGCACCGGATTGAATTCCGCACTCTGGGGTGCTGTCTGTGTGGAGTTTGCATGTTCTCCCCGTGTTCGAGCGGGTTTCCTCCCACGGTCTGGTAGGTTAATCGGCTTCTGGGAAAATTGGCCCTAGGTGTGAGTGTGTGTTTGTAATTATTGGTCTGTGTGCCCTTTGACTGCCCTGCCATGGACTGGCGACCAGTCCAGGGTGTACCCCACCTTGCTCCCGTTGCTTGCTGGGATAGGGTCTAGCTCCCCCGCGACCCTGTACTGGATACTGGATGGATGAATGGATGAATGGCTGGAGCACCAGGAATTTTAAGGGAGAGCCAACAGAAATGAAAGTGACAGGTTTCTGTTGTGTTGTGTTGCAGAGCCGAGAGGCGCAGACGGTCCTTCTTCCCGGATACGTGGATCTGGCGCTGCCTCAATGTCAGGTACCAGCTCAGCCTGGCTCTGCCTGACTCGGTCTGTTTTCTCAGACACTCTGGGCCCTCTAGGTTCACATCACAATGAATCAAGTGCTTTGCATATTACATCACCTCCCCCCCCCCCCCCCCCCCGACTGAAGTGCAGCTCCCATCTGAGTGACACACAGCACGCAGATCTGGTGGGGGGGGGGGAGAGAAACTGCTGCACCAGCTGAAATAAGGGGGAGTTAAGATTGCACATGCCCAGCCCAGAGGGGGAGACCGTTTACGGCCTGGAATACTTGTGAACTTGCAGTGGAAGAGAAACTATTTACGTCAGCCTTGAGCATGAGCATCTGAGTAGGGCCTGTGATGCCCAAGGCCAGATGTTTGTCTCCTGTATATTGCATCAATCCCAGTGTATACTGCAATATACAGTTTGTAACGGCAATAATCACATTTTTACGACTTTCCTCACGGATAGGAAGGTATGTGTTTTTAATCACCAGGATTGTTTTCCCGGTCTTTTCCTTTTGTTTCGGATCCTCCTCTCCCTCTCTCTCTCCCCCCCCCGATGCTCTGGAGGAGCGAATGGTTACACGGATCACATATTTTGGCCCTCGCCCAGAGTCGTGAGTGCTCTCATGTGTGAGAGTAAAAACCTTGTTGCTGCTCGTGGGCTGTCGTCCCGGAGGAGCCTGGGACCGGGGCGCGGCCGGCGAGACGGAGGTGCTGGAAGTTGTGCTGGTGCATGGATTCTGGAGCGATTCCAGGATTCGGAGCAGGGGGAGAAGCGAGCGAAGGGCACTGCAGCACACGGATAAGAGCTTCTCCGGTCACGCGGCGCGCCCTTCTCTCGCGCCTGGGCTCTCCGAAGCCGGCTAGCTTCTCCCTCCGTGCCTCAGCGAGGGAAGGAGTCCGGCTCCCATTGCGCAGCGGCACGATCCGTTTCGGGTCTTTCTGCTGCGGGCTGTCTTTCCTTTCTCATCAACTGCACAACTAACAGCCTTGCGCCTGTCGAAGCAGATTTATTTCACACGCAGTAAGAAGCATGATGTGTCCGGCAGCTGGCGCTAGCTTCGTACAGCTTTTGAGTTCGAGCCTTGCCACTGGTAAAACATGGAATGGCTTGGACTGCTGTGCAGCCGGAGTCCCAGAACTGTTTATAACCTTTATTGATCAGGCAATAGAAACTTATAATGAATAGCCAGGGCTATTCACCCTGTTTCCAAATCGGTCTGCTCCGCTGTAGCAACACCCTGTGTGGTAATTGGCATACTGATCCTACACATTACTCCTATCCTGGAGTCCTTGCACTGGCTTCTGGTCAAATTCCGTGTAGACTTTAAAATCCTCATGCTCACCTGTAAGGCTCTGCATGGCTTGGCACCTCAGTACCTGTCTGAACTATTATCGCCCTACTCCCCACCTCGCAACCTTCGCTCTTCCAATTCTGCTCTCCTTACTGTCCCCCAAGCCCGTCTACACTCTAGGGGTGACAGGGCCTTCTCCTGTTATGCCCCCAAGCTCTGGAACTCTGCCCAAGGATATCAGAGAGTCACCTTCTCTAAACTCCTTCAAATCCAGACTCAAAACCCTCTTCTTCAGAAGAGCCTTTACTGAACTGGTTCCATTCTTCACCCCTCTGCTCTTCTTAGTACCACCATCCACGGTCTCCTCTGTATATTGCAGTTGTGTTTAATTTTGTGTGTTCTTTTTATTTGTCATTCTGTAAAGCGCGTTGAGAAGCCACCTTTAAAGGCGCTATATAAAATAAATGTATTATTATTATATTTATTATTATTCTTATTACAAAGTACCCATGAAACTGTTAAGTATCTAGGAGGAGCAATTGCACTGCTGCAGGGCATCGTCTTACGGTCATCTGCGAGAGACAGTAGGCGGAGGGGTTTAGGTTCCTAGAGGGTCAAGAGTTCCGGTCACCGGTGCTGTGGTATTATACGCTTGAGACACACCTTGTCCTGGTCGTTCCTCTGCACCCAGCTCTGTCGGTGGGTCCCAGCTGAGCTCTGTCCTGTCCAGAGACAGACATGTGCCATGTGTGTGCAGCGCCGCAGAAGCTAGCAAAGCACTTGAGCAAGAGGCGAGAGATCTCGAATCCGCCGAAGCTGGAAATGAATAAATCCAGCAATCCCGTTTCACTCGTGCGCTGTCTTGGCAGTGACATCACCGGAGAAGCCGAGCTGAGGCTGGACGTCCCGGATTCCATCACCACCTGGGTGGCGGAGGCGATCGGCCTGTCGGAGGCCCAGGGGCTGGGCCTGGCCCAGAGCGCGGAGCTGCGCTCATTCAAGCCCTTCTTTGTGGACTTCACCCTCCCCTACAGCGTGATCCGGGGGGAACAGACCAAGGTCCTCCTCACAGTCTACAACTACCTGCCCACCTGTGCCGAGGTGAGGCGGAGAGGCTGGGGGGCAGGGGCTAGGGCTAAACACTACCAGCTGGAAGGCTGTGGGTCCGAGCCCCAGCTGCTGTTCCCCTGAGCTGGATACCTCACCCAGACCCAGCTGGATGAGTGGGGGCAAATAGAAGTCTGTTTGGATAAACGCATCAGCCAGACAGATCTGTATCAATGTGAGAACTTAGCGGAGTTCTCTCTAGCACAGAAACTTGTTGGAAGATAATAATAATCATCATAATACAGAACATTTCATGAACTTAATATATATATTTATAATATATAAATATAATATTTAATTGCTCTTAAAGTACTGTAAGTGCAAAGGAGAGAAACCCATAATATTGTATCTTAAGGGAAACATACTGTCATTAATGATTGGACTGGCAAGATTTATACAAGTCAAAAGTTTGGAATATTATGCTGCTGATGAGATGCAATAGTTCAAAGGTTATCTGCGAAATGTTTAGGAATGGAAGATAGATTTAAAAACTATTAAGGCAGTTCAGGGTTCAATGGTTTAAGTCTGAACTTATAGTATATAACCCTGCACTGTATCTGTTCCACCCATTTCCCAGGTGCACATCAAAGTCTCTGTACCCAAGGGGATCAAGTTTGTGGGGCATCCTGGGAAACATCACCTGACCCGGAAGAAGTGTGTTGCCCCTGGAGAGGCCACGCCCACCCCCATCGTCCTGTCATTCACTGAGCTGGGTGTGGCCAATATCACAGGTAAAGCACACTCCCATCACGCTGTTCTAACCTGTTTGTTGAACTTACAAAAAGAGGACGCAACACTGATGGTATGCTTGATGCCAGTTTCTTAAAAGAGTCTGTGCTTTTTATAGATGCGTTGTTCTGTGTCAGTATGGCGGGGGCTGCTGTGAGCCTCAGTACTCGCACTGTGATGGTATGGCTCAGCTGTAGGTGGGGCTTTTAGTGTAGGCCTCAAGGAAGTCTTCCTCGAGTTTAGATGACTGTGCTGTAACTGTGTAGCCCCCGAGTCCGAGCCTGTTCCAGTGGAGACTTGGGTGTGTGGTGGAGATTGGACTGTGATGTGGACTGGGGTGTGTGAGGCGGAGACTGGGGTGTGTGAGGCGGAGACTGGGGTGTGTGATGGAGAGACTGGGGTGTGTGATGGAAAGACTGGCGTGTGTGGCGGGGACTGGGGTGTGTGGTGGAGACTGGGGTGTGATGGAGAGACTGGGGTGTGTGATGGAGAGACTGGGGTGTGTGATGGAGAGACTGGCGTGTGTGGCGGGGACTGGGGTGTGTGGTGGAGACTGGGGTGTGTGATGAGGACTGGGGTGTGTGGCGGGGACTGGGGTGTGTGGCGGAGGCTGGGGTGTATGGTGGGGACTGGGGTGTGTGGTGGGGACTGCAGTGGGGCTCAGCTCTGCTTGTCTTGGCGCTCCTGTCTGCTGCAGCGCGGGCCGTGGCGTACAGCGAACCTGGCTGCTGCACGGACGGCCTGCAGGCGCCCAGGTCACCGAAGAGCCCAGAGGACGCGGACACGGAGAGGAAGGCCCAAGCCGGGCTGGACCATGTGCGGAGGAGTGTGCGGGTCGAGGTGAGAGAGAGAGACGACCTCAGCCGCACGACCGAGCCTGATCATGGGGGCCGAAGGTGGGAGTAAAGTGAATTGTTAACCAGCAAGACAAACATTTGCCTCAATTAAACCTGTGCTATCCTGAGGAGCACCTGCTGCAGGCCCTGGAGCTATAAACCAAGAGTGGTCAGCAAGCTTAATTGACACTTAATTGCTTAGTTGGTCCTTAGTCTCTGAGTGGATCTTTAATTCTTTAATCCTACAAAGAAAGTGCCAGGGATGACTTAGGCCCATTATAAAATCTTTATTAATTTATAACGTCTGCACAAAATGCGTAAGGCCAAAAGACAAGGGTTCACAAACACTTAATATGTAGTGTGTTAAAACTCATTTAAGAATTGAGCACCTCTTGAATTCTCCTATAACCTACAGCATAGTGTGTTTTGTTTACTCTGGACCGCCACACCTCACACAGCCTGGGACCACGCAGTACAGTAGCTCTGCTGGAGTCCCTGGGGGGGTCCGTCTTCCTCGCAGGGCCTGACGTGTACTGTACGTGTGTCTTTCTCTCCACAGCCGGAGGGCCTGCCCCGAGAGTACACCTACAGCGTCTTCTTCTGCCCCAACGGTCAGTACGCCAGAGCACCCTGAAAAACACCGTGCACCCCACACAACAGGCTCATCGGCAGGGCGCAGATAACCGTCTTTTTAAAATCGCTTGCAACTAAAAAACGGTAGCGAATGTCTTATAGGGTCCGAGTCCCCCTGTCCTCTCCCCAGTGTCAGCTCCCGGTTCTTTCCAGCTTTTCATACAGCTTCTCGTGAGCTTAATTACAGCTTCCTGGTATTTCTCGTGAGGTATTCATCAGTTTTATTGTTTCAAATCCGCAGCTTTCTGAGAGCTAAGTCACGTATCAATTAAGGTTTCAGTTAAATTACGAAGAGCTCAGAAGATAACAGGTTGAGCCAGGCCCTGCCTGTTGTCGATGCTCAGGAGTATCATTGTCTCGCTATTGTTCTGGTTTCTAAAATCGCCCACCCCCCCACACCCAGAGAAAATCCACATCTCCACGCCCAACAAGTACGAGTATCAGTACATGAAGAAGCCGGGGCGCATGACGGGGTTCGTGGTGGCGGTGAAGGCGCACAACGACGCCCACGTCGCCCTGTCCGCCAGCGCGCACGACACGGCCGAGATGGTGGAGATCGTCATCGGTGGGCACCAGAACACGGGCACCTGGATCTCCCTGGGCAAGATGGGCGAGGCCGTGGCCAGCGCCGGCACGCCGGGCATCCTGTCCTGGGACGAGTTCCGCAGCTTCTGGATCAGCTGGGGCGGCGGCCGGGTCCAGGTGGGGGTCCAGGTGCCGCCTCTTCCTCCTCCCCTCTCCCCCCGCAGCGCCCGGGCTCACCAGGCTGAGGGCGGGGGGGGGGGGTGACGGCTCGACTCTGCTGTGCCGCAGGTGGGCCACGGCGCGCAGCCCTCCGACGCCTCGGCCATCGTGGAGTGGGCGGGCGTGTCGCCCGGGCAGGTGAGGCACATCGGCTTCTCCACGGGCTGGGGCTCGGCGGGCGAGTTCAAGATCTGGCGCAAGGAGGACTCGGACGAGAACCACAACGAGGCCTTCACCCTGGGCGTGCCCCACAACATGGTGCCAGGCTCCGAGAGGGCCACCGCCTCCATGATCGGTGAGCGGACGCCCCTTCCGGGTGGGGGTACCCCATATTCCTCGAGAGCCGCAGGGCCTTTCCTGTCCCTAACCCCCTGAATCAATAACAGTTAATAATAATAACTCATTGCACTTCTATAGCGCTTTTCTGGACACTCCACTCAAAGCGCTTTACAAGTCATGGGGATCCCCTCCACCACCACCAGTGTGCAGCCCCACCTGGATGATGCGCCAGTCCGCTCCCCACACACCAGCTCTCAGTGGGGAGGAGAGCAGAGTGATGAAGCCAGTTCAGAGATGGGGATTATTAGGAGGCCATGACTGGTAAAGTCCAGAGGGAAATTTGGCCAGGAGACTGGGGTAACACCCCTACTCTTTTCAAGAAACACCCTGGGATTCTTAATGACAACAGAGTCAGAGTACTTTTTACAGTACAGTGTCCCCATCACTATACTGGGGCATTAGGACCCACACAGACCGCAGGGTGAGAGCGCCCCCTACTGGCCCCACTAACACCTCTGACCAGGCTCACACCTGCTGGGCTTCAGTGGGCTGCCAGCTGTGAGCTGCAGAGTGATAGAGCAGTATTGACGGGGGATAGCTTGAGGTTCGAAGAGCCCTGTGAAACCGACTGGCCTCTCGCTTGTCTGACCATGTGCTCTGCTCCCGCCCTGCCTCAGGGGACGTGATGGGCCCGACCCTCAACAATCTGGACAAACTCCTGCGCCTGCCTTTCGGCTGTGGGGAGCAGAACATGATCCACTTCGCCCCTAACGTGTTCGTTCTGCGTTACCTGAAGAAGACCCGACAGCTCAGCCCGGAGGTGGAGACTGAGGCAACGGACTACCTGCTGCAAGGTGCGTAACTCACCTGGGAGACCCCCCAGCTCAAGACGCTGTCGCTCGGTTAGAGCACACACCCCTCGAGTTCGAGCCTGCAGCAAGGGCGATATTCGCAGTACGTCACACCAAGGCAAGCTAATAATAATAATAATAATTAATAATTGCTTACACTTATATAGCGCTTTTCTGGAAACTCCACTCAAAGCGCTTTACAGGTAATGGGGATCCCCTCCACCACCACCAGTGTGTACCCCCACCTGGATGATGCTCCAGTCCTCTCACACACACCAGCTCTCAGTGGGGAGGAGAGCAGAGTGATGAAGCCAGTTCAGAGATAGGGATTTATTTGAAGGCCATGATTGGTAAAGGCCAGGGGGAAATTTGGCCAGGACACTGGGGTTACACCCCTACTCTTTTCAAGAGACACCCTGGGATTTTTAATGACCACAGAGAGTCAGGACCTTGGTTTTACGTCTCATCCGAAGGACGGCGCCAGTTTACAGTACAGTGTCCCCATCACTATACTGGGGCATTAGGACCCACATGGACCACAGGGTGAGTGCCCCCTGCTGGCCCCACTGACGCCTCTTCCAGCAGCAACCTTAGTTTTTCCCAGGAGGTCTCCCATCCAGGTACTGACCCAGAATTGCACATGTGCACTCTCAGTCACATAAGCTGCACATAGCCTCACACACACTGCAGTCATGCAAACAGAATCAGACCCAGTGTCACAAAGTGTTGCATTCGTGTGGATTCCACACAGACACACAGCAGTCACATATGGCCCACACACTATCTCAAACCCTTTGCTACCCTTTGCTGTGGAAAATCATTGTAAAATGCCTGGAATTAAAATTCAAAAAGAATGGTGCTGGTATACAGGAATAAAAAAAGAAATGAATATGTTTTTCCATTAAAATAATCTGGGGGAAAAGCTGATTGAGAGTAAACAGCGCAGCACAGCTCAGGGACACAAAAGGTAGTATGTTTTTTTTATTTGCACTGTAATTGCTTTAATTGCGGCACAATTTATTTCCCAGAGCTGTGCTTTAAAGCTTAAGAGTGCGAAGAAAGACGAGTGTGAACTGTCTCGGTTCATTTCCAGCTCTGCCGCAGAGCCTGACGCGGGCAGACATACAGGTTCTGACGTCTCTCTCTTTCAATCCCATCACCCCCCCTGCTCGCACAGGGTACCAGAGACAGCTGACGTACAAGCGACAGGACGGCTCCTACAGTGCCTTCGGAGAGCGGGATTCCTCGGGGAGCATGTGGTGAGTGAGCTGGGGAGGAGAGCGCGTCTGTGTGGGCAGCAGCTCTGGGGTTTAGCCGATGGACCTGGGGTCTGGATCTCCTTCTGTCATGTAGAACCTCCCACCCTGTGGGTGACCCCCCTAGTCCGGCGCACCTGCCATTGTCACACAAATGTCCCTCTGATCCTGCTGGAACATGAGAATAGATACAAATGAGGGGAGATCCAGCCTGATGGCTTGCTAGTTGCCAATTGATCTAGGATCTCATCCAGATGTTTCTCGGAAGAAGACCAGGCTTCAGCAGCAAGACAGGGTAGATTGTGCCAGGCTCCCACAACCAGGCTCCCACAACCCTTTGTGTATAGAAGTGCCTCCTGTTCAGTCTTAAAGGCACTGCCTCATAGTTTCCCTTCATGACTAGCTCATCATGCGCCACCATCCTGCCATGCGCTTTAGAATTTGTCAACACTTTGCACACTCTGGGTTCGATTCCAGACCTGGGGTGCTGTCTGTGTGGAGCTTGTATGTTCTCATGTTCGTGTGGGATTCCTCCCACAATCCCAAGAACATGGCAGGTTCATTGGCTTCTGGGAAAATTGCCCTTGAACATGATCCACTTTGCGCCCTTTTTGCATTTGCCAAAACCTGCTCCTGTTCACGTTCAGATCAAGAATTGCAAAGGTTTCACTTCTCAAGATCCAGCGGAGCGTGTGGGTGTGTGTGGATCTATGTCTATGTGTGTGCCCCCTACACCCACAGAGCACCCCAGCAACCCCAGAATCGGCAGCTGTGGTTTCAGGCAATGGTGCGTGAGGAGGCCAGCACCCCGTACCCAGCACAGGGACAGAAATGAAAAGAAAGGGGGGGAAAGTCATGATTCATCCAGGGATATTGGCTGGGTGTGGACAGAAGGCAGTGAGTGGAGAGGTGGGAGCAGTATTGCAGCTCGCTCGCCTGTCAGCGTCCAAACTGAGAGCCCTGTGCGATGTGGTACTGTTTTCCTCCAGTATGCGGACGGCGCAAGCGGTTTTATTTTCCGTTTTGATTTTAAAATGCTCCGTGCACATCGACACATCAATGTACAGCGCACGCATGTACATTACATGTACACAGACACGGTGAGGGTGGGCCAGATTACACCACCTGCCCGTCCCAAAATAACAGAGGAATTGTCTTATTCTTCCACGGCTTTTCCACAGCTGGAATAGTAGACTCTGAATGAGCTCGGCGGCATTGGCGAGACGAGGCTTTGTCAGGTGTTTGTGCCTGCTCTGTTTGGTGCTCGGTGTTTTGGCACAGCTGTATTTAGGGCTGCATGAGAGGGGGTTCTGTGCCGTAAAGAGATGTGGCACGTTTTCCTGGCTAGAACAGTAAGAGTTAAACGCGATTCTCTGGGATTTCAAAACTGTGGTGACTAAATACCCAGGCATGCGCCTATGCAATTTATTAGCTGGGGGAGTGTTATTATATTTAATGGAGGCTCTTTCTATAAAACACTGAGTTAAGTAAACCCCTGAGTATTATACATAAACTCGTAATTAGCTCCCTGACACAAGCAAGCGAGGCTGGAATGATTTATTTGCTGTTAAAGGCCAGGCCCCGGGTTGCTCCCAGTGGCACAGAGCAGCCGTCTAATTACCTTGGTCTGCCAGCAGTGCTCTGTAGTGGTTTGCCCCCATTTTCATTCGACTCACGAGTTTGCCTTGTTCAGGCCAACAAAGTGGGGTTTCTCTGTTTGACGCGGAGGAGCAGCAGAGCACAGTGCAGGCCGGGGCCTGCTTTAACCCCTTCTCTCCTGGAGCCTACAGCAAGCGCCGCGGACCGCGGGGCTGGTGGGGAGGCAGCAAGCTCTCCGATTGGATAGGACAGCGGAGCATCCGGATCATTCTGTATCCAGGCTCCCGGGAAGCGTTGTTCAGGACCCTATGCAGACGGTTTAATCCGGAAGTGAGTGGAGTAGGACAACGGGGAGCAGACGACGAGGATCAGGGCAGGTTGACAGACGGGGGGGGGGGGTGTGACGATGGTGATCTGGTGCTCGGGGGGGGGGCATGGCCAAGGCGATCTAGTCCAAGACGTCCAGGGGGGATATCTGGGGCGAAGTCCAAGGTCCAGAACCAAGTGATCCATCTGCGACGAAACAAGACCAGGTTAAAAACCGGAGCGGGATCCGTAGCAGGGATGGGGAATAAAAACAGGATGACCAGGCCAGGCGCTCCGAGCCCCGGACTCAGATGGTCAGGACACCATGGTGAAGCCGATGCCGTCGGGTCACTCCTGGACCCTCTGGTAGGCGGGCTTCCGGGCGTCCACCTCCCAATGCTGAGCCCAGAATAGTGGGAGCGCCAGGATTAAATAAGGAGGGGCTGGATTGGGGGCAGGTGCATGAAATCAGCAAAATAAGAAAGAGCTGGAGCGCCCTTAAGAGGAGGGATGACGATCCCGACACATTCGCGCTGCTAAGCGCTCTCTCTCAGTCCTCTTTCCTGGGGTTCTGACGCCAGGCTGGAGAAACTCTACAGAAAAGGGTGTGTTAATAATAAATAAGCAGTGTGTTAATGTCATGGCACTTTTCATGAAAAATAACAGCATTTTTATGGAGCGGTTACTGGCAGTTGTCTTGGGTGGGGCACTGCAGCTCCCAGAGCAGGCAGACGGACGCTGATGTCAGAAAGCTCTACTGGACAGGAGTGACGAGTCGAGCTGCTCATGTCCCTCGTGAACCCCTGCAAGTCGGAGCGAAAAATAGAGCCGTCGTGCCCTGTGTCATACACATCTCCCCCTTCACACTTCACAGTGAGCAGCCAGATTCACAGTTCCCCTGCCTGTGATGTCATCTCGTCCCTGGAGAAGCAGCAGGATGAGATCAGCAGGTCAAGTAGCTGCTAACTACCAAACAGGCTAGACGGTGCCGAATCGCCCTTCTTGCGTAACACCCTTCTGGGGTTCTTAATGGCACCTGAGGCGTTCATAACGAGCTGGTTCCTAGCGATTGTGCTGTCTGTGCCCGTGCTGAATGGCACTCATGTCGCCAGCGTCTTCAGAGGGCCGACACCAAGTTGAGCTGACAGGTGGCCCTGCAGCTCGAAAAAGAAAGAGGCTAAATAATTTCCCACGATGCCCTGCCACTGCCCCGGCTTCCCAGGGGCACCCTGAGGTGGCCGTCCTGTGTCGGTCCTGGGTTCGCCTCGGAGCGTCAGGTGCTGATTGGATGTGGCGGTCCTCTTCCGGCCCGGGGCTCCCATGCCCGGCGTGTCTGTTTCCAATAAGTGGGGCACAGTGTTCTAGAAGTGTTCTAGACCCCTCAGTGATTAATCCCCAATCCCTGCGGAGAGCCGCAGCGCTGTGGAGAGCAGCTCCTGTCCTCCTGTGGACGGCTTCCGATGCCACAGCTTGTACACTAGGATATCTGCTTTTCCTTTCTTAGTGATGGTACCCTGTTCACATTGCAGACGTGTACTATACAGAAGGAATGCTCTAGTCCTATTCCAGAGAGATATACAGTATTGCCTATTGCAGAGGATGTACACTATTCCTGTTGTAGAAGATATACATTATTCTTGTTCCAGAGACTATATCCTATTTCTATTGCAAAATATTGTAACGCAACGGGGGCTCAGGCGGGCGCCCTTGCCGCATCAGGTCGGCCCCACACCGTCCGGGGCTCGAACCCGGGACTCCCGCGTCTCTCTGCAGCGACCTAGCCCCGTGAGCTAAAGAGAGATCTCTCCTCAGCCCACTAGCTGTGGTCCTGCTATCACAGGGAAGGGCGGTGACGTCACCTGCTCTGGTACGCCGGCTCTTACACAGTACCTGTCGGCCGTAAGCGTTACAATATATATAATTCATATTCCAGAACATATACGCTATTCCTATTTTCGGAGATGTGCACTATTCCTATTGTAGAAGATATACAGTATTCTTGTTCCCGAGAGTATATCCTATTCCTCTTGTAGAAGATACAAACTATTCCTATTCCAGAGGGCATATGCTATTCCTACTGTAGAAGATATATACTATTCCGGTCGTGGAAGATATACAGTATTACCATTCCAGAGGATATGCTTTGTTCCTATTATACAGTAGAAGATATACACTATTTGTGTTATAAAATCTGTATAGGATTCACATGTATAATATATTAGTATAAGTGGCAGTTGGTAAAGTCTTGGTGGAACATCTTCCTAGCGTTTCTGAGTGGCGCTGGGTGTTACAATCTGCTGAGTGCCTTTTTTTTTATATGTTAAAACTACATCAGCTCTGAACAAACGCAGAACAGGACATCGTCTTCTAAAGCAGAGCAAGGGCTCCGAGCTCTAGCCCGAGCCTCTCGCCTCTCCTCATCCACTAAATCATCTTTACAGCGTTCCTGCCCCCCCCCCCCCCAGCCGGGGCTGTTAAACCTGGTGACACCATCTTACTTAACGGGCTAAAAATTCCTGCCTCCTCCAGCCCCCTTCCCCAGCCACCCGCAGGGAGAGAGGTATCGTCCGGGATTTAGTGCTCTGGTTTATGAGCTTTCCTGGCTCGGGATTTTGTTTCGTTCTGTAAACCCCGACCCCCTGCCCCCCCCCCACAAAAAAAAACCAAGATGCTTTTTTTTTTAATTCCGAGAGCTGCTTGCCTCATCAGTGGCGCTGCCTGGGGGCTGGCTGCAGCAATGCTGCGTGGTTTAGCAGTTAAGGCTCGTTAGCCCAATGAGGTTGTTCTGTGGCTTTGTTTTATGTGTTGACTTGCCAGCTGGGGTGCGTTCTGCACTTCGACACGCTTCTCGCCGACTTGAGCTGCGTCGAAGGCCAGAGACTTGACAGATTAAAACTGCAGCCCTGCGGCAGTGCGGTCAGTCCGCTGCTGACCCGTAGGTACTGACCCGTAGATACCCATAGAGTGAGACCACAGCTCCAAGGCAGACCCAAACCACAATCCACCCACCCCCTCTCTCTCCCAAGAGGGAGTCCTGATCTCTAGATGTAACAGCTGTCGATTATGTGCTGTTAATGCGTCCTGGCTTTCTGTATGTCTCTGAAGTCCGGACCACCCTCCCTCCTCCTCAGTCCCCATCCCTCTGCCCTGAGCTGCTCCCTCTCCGTGTTCTAACCCCAACTCCTGCATTTCTTCCACGTTTCCTCAGTCTCTCCCCCTGTCGGTCCCGCTCTCTCTCTCTCTCTCTCTCTCTCTCTCTCTCTCTCTCTCTCTCTCTCTCTCTCTCTCCCCCCCCCGTGACCGTGCGTCTCTGCCCGCAGGCTGACCGCGTTCGTGCTCAAGTCCTTCGCGCAGTCCCAGGCTTTCATCTTCATCGACCCCGCGGAGCTGCGTGCGGCCAAGGACTGGATCATCACGCAGCAGAGGGAGGACGGCTCCTTCCCTGCTGTGGGCCGCATCCTCAACAAGGACCTGCAGGTGAGCCGGGGGGAGCTGCTCTCTGTCAGGGGCACACGAGCACAGAGCACACTGGAGCGCTACCACAGGCTCAGTGACCACAGCCTGGCCAGAGAAACTGGACACAGGCTGACCTGCCTGCCCAGAGAGGACAGGCTCAGTGACCACAGCCTGGGGTAGAAACTGGACACAGGCTGACCTGTCTGCCCAGAGAGCACAGGCTCAGTGACCACAGCCTGGGGTAGAAACTGGACACAGGCTGACCTGCCTGCCCAGAGAGCACAGGCTCAGTGACCACAGCCTGGGGTAGAAACTGGACACAGGCTGACCTGCCTGCCCAGAGAGGACAGGCTCAGTGACCACAGCCTGGCGTAGAAACTGGACACAGGCTGACCTGCCTGCCCAGAGAGGACAGGCTCAGTGACCCACAGCCTGGCGTAGAAACTGGACACAGGCTGACCTGCCTGCCCAGAGAGGACAGGCTTGGACAGATGCGCTGTGAGAAATACATAGGGAGAGCCTTAATAAGAATATATTGTTGTAAATGTGGGCATGAGCAGGCACAGTGGTTAGCGTGTCTGTGTCACAGCGCTGGGGCCCGGGGTTCAGTTCCAGACCTGGGCTGCTGTCTGCTGCAGTCTGTATGTCCTCCCCATGTTCACAGGCGTTTCCTCCCATGGTCCACATTAATGCTGCTGGGTTAATTGGCTGCTGAGAAAACTGGCCCTGGTCCGAGTGAGTGAGCGTGCTCTGTGTGCATCCTGTCCCCGGGACAGGCTCCGGCACCCCTGCGCCCCTGAATCAGATGAAGCAGTTTTTGAAAGCGATGTGAGGATCTTAAATCTTCTGTTGATCTTTATTGCTTTGGCAGCAGTGTGATCCGGAGCTTGTGTTGCTACAGCTCGTCGAGCCTGAGGGGGAGGGAAGGGGGGGGTGATGTACAGGTACCTGCAGGGCAGAGAGGGGCAGGAGGGGCAGGTGAGAACCGAGGACAGAGCCGGACAGACCAAGGCTGTGAGAGATGGGGGGGGGGGTGGTGAGTAGGAGACAGATGGGAGGCGGAAGCTAACTGCTTTTCCCCTGGCTGTCAAAGGGAGGCATCCATGGGAAGATCTCGCTGACGGCGTACGTGGTGGCGGCCCTGCTGGAGACAGGGGTTTCCTCTGAGGTGAGTGGGGACGGCTGCTCTGCAGATCTGCGCAGGCAGGGCGTTCCTGCGCAGTGAATTGCTCCATCGTCGCAGGGGAATCATGGGGAGGTTTGCAATCTTACTGGTCTGCAAAGCCATTTCTCAGACTCTACTGTAGGCATTTTGCTACTATAGGGATGAAGCCCTTTTCCTCTCCTCCTCTCTCTCCTCTTCCTCCCTCTGACTCACCTGACCCTGCTATACAGAGAGCACACACACACGCACGCACGCACGCACGCACGCACACACGCGCACACGCACACACGCACACAAGATCTCTCGTCATCCAGAAGTGAAGCAACATGTTGACTGAAGACTTCCACTTTTCAAAGAGCTCCTAGTGGGGGGAAAAAAAACCTCTTTAACCATTCATCACCGTTCATCACTTCAAAGCAAACGACTCCAAGCTCTGATCCACAATTAAAAGATGAGACCGTTAAGTTCAAAGCCGGAGGCTTTTATGTGAAGGATGTCTACACCTGAAAAAAAGATCCCTCTGCAGAGATGAAAGCGCCAGCACAAAGTGGAGGGGTTTTCGGCGCGTACGGGAGTGGGCCCTGCAAGTTCTGACCTGGGTGTGGGAGAGGTGCTTTTTGTGAAACCCGACCCATTGGAGACACTCTGGGCCGCCAAGAAACGGAGAGAGATTTTCTGAGCCCTCTGTCAGAAAACACTGACAAAAACTGAGCTTCAGAACTGGGGAAGCCTCATTACAAAAAAACGCACTGGTAAAAGGCGTCAATGTTTTTAATGTCGTTAAACACGAAGCAATGCGTTATTGTCCGTGGAATGAAAATAAATTACCGTTTGTCACAGTGTGGTCGTGAGCAATTCATATGGCCTCGTGAATCATGTTTAATGATGATCGTGACTAGCCGTGTGATGAACTCATCCCAGGCGCTTGTCTTCGCTGGGATGAAGCTGTAGTGCAGTCGGAGGCGGTCAGCGTGGTGTCACACTGGCGTGAGGCTCTGGCACCCAGGATGTGGAGCCCGGGCAGGCGGGGTGTCAGGCAAGAGGGGTCTGTGTTTTTTGTCTCCTCCTGATAGCTCCCTTGACCCCCCCCCCCCCGACAGGAAGAGAAGGGGGCGGTATCCAAGGCCAAGCACTTCCTGGAGACCAACACCTACTCAGCGGAGGACCCCTACACCACCGCGCTGTCGGCCTACGCCCTGACGCTCCTGCGCAGCTCCTACGCCCCCCTCGCCCTGCGCCGCCTCAACCACATGGCCATCACACAGGGTGAGCCACCTGCCCGGCCCCTGAGTTAAAACTTCCCGTTTTTCCAAGCCATCAACGACAGTATATTTATATATCGGCTTTAGAAGGAATCGCCACTGATGAGCGCATTTCAAACCACAGTGAAAGTAAACCGTGTACACAGAAACTTGTACAACCTCCAATTTGCATCACAAAATAGATTATATTTCCAGGTGTTCGCAGCGCCATGTTCTGCGATTCAGAACGAGGCAGGGTGACGTATTGAGGCCCTATTGCACTGTAAACCAGCAGGCTGGTGAATACATTTCTTGTGATCCAATAGAAATATTGCTCTCGATTTGGAGACAGTTTTGCCGACAAGTACTACTTGTTAACTCTGCATGCAGTTTGCGTTGCAACATTTCTGCAGCACCCAACCTGTACTAATTCGCTCGTGCATCACACTATATTAATCACTACAGTGACTAGTGAGCAGGAAGGGCCTGCTCACGTTGCAGTTGTTGCCCAGGAGAGACCAACTTTCACAAAGTTCACCATTTTTGTGCTTAATTCGAGATGCGTCAGCTTTTTCTATAGCAGCAGGGAGTTTATTTTGTTATCCAAAATTAATAACGGGTCTGAGAAATTGAGAATCCAGTTCCCCCCAACAATTAACTAAGTGGGAATTGACTGGGGTGTTGGGCTTAATTGATCAATATTGGCCGAAGCCTTTTAGCAGCTTGCAGGACTGGCCACGTGTGCAGGCAAGATCTTGTCCTCCGTAGTAGTGAGGGGCTAACACCCGCGTCCTGCCCCACGCTCTGGAATAAAGGACCTTAAAAAGAGGTGCTTTGTTTTATTGAACGTTTCACTGCCCTGCTGCAGATGGGTTCACGCACTGGAGTCTGATGGGAAGCACGGTGACGGACGAGGACACCTTCATGGGCTTCAGCGACGGGCTCTCGCAGTCAGGTACGGCCCCCAGCCTCGCCCTGTATAGCGCTTTTCGGAGCGTCGTCCTGCCTCCTGGGGGGCGCTCACAGCAGGGCCCTGACGGCGGTCTGTCCCCCCCCCGTCTCCGCAGTGGTGTCCGCGGAGGTGGAGATGACAGCCTACGCCCTGCTCACCTACACCCAGCTGGGTGACGTGGCCTCGGCGCTGCCCGTGGTGAAGTGGCTGTCGCAGCAGAGGAACGCGCTGGGGGGCTTCTCGTCCACACAGGTACCGTACGGCCCCCCAAAATGCTTGGCAAGAGGGGCTAGGAACTGGTTTGTCAAAGTGTGTTTCATGCCACTGGTCTTCACTGTCCTTCTTTTGTCTGTGCCTTTCCCGTCACCTGCTCGTGCTCGCCCCCTGCTGGCAGGATACCTGCGTGGCGCTGCAGGCCCTGTCGGAATACGCCATCCTGTCCTTCGTGGGAGGCATCAACCTCACCATCTCCCTGGCCTCTACCAACCTGGACTTCCAGGAGACCTTCGAGCTGCACAAGGACAACAAGAAGATTCTGCAGAGTGCTGTGGTAACGCCCCCTGCTGGACCCTCTGCCGTATTGCATCTTTATGTATCAATAAACAGACCGCAAGCCTAGCCTGATAGGAAATTTAATCCTTAGCAGAGATATAGTTCTGATCTTCTTTGAGAGAGAGGGTTATTGGTTTGAGTCTTGACTGGGTAAAATTTAATTTAAAATTAGATTATGTTTCTATGATGACAGACTCAACATGCCTGCAACACTGCACAACTCTGAGAGTGACTGACCATGCCTGCTAGACTGTGCAGCTCTGAGAGTGACTGACCATGCCTGCAGCTCTGAGAGTGACTGACCATGCCTGCAGCATTGCACAGCTCTGAGAGTGATTGACTGTGCCTGCAGCACTGCGCAGCTCTGAGAGTGACTGACCATGCCTGCAGCTCTGAGAGTGACTGACCGTGCCTGCAACATTGCGCAGCTCTGAGAGTGACTGACCGTGCCTGCAGCACTGCGCAGCTCTGAGAGTGACTGACCATGCCTGCAGCTCTGAGAGTGACTGACCGTGCCTGCAGCACTGCGCAGCTCTGAGAGTGACTGACCGTGCCTGCAGCACTGCGCAGCTCTGAGAGTGACTGACCGTGCCTGCAGCACTGCGCAGCTTTGAGAGTGACTGACCATGCCTGCAGCTCTGAGAATGACTGACCGTGCCTGCAGCACTGTGCAGCCTGAGAGTGACTGACCATGCCTGCAGCTCTGAGAGTGACTGACCGTGCCTGCAGCACTGCGCAGCTCTGAGAGTGACTGACCTTGCTTTCAGCTCTGATAAGCTCTGATGTTTGTGTCCCCTGTGTTGCAGATCCCCAGTATCCCCACGGGCCTGTTTGTCAGCGCCAAAGGAGAAGGCTGCTGTCTCATGCAGGTGCGTCACATTTTCTTCATTCGCATGTTGTTCTACTTTGAAAATGTTAGATGCATGACTCTGGTTTGGTCTCACCAGTTCTTAAGCAGCTGTACTCAGAGCGGGTGCCACCTTTCACAGAGGAGATGAAGACATCATCTGAATGTCGGTGCACCTCTCCCTGCAAGCGAGGTGGCTGTCCGCTGGGAGAGCAGACACCCATGGGCACTTAGCCACAGGGGGTGCTGTTGCAAAGGGTCTGTGGCTCCTCCGGGCATTCTGTCTGCATGGGCCCAGCTGGCTCATGACACGACCCAGACTAAAAGCAGTGATCTCTGACCTACTCCACCTGTGCCTGCAACCCACCCAGGCAGCTCTGGCGTTTGAGGCGCCTGAAGGTACCCCCTTTCCGCTAAGGTTTGAGGCTCTCTGGCTGTATCATTGTAAAGAAATGCAATCTGTATTTGGGACTGTACTTGCATTAGCTCATCCCCCCCCCCCGCTGCACCTCAGCTGCCTGGGAACTGACAGAGCCCCAGGACACACAATGCTATCATGCTCAGGTCATGCCAAGGTCTGAAGTGCTTTGAGGATGTGGTATGAGCAGTGCCGGATTTCCCATTAGGCAGTGTAGGCACAGCGCCTAGGGCCTAGGGAACTGTTAGGGCCTACGAAGGAGGGAAACACTAGTGACTCACGAAAAACGAGCTGAAACAACACGCTTGGGACCGACTCTCGGTTCTCCACATCAACAATCACGCGCTCTCTAGCGGCTGTTCTAGAAACCAGAAGTGTGGAAGTGATGGTCTCTCGACTCGCTCCATCAATCACCTGGTTTAGCATTAGAACAGTTTAAAGTGCATCTTGTCAATCGACGTCATTCAATTGGCTTTGACCCCTCTCCTGGCACATTTTGGAGTGAAAGTGCCCAGGGCCTACGAGCACCACAGTCCGGCCCTGGCTGTGAGCAGCTGAGAGGACACCTGCAGGGCTTCTGCAGAAAAGCGTCCAGTTCTGCAGTCCCTCCGGCAGCAGGAGCCACAGTCCTGGAGGTCTGGGATCCCCCAGGAAGAGCCAGGAGAGCCGATCAGACCCCCCCCCCCCCTCCTCCTCCTCCTCACCTGCGGCCTTTACTCGCCCTTCCTCCCAGATCGACGTGTCCTACAACGTTCCCGACCCCGTGGCCAAGCCCGCCTTCCAGCTCAGCGTCAGCCTGAAGGAGCCCAAGCCCGAGCTCCGGCCGCCGCCCCGCCCCAGATCCCGGACGGACAACCGCTCGGAGCTCGGCCGCCACCAGAGGGCGGTGGCCGATGACGACGACCCGGCGTCGGACCAGTACCAGCTGGAGTACCGCGTCACCCTGGAGGCCTGTGCCAGGTGGGGGGGTTATCTCTGGGGCCGGGGCAGGAGGGTGGGGTATTTAGCGTGACTGAATGGGACTGCTGATTTCATAAGGAGCAACAAATGAACGTGTTTGACAAGTCCTGCTCATCGTAGGCATGAAGCTTCCTCTAAGTCATGCAGGACTGGAGCTGTCCAGCAGCAAGGCCTGAGCTTTAACCCAAGTTTGGTCTTCGGTTGTGTAATTTACCCTTAAATTGCTCACTTTCATCCAGCTTTGGATGAAAAAAGCAGTCAGAGCATAAGAACCGGACTGGAATGGAACAGGTGTTTTCACCCCTGCTGGTAGTAACAGGCAGTTTCAGTCATTGACAGACGGGAAGGGTTGTTTCCGAGTGTCAGCTTGAGGGCTGCTCTAGGTGACCGCGCCACTGCAGGTTTCCCATCATGCCTCGTCCCTGCAGGTGGCTCCACTCTGGCTCGTCCAACATGGCCGTCCTGGAGGTGCCGCTGCTGTCTGGATTCCGTCCTGACGTGGAGAGCTTGGAGAAGGTAAGACGGGGGGGGGCGTTTGTGTCCACGACCGCTTTTGTGGGTGGAAGGACGCGCTGCCCCCGTCCAGCGTGGTGCCCAGCGTCCAGTCTATATGCGTGCCCGATGTTTCTTGTGCTCCACGGTACGGCCCTCACTGAATCTCACTTCACAGCCCACGCCGCAGTGGGGGTAGTGCCCTCTGTGGACAGGCCCTCATTCCGCGTGGCTGCCTTGGGGGCTGTCTGAAGCGAATCCCTGGGAAATCGGCCCGATCCGGGCCTGTTTACTGCCGCTCGGGGACGGACACTCGCTCCCCACATCTGGAGCTGATTTGAGCGGAGGCAGCGTGTCTTGGAATTTATCAGCGCCTTGCGGCTCCTGCCCCACTCCCTCCTCTTCAATGTGTGTGTGGTAATTTTCAGCCAGGAATTGTGTTGCAGAGGCAGGGGGGTGCATTCTTTAAGACTCCAGAAACTACCCCCCTTTCTGCCCCCATTCTGCCCCCTTGGGCTGTACCGAGCCAGCTGGGGCAGAGTTTCCCCCCTCCCGGACCCGTGGATGCGTCCATTTCCGGAGGGGATTCGGGGGGTTTCGGCTGTGCTTTTCCGTGAGGATACCGGGAGCCAGGAAAAGGGATGAAGCGATTCCGATCATTCCGACACGGATCGTGGGGAAGAGGGGTGTTTTTGGCCCGCGGTGGAGGTCAGGCAGGGAGCGCGTGTCTGTGCACGAGCGCGTGCGGTGGACGTCTCCGAGAGGACACGTCGCCGGGTGAGACACTGACCGCCCTTAGGGGTGGCCCGGAAACTCTTCTCCCCATGTGGCGCCTCAGTTGGGCCGAGGAGAGAAACACAGTAAAACCCCCCCCTTCGTTATCGAAGATCCCCAGGGAGAGATTTTCCTAATAGGGAGATGTCTGGCTTGGGGGTGAGGAGGGGGGACTCTTGGGGAGCCTCACAGCGCAGCATCATTAACGGGGTCTCATTTTATAGAGACCTGCCCCCCCCCACCTTGTAGGTCAATAATACTGCACACCCCACAGGCTGCTAGGTACCCTTGTCCCTCTGCATTTGGGGGGGCAGAGCCCCATGCAGATACAGCCAGCAGGTGCTGGTTAACTCATGGTCCCTCATTACCGGGTTGGGGGTGATGGAGCCCCAGCTACACAGCAGTCGGAGAGGCCCAGATTCAGCTCCCCAGCTCTCCTCATCTCATGAGCGGCTCGCTCCCAGGGGAGCTGCAGGCTGGCACCCCGTTATCCACCCTTCCCTGCCAGCACCTAACCCCTGCAGTACGGAGTCGTAGGCGAGACTCGGAGAGCTTCCTCCTCTCTCGGCCCTGTGTGCGCCCCAGAACGCCAGGATCTGAAAGTGCCCAAAGCTGTGAAGCCGTCGGACTCGGTAGCAGCTCACGGGTTCAGCCAAGGCTGCCCCAGGAAGATGTGAAATCATTTCCTCGTCGGCGCAGGCGATAATGATGTTAATTGCCTGCACTTAGAGGTGAAATTTAATAGCGGGCCAGCAATAATTCCGATTCACCTGGAAAATTCCAGTCACGCTGGGGTCACGGCGCAGTGGGGGCGCCTGCTCGGAGTGGCTCCGGGGCCCAGGACGCCAGGAGAAAGGGCGCAGTTAATTTGGGAAAACCGGACAAAAGAACAGAGCCCCCGGTCTGCGTGGCCTGGCGCTCCGGCAGCTCCAGGTGTCTTCAATAAGCGTGCCTGGCGCAGGGAGGGGGGGGCGGCTCTCCGGAGTCGGGGAGACGTACCCCAGGCTGTCCTCTCGCTGGTCGGGTGGCGCCAGCGAGGTCGGGCACCTCGTAAAGCTGCTGGAGCTGTGCCTACGGGGGGGGGCCGTGCACGGCGACGACTTCACCCCCCCCGGCCCCCGTAAAACAGGCCTGACAAATTGAAGCTGATTTTTCCTTGCGGAACTGGAAGCCGGGGCAGTATCTGGGGGGGCGGAGGGGTGCTGGGAGCCGGAGAGGTGGCGAGAGTGGGGTTAACCCTTGCCTGTCCGCGGCTCTCCCCGACTCCGCTCCCCCTCTCCTCTCTCCTGCAGGTCCTGATGGACAAGAGGGTCGGGCTGAAGAGGTACGAGGTGGACGGCCGGAAGGTCCTGTTTTATTTTGATGAGGTAATTAATTGCTCCTGCCCCAAGCTCCCTTAATTCCAGAATTATCTTGGATAGAGCCTACATGCTGACCCAGTTCTGCAGAACTGAGAAAGAGACAGCCTGCTTTAACTCGCTCGGTTCCGAAGGGGTCGGGGAGATCTTGCTCTGAGCTGAAAGGGCAGGGCCAGTTGTTGGTTACAACATCAACACCGAGGCTGTAGCCGTCCAGCACCAGGGCTGAGCCCTCCTGACACCACTGCACCGCCGTGTGCAAACAACTGGACTGGATCTCTCTGGAGCAGGGTGAGCGCCCACCTCTGTGACAGCTGGATCTCTCTGGACCAGGGTGGACGCCCACCTCTGTGACAGCTGGATCTCTCTGGACCAGGGTGGACGCCCACCTCTGTGACAGCTGGATCTCTCAGAACCAGGGTGGACGCCCAGCTCTGTGACAGCTGGATCTCTCTGGACCACGGTGCGCGCCCACCTCTGTGACAGCTGGATCTCTCTGGACCAGGGTGGGCGCCCACCTCTGTGACAGCTGGATCTCTCTGGACCAGGGTGGACGCCCAGCTCTGTGACAGCTGGATCTCTCTGGACCAGGGTGGGCGCCCACCTCTATGACAGCTGGATCTCTCTGGACCAGGGTGGACGCCCAGCTCTGTGATAGCTGGATCTCTCTGGACCAGGGTGGACGCCCAGCTCTGTGACAGCTGAATCTCCCTGTTCCCTGGAACAGATGCTTGAGGGCTTTCTCTTGTGGTTTCTTCATTAGCGGTGGTCTGGACGCTGTGTGACAGCGCCTGTGAGTGTGCGTGTCTCGCTCTTCCTCTCTCCCACTGTGTGTGCCTCTCCGGTCACCCCCTGGCTGTGTCGCTGTCTCTCAGATCCCCAGTCAGTGCATGACCTGCGTCAGTTTCCAGGCCGTCCGGGAGTACATCGTGGGGAAGACCGCGCCCGTGCCCGTCAAGGTCTACGACTACTATGAGCCGGGTAGGCTAGTGCATTTTTCTTTCTTCCCCAAAGCTCGGGGCTCATAAGTACGAGAGCGGTCACCCACCAGCACGCCCAGCGGGCGCGGTGGGCCAAGTGGCTGGCTCTGCGTTGCTCCGAGAGGGTGGAGGACGTGATGTGACGGGGTCTCTCTCCCTCACAGCGTTCGAGGCCACGAGGTTCTACAACGCGAGCCAGAGCAGCCCCCTGGCCCGCGAGCTCTGCGACGGCACGACCTGCAACGAGGTGGAGAGCTCAGCCAGCCACTGGAGCGGTAGGTCTGCCTGCCCGCTGTCTCGAGACCGGCGGCGCCGGGTTTGTGAGCGGGCAATCCGGTCCGTTTGGGCAACTGGGGCTCTCGGGGGCCGACTCCGATTTCGGCACCAAACGCTCTCTAAACGGCTGAATTAATCGGGTCTCCTTCTTAATTGATCGCAAAAAAACGGTTCCAGGTCTTTAGAAAGTGGGGGTCCCCTGGGGTCCCAGGCCTCGAGACCCCCCCCCCCCTGCTGTCGATTCTCGCAGTTCAGTTAAATTCGGGCTCTACTGTCCTGGTTTGGGGAAATTCGTCTTACTGCACACCCCCCAAGCATAAAAGAGGAGAAGCATACAAAAGGCCAGTGACAAAATAGCTCGGGCGGGGGTGTGCCTCTGTTTGCTACAGGGCAGTGCCCAGGAGGAGGATGATGATGATCACAGGGAGATGAAGAACATCTGGCCCCAGCTGTGGGGTCTGATCGTCTGGGGAGCGGGTCCCCTTATAAATTCGTCTTCACATAAATTCTTAAGCGCCAACTTTTTTCCCATCATACCCACCTGATTTGCGGCCGCCAGGCGTGCGTCTCTCAGGTCCCGGGTGACCCCCAGATCCGCACACGGGGGAAGGAGGATGAGGAGCAGGCGGACTCCTTCCGCCCCCACCCCCCTTCCAGCCCCTCGCCTTCGAGCCCGTCACGGGCAGAGCCGCCCCGACCCGGAGGTCCGGCGCCGGCCGGAGGAGAGGCCTGACCCTCACAGGCCGCCCCACCCGCCTGCGGATGTCCCGGGAGTCAGGAGATCACCGGCCGGCTCATCCCACCCTCCGCGACCCTCCGCCCGGCAGCGCAGGGTCAAGTCAGCTAGCGACACGGCCCCCGGCTCGAACCCGTGTTCACAGAGCTCGACACGCCCTTAGGGGGGCTGCCTTTACCCCTCGAGTCTGTCACGATGTTCCTACCCTTGGATTTCGTCACTTCGTGTATTTTGCTCACTTTGAGCGCCCGAGGTATCGACCTGCTCTTCTTCCAGGTCTTTCCGAACTGGAAACCTCCCGCGGGAGAATCTAAAACTTTTTTTCCCTCTCCTTTCAACCGTCATGCCTGATCTTCCCAAAACGCAGTGTTCAGTTCTGTAGCCACATGTGTGAGGCGGGGTGGTGGACCGGGGAGAGGCAGAGGGAAGCTCCCTGGGCCCAGATCTCGTAGCAGCAGCCCTCTGTTATTAGTGTTTCCGAGAGACACGCTCTCATTAGGCCGGAATGGAGTTGCTACAACAAACTCCGGCGTTTTGCCACCCGTCGCCACGGCAACACGGCTGTGACCCTGCCTTTGTTGACGGTCTGTTTTCCTGGCCTTGCTCGCTTCACCGCGGGACACCGCCCCCCTCCTCCTCCTCCTCCTCCTCCCCGTCCTCCGCCTGCTGTCTGCGCTGACACCTGCTGCGCGGGGCTGGGGGGCCGTGCCCAAACCGAGGCAGGCAGGCCCTGGGGCGCCGGCTCGGGCCTCCCTCCTGTCTGACAGAGGCGCTGAGAGCCGGTGGTGGGGGGGGGGGTGTGCGAGGCCGCAGCAGAGGAGGCCCCGGTCCCACAGGCCCGTCTGCAAAGCCAGGGGCAAGATTTGCGAGGCGGGCCAGAGGGGAGGTCACAGTCTCTGGGCTGTGATTAAATGGTCACTGGTGGCATCCTGTGACCTCAGCCTAACGACACCTCCCTCCCCACCTCCTTCCCAGCCCTCCCCAGCCCCCAGACTTCTTGAAACGCTCGAGACCGACCACGATCTCAGAAACTACGGGGTCGTCCCCGCCCTCTGCGCTGCTCTGTAGGACGGCCAGAGTGTCCCACGATCAGGAGGAAAACTGCACCAGCCTTGTGTTTTTTTCTCCTGTCTGCCTTTCAAACACAAACCGTGAAGCCCAGGGCGCGCCCTGCTGCAGACGGGTTGGGCTCTCGCTCCTGGTTGGCACGTGGGATCTAAAAGGGCCCGTTCCCACACCGGAGCCCCGGCCCTGAAGATGAGCTCAGCCGAGCAACGTCTGAGATCTGGGGAGGGGGCTTTCCTCTCGAAAGGATGTGAGTCACAGAGTCCCGCTGGTTACACCCAGATCTGTCGCCCCTCCTGATCGATTACTGGCTGCTTCAGCTTGCTGGGAGGCCAGTTTCAAACCAGCTGCCCAGGCACGGGGGGATCCTGTCCCTCAGTCACTAGAGCCTTTGGCAAACCCGTTGTTGACCGAATCAGACCGTAGTTTCCGTGTGATTTAATTATTCTGGCTGGGCCTGCTTGTCCAAGCTCAGAAGGCGCTAGCGTGTCTTTACGGCTCGTGTGTGACGCCGTGTCCCTCTCGTGTCCCGACCCCAGGCTTCGTGCAGCCCGGCTCCTGCCACAACGTGTTCGGCTGCCCGGAGGAGGAGCGCTCCGAGCGCTGCACCTGCGCCCGGGACTGCGGCTACGACGGCGATCCGGTGTGCGGCTCCGACGGCGTCCTGTACCAGAACCAGTGCCAGATGGAGGTGGCCGCCTGCCGCAACGGCACCCGCATCGAGCAGGTGCCCCTGTCCCAGTGCCCCTCAGGTACGTGTTGCGCCGGTCTCGCTGGCTCGCTCAGGGCACCGCGGTTCCGACCCGCCATCCAGGGCCACATCTCCTGCACAGGGAATCCCATCTGCGGCCTGTACTGTCTGGCTGGCTCTTCCCTAGTAAGGCTAGTGCACCACCAGGGGAAATGCAGTCCCAGTTTCTTAAACCTGGGTAACAGAATCAATTCCTTGACAGCACAGAAGAATTGTGCAAATTTCGAGCTGGGCACCAAATAGTGAACTTGGTGAAAGTACCGTACATCACCATGTTGTCGCAAACTCGCACGCAGGTTCCCACGAGCGGCGTCGAGATGTGGCCCTTCCCGCTCACTAGTCTCCGTAATGACTAATGGGATGTCGGGCAAATAAACACAGGTTGCGCTGCCGACATTTCACTGCAGAAAAGTTCCAACGTGATCTGCATGCAGCGTAGACAAGTAAATAGTATTCTTTCTAACCCCAAAGTATGAAAATAGTGTTGCAGTTCTTTGCTGTCATTGTTCTGGGTTGTGCCCTGGGCTGTTTTCACTGATCCATGGGGTCAAATGTGCAGACGGATGAGATGCTTACCAGAGGAGAACAGGAATAAAAAAGCTTTTATTGCTTGCAATCTGCCCCCTGCTGCTGCAACAAGGAAGTCTTATTAAATCCGAGATTGGGGAGGGGGACCTCTTGACCCACAGAGGGTTGGGGGAGTCTGGAACGAGCTGCCCAGGGACCCTGCCCTCTTTCAGGAAACAGCTGGATGAGACTCTGGGATCCGTTAGCCCCCGGTGTCTACAGTGGGAAGGGTTGCTCTTGTTTGTAGCCGTTCTGCTGCTGCTACTCGCGAGCACAATGGTGGGACCTGTCCAGGAGGAGCCCAAGAGAGTCCTGCAGGGGCCCCGGCCTTCGCCCCGTCCCTCGCAGGAAAAGCGTGCTTCCCTTTTCTCCTTCGGGGCCTTGAGAATCCCCAGAGCTCCCAGCGCAATGACAGCTCAGGCCGACAGAGCGAAGGGTGGAGGCCGGGGGGGGGAACCGGAGAGCCGCTGCCCTGACCTCACCCCTGTCTCGCCGCGGGTGTCCGGTGCCCAGGGGGGTGGCACCGATCCCAGATGGACGAGCAGGGGGAGCGGCGCTGGGCTTGGCTGGCAGCCCCGGGCGAGCGTGAGTGTGCAGGGCCCTCTGGGAAGGCTGCTTCGCTCCTCCAGCCCACGCAAACACCGCTGTGAGCACTTATGCGCCCACCCCAGCTGAAAGAGAAGGAGAGGGTCCGGCGAGCGCAGGCTTTAGAGAAAACCGCACCCCGTCCTCGTCGGACTCCTGCTGGCCGAACTGATTAACAATTAAACTTCTGTAGAGTAGAGGAGTTTGATGCCATAGGCACACTGGAATTATAATTCACGCTGATCTCTCAGGACATGCACAGGACGACAGACGACACAGTACCACACAGTGTAGACAGTACATGACAAAATGGCACACAATAAATAGTTACAAACAATATCAATAAATATGTTGTAGAGAACAATAAATCCGTAGTAGTGAAAAAAAAACATGGTAATCCGTGGAAAAAGGTGCATTGCACAGAGGTGCCTTGGCTCTGAGAGATACTGCAGCGGCTGTGTGCGAGTGGTTAGTGGTCGCTGGGTTTCAATCCCAGACTGCTTCTGCACGCCTTACTGCACAAAGACCAACAGGTTACTGGAAAACCCGTCGGCCCGCCGGACTGAGCCAGGCAGGCTGGAAGGGAAGAGTTGGGACTGCAGCAGCTGTTGGAGACAGCAGAACGAAACTTCCCCCCCCCCCCGGGATCAGCAGGGAGAGGCGAGAATTCCTCGGCACCTGGGATCTGCCTGGGCAGGCCGTATTGGAAAGACGACCCCCCCCCCCTCCCACCCCCACCCCTCCCCCCCGCCCCCACACCGGCACAGCAGCCTGTGAGGAACAGCTGTTCAGGTGAGGGCAGATCAGCAGATTAGCTTTGGGAGAGGAGCGCGGCGGCCCAGCTGACGTCCCCCTCCCTGTATTACAGGCTGTCCCAAATGACAGAGCGCCGCTGTCTCGGGTTTTTGCGAGAGCAGCGGCGAATTCCTCTCTTGAGGCCGAGCCTGGCGGCAGAGAAGCCCCCCTTGTGGCAGTAGGTAAAGCTGGGGTCCGCAGCAGAGCCACTCAACTGCCCCCCCCCCCCCCAGATGAGACACAGAGTCCAGGCAGACCCCTGGAGACCGAGAGAGTCCCGGGCTGGGCGCCGTCCTTGCGCGTGTCTTAGGGTCCCAGCGACTGGTTTTTTCCAGTGGAATCGGAGTGTCCCCCGTGGGCGGGAAGGGCAGGAGCACAGGAAAACGGGCGAGAGAAGATTCCGGCTCCCAAATCCTACAGAGCCCCCCTAGGTTACTGCCCCCCCCCCCCCCCCCATCCTCCCCCTTCTCCCATGTTCTGGAAAAACCCTACGGAAACCCATTCTGAAAGCTCTTCGGGCTGCTCCAGAGGGCTTCCATCCTTCATCCCGCCAGCCTGGAACACATCCTGCGCTGCAGGACACACTGCTACTGCGGCCGAGGACTGGCAGAGGCCTTGTGAGACATAGTGGGATGAGATTCTGGGATCAGCTAACCCTGCTCGTGTTTTTATCTCTTTAATAATAATTCCCCACACTTATAGAGCTCTTTTCCGGACTCTCCACTCAAAGCGCTGTACAGGTAATGGGGATCCCCTCCACCCCCACCTGGATGATGTGCCAGTCCGCTCCCCACACACCAGCTCTCAGTGGGGAGGAGAGCAGAGTGATGAAGCCAGTTCAGAGATGGGGATTATTAGGAGGCCATGACTGGTAAAGGCCAGGGGGATTGTGGTCCAGGACACCGGGGTAACACCCCTACTCTTTTCGAGAAACACTCTGGGATTTTTATGACCACAGAGAGTCAGGACCTCAATGTTACGTCTCATCCGAAGGACGGCGCCTGTTTACAGTACAGTGTCCCCGTCACTATACTGGGGCATTAGGACCCACACAGACTACAGGGTGAGCGCCCCCTGCTGGCCCCACTAACACCTCTTCCAGCAGCAGCCTCAGCTTTCCCAGGAGTCTCCCCTCCAGGTACTGGCCAGGCTCACACCTGCTGGGCTCCAGTGGGGCTGCCAGCTGGGAGCTGCAGGGTGACAGAGCTGCTGGATTACTTTTCTTATCATCTTTCTTGTGCTGCTGCTGACGGTGTGCCTGCGCTGTGTCTCCCCGCAGTGGAGAGTGTCCCGGACGAGGGAGAGCCGGGGATCGGGGCCGGGGAGGAGCAGGAGCAGGAGCCCGTCCCACTGCAGACAGGTACACCCCCCCCCAGTGCCTCGGCCCACAAGCCGCTCCAGGGTTTACCAGCTCCAGCCATGTAGCCAACAAATCCTGGAACGGGTCAGGGCAGTATGGAGCGGGAGAGTGGTTTGACGCCTGTGTGGCCTCACCACAACTGCATTTTGAAAGTCCGGCATTTGCACTGCTGACATGTACACGTACTGGAGTGTTTGCCATTTTCCGGGGCCGTCAGGTGGGGAGGGGGGGGGCACAGCCCTCCTTCAGGTGTGGGAGTTCAAGCTCTGCAAACTTCAGAGGCGAAAGACAAAGGAGGCGTTTTTTCAAAGGCGCAGATGTGTCAGAGCGTCAACGCACGTCGAATGCAGCCCCCCCCCCCCCCCCCCCAACCCCCTCTTTCCCTGCTTTTGAACGTCGCCCAGCTCTGATTATACAGTGCGGGGCAGACAGCGGTGGCGGACTGCTGTCGGAACTTGCTCCCGTCTGCAGTGCGCTCGCTCCAACTCGCAGGAGAGAGGAGGAGGAGGAGGAGGGGGGTGGGGGTGTGAACTCTGTCACTCTTGACACATGCCTTCTGAAAAACACGACTGCTTCCAGCCGTGTCCTGTCCTCTCGCCGCGCTGCCGGTCGGAGGCGGATCGCTTCCCTCTCGGAGAGGAATGTAGCCGGAGAGAGTGGCCGCTCTGTGCCGCAGCGCCTTCGTCGTCTCTAATGGCGCAGAATGCTCCAGGTTTTTGTGTTGTTGTTGTTTTTTTGCCCTGGGTCTGCAAAGTGTACCCTAAGGCATCGTGTAAAACGAAAGGCCCCCTTCACCCTGTCGCTTGGTTCTGGGCGTTTTTTTAAACCGGCAGTGCTGCGTGTCAATCCAAAAAAAACAAAAGAAATCGGCTGTTTGCATCCCAGCACGGACTGCAGCAGCCGGAATCCCGCGGGAGAGGAGTGAGGATGAGATGAGAGGGATGAGTCCAGCCGAAGGTCACGGTGTCCCGACCCTGTGAGAGCCCCGCTGAGCAGTTCCAGACAGCTTCCCTGTAAAACACCAGGACTTCCCCTGGGGAATTATTTGCTATGTGTGGCCTGGTGTCGGAAAACCAGGCAGTTTAAAGATTCGAAATTAAGATTTTTGGATCCCAGTAATTCTGGTGTAAAATGTTTAAGGCCAGTCCTTGAAAAATAATAACAGCTCCCTTTAAAGCTGTGTTTTAGAGGTCATCAGAGACGTATATTAATGGCACTGCATGGGATGAGCCTGGATCTGGGATATCATTCCAAAACTATTAAGGAAGGGTTTTTCATATATTCAACAGCTATAAAACGTTCATGAAAAATCTGTTTAGCATTGCCCTGTGCTCTGTTCCACCCATTAAGAAATGTATCCTCATCAACAGGTTTTTACAGAGAGAATGGTTATGTGGATCGCCAATGGTACAAGCTTGAGGTTCTCTTGCAGATACTGGATCTCTAGTCGTGATCTGTGCTTAGTGAGCACAAGGCGACATCTGCTGGTTAGGAGGTGTTACTGCACATGTGCTGTTCTCATTCACAGGAAGGTATAGTATTGCCTTTTAGAAAATAGATGAAATATCCCAGGACAGAACTTTATGCAGTCTCTCCTAAGCTTGAAAATGAAGGATTTGCTTCCTCTTTTTCA
This sequence comes from Atractosteus spatula, assembly GCF_055471065.1. Classification (NCBI taxonomy): domain Eukaryota; kingdom Metazoa; phylum Chordata; class Actinopteri; order Semionotiformes; family Lepisosteidae; genus Atractosteus; species Atractosteus spatula. The sequence goes on along the minus strand of NC_142733.1, from coordinate 3,317,867 downwards.
CTTAATAGGTGGTGATCTGGCACAGGTAGGGGTGACACTATATAAGAAACTCCTCCAGTGAGTCAGTTTTCCTTTCAGCTGGAGTCCACTGCCTCTATTGCACACCTAAATGATGGCTTTCCTGAAGCCCGCTCGTTAGCACAGGGTTCATACCAATTATGACTCTCATTCAACTTTTTTAAGAGTAAATCAAATTTGAAACAAGGCCTCATTTACAAAACTGAAAGAAATCGCACCTGGGGATGAAGATAAAGCAGCAGGACACTGGGGCGTCCCAGGTCCAGCAGAACCACGTGGGCAGTCCTGGTTCTGGAGGGCAGGAGAGTCTGCAGCTTTTCATTCCAGCACAGATCTTAACGACCTCACTGAGCTCCTTTGTGGCTTAATGGGACCAACTGAACAGCTTCTCCCAGCTCTGCAGGCGTCATTTCTTTGAAGAGACCTGGAAAATCTACAGACGCTGACCCCCCAGGACCAGGACTGGACACCCTGCAGACACACTGACCCCTCCAGGACCAGGACTGGACACCCTGCAGACACACTGACCCTCCAGGACCAGGACTGGACACCCTGCAGACACACTGACCCCTCCAGGACCAGGACTGGACACCCTGCGGACACACTGATCCCTCCAGGACCAGGACTGGACACCCTGCGGACACACTGACCCTTCAGGACCGGGACTGAACACCCTGCAGACACACTGACCCCTCCAGGGCCAGGACTGGACACCCTGCAGACACACTGACCCCTCCAGGGCCAGGACTGCACACCCCAGCTCACAGATTATTTTACCTGTTAAATTGTACAGTGTGTTTTTGTCTGTATTATCAAAGCCCTGTGCAGGTAACCTTCAGCTTCTTTCTGGAGGGTGTTTAATCCAGTCACAAGCTCCAAATCCTGATGATAAGTCTTACCCAATGTCCTAACGAGCGCCCTGCCACTCTGCCCTGCTGACCCCAGGAGAGGAGGACCCCAGCTCGCTGGCGGAGGTGTCCTATTACTCCTACGAATACGACAGCGAGCCCTTCCTGCCGGAGGGGGAGGGCGAGGACGCGCTCGAACCCCGAGGGGGGGGCGCCAGTGAGGCAGGCAGACCGCCTGGCAGCGAACCCCAGCCCACGGACCCCGAGGACACCCCTGAGCGATGGTACGTCCACTTCCTCTATGTCCGTCGCGGTAGGTGACCGCACAGCGAGAGATGATATTGCCCACAGCTCTGTCACCCTGCAGCTCCCAGCTGGCAGCCCCACTGGAGCCCAGCAGGTGTGAGCCTGGCCAGTACCTGGAGGGGAGACTCCTGGGAAAGACTAAGGCTGCTGCTGGAAGAGGTGTTAGTGGGACCAGTAGGGGGCGCTAACCCTGCAGTCTGTGTGGGTCTTAATGCCCCATTACAGTGACGGGGACACTATACTGTAAAAAGGCGCTGTCCTTCAGATGAGACATAAAACTGAGGTCCTGACTCTCTGTGGTCATTAAAAATCCCAGGGTGTTTCTCGAAAAGAGTAGGGGTGTTACCCCGGTGTCCTGGCCAAATTTCCCCCTGGCCTTTACCAGTCATGGCCTCCTAATATTCTGCCCTCACTTGTGTTTTAAGACTCAACACGCCAAGCCAGCGTTTAAGATCAGGAAAAAAATGCTAATGACGAATTACCAAGTGTAGACACCTCGTGTGTGGCAGGACAGAGTCTGTCCCCGCAACACAGGAGGCAGGACAGGCCGGAGACGACACGACTGTCTCCCCTGGATGGGACACCAGTGGGCTCTCTCAGCGGCTCATTTGAGGCCGCGTGACCTCGCTGCGTGTGCACGTGCGCTGAGGGGGAGCCCGATCCCTCTCCTGTGGGACAGTTTCACACTCGCGATTCCCTCCTGGAAGTCTTGAGTTTCGTAAAAACCAGCTTCACTGCTGTGAGCACAGATTTCATGGTTGGATGTAGAGGATATCGGAGATCACTTGCCTGTGAGATACTTAGTGGGGGGAAAAGTTTATAATGACGCACGTTTAACTTCTGAAACTGCACACTGATGCAGCTCTGAAGCTGGAAGTGTCTACTCTGCCAGGTGTGGCACATTTTATCTGAACTCTTAGAGACGCTTCCCAGTCACCTTAAAGCTGTAACAGGTCGCAGTGATGAGGAAAACCAACCAACCAATCAATCAAAGTTTATTTCTCAAAAGCACAACACTACAGCGTGCAGCAGCAGTGGTTGCTGGCAATGAACTGTCTTTTCTACGAGCTCACCGCGGGAGGGGATAAAACAGTTTGTGACTGGGAAGACTGGGGCCCTTGAGAATGGACCTGGATGTGGATTCTCGACAGGAAGTCTTTCCAATCACTAGGATTGCTGCTAACGGCGTGCTGTCTCTCGATTCAATTCAAGGTGCTTTATTGGCATGACCGATGGGTACCGATCAGTGTTGCCAATAAAAATAATAAAATTAACATGAAACAAAATAAAATAAAATAAAATCTACACACATGCTGTATTACAGACATTGACAACAAAGACATATCCTAAAATATTTACATATACTGTAAACGTATGGAGCATTACTGGGAGACAGGCTCCCTGTTCCTCAGACTGGGACAGGAGATCACACACTGGGCTGCCAGTTCAACTGAGTTCCCTCCTCCCTCTCCCAGTAGGATTGGGACCCGTTGTGATCCTCTCTCTCTCTCCCTCTCTCTCTCTCTCTCCCTCTCTCCCTCTCTCCCTCTCCCTCTCTCTCCCTCTCTCTCCCTGCACTGCAGAACTCCCTGCCCCGGACCGGAGCGCCGGAGAGCTCGCTCAGCTTGTACATTGTGTGTGAATATGTGGGACTGATCCGACAGAGGAGGCAAGCGCAGCCAGACACCCGCGGCCACTGGAGCCAGCGCTCTCCAGACCAGCGGCCTGCTCTCCCACCCCCCCACCCCCCCCCTAGACGACTGTAGCGCCCCTTCCTTCCAAACTGGTCCCAGTACGCTGTTTTTATATAATCGCTAGACGGGGAAAAAAAATGAGTATTTATGTTTGTAATTATACCGGAGAACGAAAATGCTATTTGGAGTATTATTTTTTTCTATCTGTGGTATTTATTTTTGTAGTTAGTGCTTTTGAGTCCTTATAAATGTTTCTTGTGTTCTGTAGCCCCAATCTGCCCCCCCCACCTCAGCCTTTGGCCTCTTTGCCCCGCCCCCCCCCCCATGTCTGAAGCACGAGAGCAGGAAGGGAACTACTACCTCTTCTGCCTTGCCGGTTGTACCTGCGTCCGACGCCCAGTAGGTGGTGCTATTGAGTATAGGTTTACGCTGTCATGAAGTAACGCTCCGACATTCCTCCGATTTGGTGATACAACATTTCAGTGTTCTTGTTTCAAAGTAATAAATCTCGCGGTTTAGTTGAATCTGGCAGTCTTTATTCTCGCACGATTTCCCCGTCTGCTATCCCCAACGTCGAATCGAAGGGGACGAGTAAAAATTAATTCACGCCACAAAGTGCAGACGAGAAACCCATTGTCTGGGCTGTTGAGCCTGCTTCTGGTGTGGAGAAAGTGGGACACCTGTTGGTTGGACACCCCAAGAAGGCTCAACAGCGGGAAATGTCGTCTCTTATTTGTACCTTTCAGGTTAGAATAAGCCTTTATTTCTTCCCTTTCAGTCTTCAGCCTTCTTGAAACAAATTCAACATTTTCGTGAATGTCCTTTTGATGTAATGGATTGATATTCAAATGACAAGGTTACGTTTTCTAGTAAACATTCAGTGCAGGAAGTGGAGTAAAGAGAACTACAGACAGGGTCCCCAAAACCCCAAAACGACCATTATGTTCGGGCACACCTTCAATATCAAAGAACACGTTAGACAACACCCCTTAAGTCATATTTTATTGTCCTTTCATACACGTGTCTTTCTGAAGTGCGAATCTACAAATGCAAAACAAAATGCAGAAGGATCTCCGAGACCCCTCAGGAATCTTGCAGAGCAGAGAAGGTGAAAAATGAGTGGCGGTCTCTTATCTCACTTGCTGTGACCGATCTGAACAAAATCGTCTGAGCTGGGAAATTCAAAAACAGAAATGTGGTCGAGGGATGTCCCAGCTGCCAGATTGACTGTTTTTATATGGACTTAAGTCATTTATAGTCTGATGTGTGGGGTGATCGCTTCTATTACAAAGGGTCACTTTGGTCTTTGTCATGCAGGGGTGATAAGCGTTGAATTTGTCTCTTCAAAACAAAAGTTTACTTTCTAACAGAAAAGGCTTTAAAGCTCGGCAACCTATTAACTTTCTATGAAAGGATTTAAAATCCTTTTTCCTGCGGTTTATTTTTCCCCGCTGACAATGCAGAAGATAGGAGCTGTCGTTTCTAGTCACTTCTGCAGAATGGGACCCCTGTCACTGACAGCAGGACCCTCGAAACTGACTGCCAATACTACTGGCTCTGAGGCATAGTCTGGAGGTATTGTAAAGGATGTAATCTGAAATAATGTACTGTTATGCCCCCAAACTATTTCAAATACTGTACTTTTTTAAAAAATAAACTTTGTATACAACTGATTTGGTCTATGAGCATTTTCTTTATTTTTTTAGAATTGGTGGTATTCACTTCTGTTCCTGGAGGGTGTCTCTCTCTCTCTCTGCTGGTTTGTTCCAAAAGAGCTCTTAACTGCCCCAGTCAGCTCCTAGATTATAAAATCTTAATTATTAAATATTCTCCCAGCTCCTCAGGTGCTGCTGTTTTGAAGACGCCTAGAAGACCTGCAGACACACTGACCCCTCCAGGGCCAGGACTGGACACCCTGCAGACACACTGACCCCTCCAGGGCCAGGACTGGACACCCTGCAGACACACTGACCCCTCCATGACCAGGACTGAACACCCTGCAGACACACTGACCCCTCCATGACCAGGACTGAACACCCTGCAGACACACTGACCCCTCCAGGACCAGGACTGGACACGCTGCAGACACACTGACCCCTCCAGGACCAGGACTGGACACCCTGCAGACACACTGACCCTCCAGGACCAGGACTGGACACCCTGCAGACGCACTGACCCCTCCATGACCAGGACTGAACACCCTGCAGACACACTGACCCCTCCAGGACCAGGACTGGACACGCTGCAGACACACTGACCCCTCCAGGACCAGGACTGGACACCCTGCAGACACACTGACCCTCCAGGACCAGGACTGGACACGCTGCAGACACACTGACCCCTCCAGGACCAGGACTGGACACCCTGCAGACACACTGACCCCTCCAGGACCAGGACTGGACACCCTGCGGACACACTGACCCCTTCAGGACCAGGACTGGACACCCTGACCCCTCCAGGACCAGGACTGGACACCCTGCAGACACACTGACCCCTCCAGGACCAGGACTGGACACCCTGCAGACACACTGACCGCTCCAGGACCAGGACTGGACACCCTGCAGACACACTGACCCTCCAGGACCAGGACTGGACACCCTGACCCCTCCAGGACCAGGACTGGACACCCTGCAGACACACTGACCCCTCCAGGACCAGGACTGGACACCCTGCAGACACACTGACCCTCCAGGACCAGGACTGGACACCCTGCAGACACACTGACCCCTCCAGGACCAGGACTGGACACCCTGCAGACACACTGACCCCTCCAGGACCAGGACTGGACACCCTGCAGACACACTGACCCTCCAGGACCAGGACTGGACACCCTGCAGACACACTGACCCCTCCAGGACCAGGACTGGACACCCTGCAGACACACTGACCCCTCCAGGACCAGGACTGGACACCCTGCAGACACACTGACCCTCCAGGACCAGGACTGGACACCCTGCAGACACACTGACCCCTCCAGGACCAGGACTGGACACCCTGCAGACACACTGACCCCTCCATGACCAGGACTGAACACCCTGCAGACACACTGACCCCTCCAGGACCAGGACTGGACACGCTGCAGACACACTGACCCCTCCAGGACCAGGACTGGACACCCTGCAGACACACTGACCCTCCAGGACCAGGACTGGACACCCTGCAGACGCACTGACCCCTCCATGACCAGGACTGAACACCCTGCAGACACACTGACCCCTCCAGGACCAGGACTGGACACGCTGCAGACACACTGACCCCTCCAGGACCAGGACTGGACACCCTGCGGACACACTGACCCCTCCAGGACCAGGACTGGACAGCCTGCAAACACACTGACCCCTCCAGGACCAGGACTGGACACCCTGCGGACACACTGACCCCTTCAGGACCAGGACTGGACACCCTGACCCCTCCAGGACCAGGACTGGACACCCTGCAGACACACTGACCCCTCCAGGACCAGGACTGGACACCCTGCGGACACACTGACCCCTCCAGGACCAGGACTGGACACCCTGACCCCTCCAGGACCAGGACTGGACACCCTGCAGACACACTGACCCCTCCATATTTACTCATAATAAGGCCTGTGATGTGCAAGGCTGCAGGGTGGCTGTGATCAGTTTCCCACCAGCTCAGCGCTCACAGCGCTGTCACTCGACTCATTTCACGCTGGGAGTCCAGGCCTTTGTTGTCGCCCTGTTTGGTGGCAACCCAGTACAGTCTCTGGTGTCGTTCGTGATGAATCTTTTTTTTTTAAAAAGAAGATCTGGGTAGAGTTACAAATCCCGCAGCCGCGGTGGGTTAGACCCTGTTAATGTTTAATGCCCGTCTCTGTTCAGGCCGGTAGCTGGTGAGTTTTCAGTTACCTTGATTACTGCTGCTGGCGGGTTTCAGTCGCCCGGTGTCGGTTTCTGAAGCGCCCTCCGGGCCGGGGGTCCGGGGGTCTTACCTGTCTTACTTGCCCACTCTCCTGGGAAGATCCCGCGCCTCCCCCCGCAGCGACAAACCTGCCGGGAGAACCGAGCCGAGCCGGCACCGCTCCCCGGGGGTCCTGCGGGAGGCGGGTCGGTCCGCTCGCTCGGATATCGAGTTTCAGGAGATGGGATCCGCGCGATGACACATCGGCTCCCGCCTCTGTCCCGAATCCCGGGCCGGGTACTTAAGCGCAACGGGAGCTCTGGGACGCGCTCAGTCCCGGTCCACGGCTGAGCCGGACTCTTCCACTGCGCAGCGCGGTCCCGTCCCACGCGAGGTCCGGTAAGCGGGTCCGGACCTGCTGACGGTGAGCGGAGACCGCCTGGGGCACCGCGGGAAAGAGCACGTTACCGGGTCACCCCCCCCCCCACCCCCGCGAGAGCCGGACCGAGCCACGGGGCGCGCCGGAAGCTCCGGTCCAACCCTTCTCCGAACCGCAGGAGAGCGCCTCGAGGGCTCCGCGTGTCCCGTCCCGGTGCGTGGGAGTGGGCGGCCCCCCTGGCCTGGTGCAGGCAGGCGCGCCACAGCTGGAGGCCGGCTAGGGGCTAAAAGAAATGAGCAGGTTGAACAGGGCAGCAGAACGCGATGCCGACCCGTTTGTGATAAGTTGTAGCCATCTCGGGTGATCTTCCAAACAGGCTTATCGGTCAAAGGCTCGATTGAAAAACCTCAAGCCCCAGTTTGAAACGCTCGGGTATCGGAGTGCATCGTCAGGGTTATTTATTTTCCTTGCGAGCTCGGGTGTGAAAAGGCTGCACAAATGCTCAATCCAGTCGAAGAGAAGGTTTGGAAAGGTGACCTGCTTAATTTACAGCAAAAAGTTAATTTTTGATGATTATTTTTTCCTTCCACATTGCGCTCAGCTACGTCACATCCTCTGGGAAGGGCACCGGCCGGGGGCCAGTGCGGACCCCTGCGAGACCCTGTCCCTGCCGGACTCTTCCCAGCAGCCCCCACAGTTCCCAGGGGAGCCCCCGAGGCGATGGGGGAGACGGAGAAGAGGCGCCCCCAGATAGCGGGCCGGGAGAAAGGTAGGTCAGCTGCCGGACCGGTCAGACCGCTCGCTCTGGCGGCTGTAGATTCTGTTTGGAGATTTTAGACCGAGAACGATTTCAAGAATTGTTCTACCAACTCGTTAAACTCGCAAAGATACTCGGGGAGCGAAACTCAATTTTTTCATTTTTATTGCACTGTTATTCTATCACTTTTAATTTTGTGATTTGTATTCTTATTTCCCCCTGGTGAGCTCGCAGAAAAGACATCTCTTTGCCAGCAATTACTGCTGCACGCTGTATTGTTGTGCATTTGATAAACTTGGATTGATTGAAAACTCCCAACTCGCGTCACTCACCTGCCCCCTCCGAAGCATCATGAATACGAGCCCCTGAGCCACCCCGCCTCAGTCACCCCCCTGTCTCCCTGCAGCAGACTCGTGGGCTCCAGATTATGGGGGGGGGGCTCTGCCATCGGCGGACTGACGCATCCCGACGCAACTGTGCGCGTCGGAGCCCGAGAATGACGTCATGGCGTCATGCCCCTGTAGAACCGCACGAGTGTCCGAGACTCTCGGAGACGGACCTCCACTTCCTACTGCACTGTGACAGATATTCTGGGATTAGAGAAACATTCTTCCCAAAATTCCCACACCTGCCAGAATCACAGCAGCTCCCGATCCTACTGGGAGAGGGAGGAGGGAACTCAGCTGAACTGGCAGCCCAGTATGTGATCTCCTGTCACAGCCTGAGGAACAGGCAGCCTGTCTCCCAATAATGCTCTGTATGTTTATATGTAAATATCTTGTGATTGTGTCTTTATTGTAAATGTCTGTAGTTTTTCTTAAGTTGTATTTGTTTTGCTTTGGCAACACTGATTGTACTCACTGGTCTTGCCAATAAAGCACCTCGAACTGAATTGAAATTGACTCTGGGCCGGAGTCTGTCTCCAGAGCTACAGCCCAGTGGCCGGCTGAAACGAGCTCAGATCCGCCAAAGGCAGGAAGTATTTCACCTCCATATGCAAAAGTCGGTTTTAAAGCTTTCTCACCTCCGGTAGTAAGCAGGACTAAAATTCCTCAGCAGCCTGTGAGGAAGTTGTCGATTCACAGTTTCGCAGTCCCTGTGAAACGAGCACAGACTCTCACATGTGTGTGAGTGCGCTTCGAGTTTGTGAAACCTTCCGATTGCAGATCACGGGGATCCCCAAGGCAGCACGGGTCCCTGGGGATCATCGGGGTGCCACACTGTATCACGGGCAGGGCCTGGGGTCTATCGGGGTGCCAGACTGTCTAATCTCTGGGGTTCATGCGGGTGCCCTACTGTCTCAGGTCCCTTGGGCTCCTCGGGGTGCCCCACTGTCTCAGGCCAATGGGGATTATTGGGGTTCTATACTGCCTCGGGGGCCTGGGGTTCATGGGGGTGCCCCACTGTCTCAAGGGCCTGGGGGTAATTGGAGTGCTATACTGCCTCAGGGGCCTGGGGTTAATGGGGGTGCCCCACTGTCTCAGGGGCCTGGGGTTCATTGGGGTGCCCCACTGAAGAGGAACTGGAAGAGGAAGTGGTCTAGATCCTAGAAAAGCTGTTGAATGTAAGAGCTGAGCTGCCCAGACTTGTTGGGAGAGGTTTTAAAGGCAGTACAGTCATTGTTGAAATGTTTAGTTTTGGGACACTGGGGTGAGGTTGCCTGTTTATGCTGACAAGACCCCTGACCCTGCCTGTCCCCTGCGTCTCCCTGACCCTGCCTGTCCCCTGTCTCCCTGAGCCTGTCTGTCCCCTGTGTCTCCCTGAGCCTCGGCCTGTCTGTCCTATGTCTCCCTGACCCTGCCTGTCCCCTGCGTCTCCCTGAGCCTCAGCCTGCCTGTCCCCTGCGTCTCCCTGAGCCTCAGCCTGCCTGTCCCCTGCGTCTCCCTGAGCCTGCCTGTCCCCTGCGTCTCCCTGACCCTGCCTGTCCACTGTATCTCCCTGAGCCTCAGCCTGCCTGTCCCCTGCGTCTCCCTGATCCTGCCTGTCCCCTGCCTCTCCCTGAACCTCAGCTTGCCTGTCCCCTGTGTCTCCCTGAGCCTGCCTGTCCCCTGCGTCTCCCTGATCCTGCCTGTCCACTGTATCTCCCTGAGCCTCAGCCTGCCTGTCCCCTGTGTCTCCCTGAGCCTCAGCCTGCCTGTCCCCTGTGTCTCCCTGAGCCTGCCTGTCCCCTGCGTCTCCCTGATCCTGCCTGTCCACTGTATCTCCCTGAGCCTCAGCCTGCCTGTCCCCTGCGTCTCCCTGACCCTCCCTGTCCCCTGTGTCTCCCTGACCCTGCGTCTCCCTGACACTGCCTGTCCCCTGTGTCTGCAGGCCCTGGGCCCGGCCGGTACGCCCTGCCGCCCACGATCGGCTTCACTGGGCACGACTTCACCCGGCCCGCCGGTCCCGCCTACTCCTTCCACGGCAGGATGAGCAGCGTCAGTGAGTGCCTCTCCTTTCAGCCGCCGCAGGGGACTCTGGGACTGAGCTCGGAATACCTGACACCCAAGGAACTCATTCCTGTTCTTGATTAGAATATTATTTAAAATTTCAGCCACTCAAAAAGTGGGACATTTCAGATTTAATGAGTCTCCATATATGTTAAATAACTTGTAGGGACGAACGCTTTATGGCTGTTCTTTATGTTGTGTGTAGTAGCTGTTATAAGCATTGCCGTCTCATTCAACTGTTTGCGCGCACTGTACCGCTAGAGGGAGCCATCGGCCGCATGGTTTAATGAACCAGCGGTCGCATTGGCTGACTAGAGAGGTGGTCGTCCGGCCTCTCACCAAATAATTCAGACTGCATCACACAACCTCGCAACTATCAGAAAACTAAGAATAATCTGGATCTGGTTTTATTAATTAACACAATCCCTTCAGCACTACTAAGTAAGCCCTGGACTGTGGGCTTTACAGCACTGCCACAAACATACTGCATAAGATCACAGGGACTCTGTTCTTAAAAATAGAGTTTAATATGTTTTGGCAAAATACTTGGAGATGCATCACTTTGAGGAATAAAATCAAATTCTGAACCCTTTTTTTGCACAACAGAATCATAGTAAAAGCTGAATTTTTAAATTGTGTTTTGAATTTGAATGTATTTTTGTAAATGAAAGAATGCTTCATGTGCTGATAGACCCTACACTGCCTACGAATGATGCTTGATAGATTAACTGGACATTGGCCGAGCCGAGCAGAGTCTGTCCAGCCCGGCAGTGCTGACTGACAGGCTGTCTGATGTCCCTGTCCTCTGTCCACGCGAACAGTGTACTCTGTGGACTCCAGTCCTGGCCCGCGGTACTACATCGACGCCAAGCTGACCCGCTTTGGAAGAGACGGCAGCCCAGCGTTCTCCATGCTCGGCCGGGCTAGAGGCTCTGGTAGGCTTCCTATCGGACATGTATCTCGCTGTATTCGGGATGTAGACTCCACTGCCCAGCATCCTCTCCTCCCCCACGCGACCGTTCGGGCAGTGTTGAAATCTTTTTGGACTTGAACGATCCGAAAATTGTTTTGGGACACGGGGGGGGTGAGGTTACCTGTTGATGCTGACAAGACATTACTTTTCAGTTTTGATTTTGCTCCTCACTATGTCAGATACACCTATTAAGTATATAAAATATCTTTACGCTTAATAGCCTGTGAAAAAGACGTTACTCATTAGAACGTTAACTCGGCAGTGCTTCTGATGCCATATTTACACCCTTCTGAATGCGTCAGGCGGTCAAATGTATTTGTTTTTTAAAAGGTCAGTGTAAACTAAATAGTAACCAGACTGCGATAACAAAATTCCTAATCAGCCAGTAGCTGTGGGTGAGAAACCACTGGGCGTTTGCGATGTGCTGGGATCTTGTCTCATGTTCCCCGTGCTCTTTTAGTCATTGAAATGAAGTGCTGGCTGGGGATTTCAGGTGACATTTCATGTGACTGCTGTGGTTTGGCTGTCATGTTGGGCCCAGAGGAGACGCACATGTCAACGATGTAGGAGGCTGCAGAGGAGATGCAACTTTTCATTTTAAGTGTGCAAGGTATTTATCAAATCGAGATTCAAGGCACCAGCAGAAGTACCTTTCCTTGTGCGTAACTGACAATTACCATTAAAGCCCATCTTGACTTCACCGCGGTGTCGCGGGGTGAGCCTGGCTCCGACAGCTCGTTCAATTGCAGTTGAAGAGCAAGTGGGGGGTGACGGGCGGAGTCCGTTTCCCTGGCAGTTGCAGTAGCTGCCGTGTCCTTCGCAGTTAGGGAAGGGAGCAAGCGTTTTGAAAATGGCTTTAATGAGAAAAAAAAAAAACAGCTTTCTTTTGCGCTGTTCATTAAAAAGGAGCCCGTGCTTATAATGTGGTTTGTAGTGTGTAGTCAGACTGCAGTGAGATTCTAAGTCAGAGCTCTTGCACTTACAAAATTAGGTCCTCTGCATTCCCTTTCCAAAGAAAGATCCTCCTGCAGCTGTTTTTTTATTGGTTCTTGTATATACACATGCAGATGAAGGAGAATATAAATTTTAAAGCTGTTCTGTGCAAAACCAGGCCTCTGAAGTCGACTATGGACGGATGTTTTTCCAGCAGGTCATTCCCAGACTCCGGGGCCCGGTGCCTACAGTCCAGAGAAGGCCCCACCTCTGAACAGGCAGTGCCGGCCTCCTTCCTACACCATGGGCTCCCGCACCAGGTACCGCACCGTGGACGCCGTGCCACCCCCCAACAGGTACACTCTGCCAGCGCTGCTGGGCTCCAGAGTGCCCACGAAACCCGCCAGCGCCAGCTACACAGTGTCGGGGCGCACCAGGTCCGGGGGTCACTCGGAAGACCTGTGCGGGACCCCGGGCCCGGGGCGCTACAACAGCACGGACCCCAGCGTCTACCTGGTGCGACGGCCCGCCTTCTCCATGCTGGGGCGCCACGACGTGCCCTCCGACGCCACCAGGAAGCCGGGCCCTGGCACGCACGACGCCGAGAAGGTCACGGCCCACAAGCCCCGCGCCCCCGCGTACTCCCTGGGGATCAGGCACTCCGAGTTCGTGACGCCGCTCATCATCGATGTTTCAGACTGAAGCCCCGCGTGTCCGTATTGCATCGCAAACATCTCAGGCTGATGTTTTTCCCCCTTCGTGCACAGCCTATCATGGAGCATCTTCACTTCAGTTCACCAGCTTCCTTTCTCAGTGTGGGTGGCACAGTAGATGCTCTTCCTCTTCGGTGTTTGAGAGAATGTCCGGTTTCTGAGGGGTGATTGTATCAGCACCCAGGTCTAAGGTTTTCTACAACACCGCAGAAGGATGAGAGCTGCACGTCAAACCTCACAGCAGAGCTGAGCTCTTGCACGTTCAGTTCTGGGATTTTATTGTGTTTATGCTTTTGCAACTATTGGTTTTACGAGTATAAAACATTTCTGAATTCTTTTCTAACCATGTGTACTGTTTGCGTTTTCACTCACACTTACAGTATCACAATAGATGGCCTGACAAATAGATACTATTACAACTCAGATTAGATGTTAAAATAATATAAGAGTGAGAATTAAGGTGCTTGTTTTAAATGACCAGCTCCTGGAGATGGGACCTCTGTAACAAGCAGGGAGTTCCAAACAGTGAAACCAAAGAAATACCTCAGGGAAGACGTGCATAAGTCCAGTCCTGTAGGGCCAGGAGGTTTCTGATTTTATTTCCAGCTGAGCCCTTAAATAAACTCAGGACTTGGTTAATTAGTCACATCGATGGCTTTCCTTGTTCTTGAGAAGCTGGGGATCTCAAGAGATAACAGCTTCTCTCAACTAACAGCTGTTGGCCCTTCTAAAAGTTTCAAATGAGTCCCAATAAGAAAAAGCAAATTGTAACTAGGAACTAGACCTTTGTTGCACCATTGACCTCGTTTTGTCAAAACAGTATTAGTACAGAGTTTACAAACTTTATAAAAATAAAACAGTTCCTATAGATGCAAGAACACGTTCCAGTATTCAAATAAATAAAAAAAGGTATTCGAGAACAATGGGGGTAAAAATAACATGGAAAGATTTAAAATACAATTGCGAAGACGGATTGGTACAGACAAATCACACCAAAGTGGAACTGAAGCAAACATGGGTTTCCAAGCATTAACCGGGGGAGGACGGTCAACCAAGTGAATTGTAACAGTCATTGTCCTTTTTGCAAAACTCGTGGTGGAGCTCTCAACAGCTACAGGCTATGTCAAAAATGCGGACTGCGAAATAAAGAGGTCAGATCTGCAGCCTTGGTCAAGCCCTTCTGCTTAAGCACCTGTCTTAAATTTAGAAGTGCTGCAGTGGCTACAGATTTAAACACTGGCGCGGGCTGTGAAATTTAACACCTCTGCAGCTATTCGCTAACTGCACTATTTAAAGTATCCCCTGTAGAGATGACAATAACTGTTCCGTTACAGAAAACAGGAGAATACTGGACTATAGAGTAGCTATAATAGAGCAACAAACAGTAGAAAAAGAAGAATTTCTTTTTCGGCTTTGTGAAGACTACAGTGTCCTGTGACCTCCATGGTGCACTTTCAATATCAAGCATAAAAGTGAAACCTGACTTCAGCAATTGCCATATCCACGCCCACTGAAAAAAACTTTTAGATTTTTACAAAAAGAAATCCAATGCAATAGATATACTTGGGAACTCCAGGCACTGTGTTGAGAAAAGGATCCATTCCTAATGATACATTCTCAAGATTAAACAAAATGAGTAATAAATAATATGAACTCTTTTCTAGTGCACTCATTCACAGAGTCCAGTACTACTGTTTAATGCAGGGCTTCCCAGTCCAGGCCTCTGCTGGGTCCTATTCCAGCTGGGCTCGTTAATTTAATGAAACCCCAATTAGAATTTGATTTTCGGTTCTGAAGATGTGACATGAGGAATTACTATATATAGAGAATCCCCCATTGTCCTGGAAGCACTAATGAAGTTATTGGTTCAGTCAGGCTGGATTGAAACACAGCAGGTGCTCGGGACAGCAGCAGCAGCAGGGCTGGACAGCCCTGGGCCCAGAGAGCTAGCCAGCAGGCGCAGGTGGCTTCTGCCCAGTTAGGAGAGCACTCGAGTCTGGCAGTAGCAGCCATCGAGAGACCCAGATCCGCGGGCGACGCTCTGAGCCCAGACGGCCAGCAGAGGGGATGAAATGTCCGCGCCCAGCTGGATGTTTCCTGCAGAAGGAGCTCCCTGCACGCCACACCCACCCCGCTCTGCTGGCCTGTCAGGAGTCAGGTCTTGGATGTTCTCCCAGTCTGGCAGGCTTTCCATCGCGTGGGTTTACAAAGATTACAGTCAGGCCTAATATCAACTCAAAACAGCCACCATACAAAGCCATACGCACACGTGCGCAGACACACGTTTGCCCAGGTTCTTGATGGCAGTTTCGGTGTGAAGAATAATGGGATGAAAATGGGAGTCCCGCCGTCTTCTCCTCTTTCACTCTTTCGGGAGAGGCCTCCGGAACAGCAGGATGTGCGGCTCTGGAAAGACAAACGGGCACTGAGCTTGTACAGGGCTCCTCCGGGATTCGATACAGCTGCGGCCCTCAGGACACACGTTTCGGCTCGAACCGGCTGACGCTTTCTGTGGGTGAGAGCCACGTTCGGCCCTGAAACCAGGTTCGACGTTCAACGTCTCTAAATTAATTTTCTGTTCTAACACTAACAGCAGCAACAGCCCCAGACGCCCCAAACTCAAACTTACACCATTGACCCAAAACGGAAGAACCGGATGGGTGTTCTTCTTCTCCTGCTGCAGCCCCCAGCGGGGTTGCAGGGATCTCGGTTCAGGTTAAAGGTCAGAGACGGCCGTTTGGAACAGATCGCGAGCCGGGAGGACGCAGCTACCTGGCTTGTGGATCATGTAGTGTATCCAGCCCTGGCTCTGCTGCACACCCAGGCTGCGCCACTCCTCCTCGGACATCAGGTGGGACGTCGGCACCAGCTTGGACATTTGCTTGGGAAGCATCACGTGCCTGGGAGGGGGGGGGAGGTCAAAGGTCGTCTTAAATCAGGTTGACAGCGTTTCTTGCCAAGATCAGGCAGCCCCCTTGCTTGCTCATAGAAGCACCATGCCCGGAGCACTGCTGTCCAGATCGGTCTGTTATAACACCCCAGGAGGGTGGGGGCAGCCGGGAGCAGTGCCCGGAGCTCCCCACTCGTGGCTTGAAGGTTGTGGGTTCGAGTCCCAGGTGAGCTGGATGCTTCACCCAGACAGCCGTATAATCGGCTGCAAGTGCAGGATAACAGATCAGCCAAATGCATTAGAAATTAAAATAACATGCCACTGTTTCCGTCGAAAATAAGAGTTGTGCACCCGCTGTACACGCCAGAAAACCTGTCACTTCGCCAGGACCCGAGCTGCACTGCCAAAAATAACACAGGATCTCGACTTCGCTCATATTTATCGACGTTTATCACTCACGAAAATCTTCCACTGTAACTACAGTGAGCCAGCGTGACCTTCTGATTCTAGAGATGGTTACCTGCGCCTTCCAGGCTTTGGCATTTATTGAAAACGAGATATTAATCTGCAAGTAACAAGTCTGAAACCGCTGAGAGCCTCCGTGCGAGACAAAAAAAAAATGTTTTCCAAGTGAATACATCTAATAAACAGGACACAAAAATGCGCTGGTTCCGGGTTAAACTACAAATAACCTAAATAAAGACCTTGTCCATGCAAGTCGAGTGTTTCCAGCTCCCAAATCTATACAAATTCGGAACAGATTATTTTACAGTAATACTGTAATATTTAAACGCAAGTCCGACGAAAGAAAACAAACCACAGAATACTTGGCATACCTGTATTCATATTCCTCGTCTGTGTATTTGTCAGAATAGTAGATCTGCTTCTTCGACATGTTTAAATCTTTCTAAAATAGTCGCCTCTCCGCCCGGTTTCGCGCTGCAGTTAGCTTCTCCCCAGCTCTCGCGCACTTCACCCCGCACGGGACCAAAGATTTAAACTCAAACTGCCCGCTCCCGCGCTCTGATTGGCCGTAACGGACCAGCCGCGCGGGGCAAAGCTAAACGGCCGCCAGGAGGCCCGCCCGAGCTCGCGTTTCAGTCAGACGCTGGGAGAGGAAACTGCTGCCATTTTGGCTCAAGTCTCAGGGGGGTCCGCTTGCACTGTAAGTATATTAAACGTTAAGAGCCAACATGTCCGGAAGAGAGAACAGTTTCACGACAGATTGCTCATTTCTTCTCATTTCACTAAGCTCTAGTGTTGCGCTAGGCGGTTTTCTGTTGCTTTACAGGGTGGATAATTTACTAACGTAATTTATTTATATACTGATTATGTAATGGAATGACTAACTCTCCTAATAGTAGTTGTGACCTAATTTTTAAAGGAAATGAGGTAAAGTATTGTGTTGAAAGTGATTCCGTTTTTATTTCGGTGGTATTTTTCCGAGTCCTGATGGTGTGTTTTTTTTTGTCTTTTTTTTTAAATACACGTCTCCTGTATAACGAAACTAATTGTAAATGCAACAAGAACGATGTTTCCAATTTAGGCTATGACCATTATTATATAATTGTTGTTTATTACGAGCTCAGGTCGCAGGATATAGCCGTCGTTAAGCTTTCTCTACATCTGAAGAGTGACGATTTTTTTTTTCAATTGTTTAAATTGTACATATTAGAGGGGTTTAAGTGTAAGGCCATCCAAATCCCGTAAGTCTTGCAGGTAACCCCAAACCACGGCTGTAAAACAGTTGGGAACATTTTGAACTTATTAAACTCGTCTGTTCAATTAGGACAACTAATGATCTGTGCCCCTGAATATCTCTGTATGCAGTTAACAAATCGCAATAACAAATAACAAATGTATATCTGATCACTATTTAGTTACAAATCTTCAGAAATGCAGGATTTAATAGCTATCTGCATAGAGCAGGATGGTGGTGCACTGGTGAGCTTTGCTGCTTCATTATGCTGGGGCCCTGGGTTCAAATCCTGGGGTGCTGTCCGTGTGGAGTTTGTATGTTCTCCCCTAGTTTGCATGGGTTTCCTCCCTCAGTCCAAAGTCCAGGGTGTACCCCACCTTGTGTTGCGGGGTACCCAGCGACCCTATATTGGATAAAGTGATTAGAAAATGGATCTCCATATCACCTCATTCAACAAATTGCCTGCTAACTGACTGCAGTTCCATTCTAAATCTGCAGAAATGTAGGATGTAATGACTCCCTGTTCAAAACCTGCTGGAATCTGGGTCTCCAGGAAAAACAGGACTGGGAAATTCCCCCTGGATACACCGCATGAGCATCCCTGGCCTTTTGCATAATTAAATAATCGTATGGTTTATTTATTGAGCCGGAAGCAGAAATGTTAGCGAGCTCATTAGCGCGAACAAACCCATGAGGTCTGACGACTACACAGCTGAAATGAGTTCAGCACTAAACCCCGAGAAGTGATTGACCTTTACTCGTTGAAAGTTTTTTTTTTTCCTCCACTCTAAAAACACAAGAGTTCACGTTTACCTCGAAACTGGTGGACAGAAAAATAAAATTGACAAAGGTGGGCAATGAGTCTCGAAAAGAAAAAAAAACCGAAAATGTCAGCTGTGGTTAACCTCATCCTCGCACGCTTGTAGTATATTCTGTGAGGATGAGGGCGACGGCAAAAATCATTATATTCACGGCGTTCGTCTGTTTTAGAAAATGAGCTGGAGCAGCAGTGGTTTCGCGTAAACACAACCTTGACCTGATTGGCTCCCTGTGACCATGTTTCGAAAGCACGATTTGTGTTTAACAAACTGTTGTAGAATAACTCGAGCCGTGACCTTTGAAATTAAGTCAGACTGACAGGAGTGGGCAATCGCACAGATGAAAGCAAGGGTTTGCCACCTCTGAGCACTTTAATATCTTTCTGTGCTCGGAGTCGGGAGAGAATAAGTGTGGGATTTAAGGGCCACGCGTGGGTGTTAGCGTGTCGGTATCCAAACAGGTCTGAATGCCATACTCTCCTTCCTCTTTATCTTTTCTTTAAATTCTTCCCCCTTCTTTTTTTAAAAAAAGACTTACTAAAAGAAATTGTTCAACTTCCTCCTTATTATATTCCTTCCTCCTTCCTCCTTATTCCTCTTTCCCCCAGCAGCCAGATCACCCTGCAGCTCCCAGCTGGCAGCCCCACTGGAGCCCAGCAGGTGTGAGCCTGGCCAGTACCTGGAGGGGAGACTCCTGGGAAAAACTAAGGTTGCTGCTGGAAGAGGTGTTAGTGGGACCAGTAGGGGGCGCTCACCCTGCGGTCTGTGTGGGTCCAAATGCCCCAGTACAGTGAAGGGGACACTAAACTGTAAAATAATATATATTGTAAGAAAGATAATTGCAGATTATGTATAATTAACACCCCCACACTTACAAACAGTGACATGATTATTAATGACCAAGCTGTCAAGACCTTGTTTTAAGGTCTCATCCTTATGGAACCCCCTACAGCACAGTGTCCCCCATGACCACTCTGGGACGTTAGTTTGGGCATTCTGGTCCAGAGGGAATGGTCAGATCGCCACCTACTGGTCTGCCAGCGTCTCTTACAGCAGCAACCTGGTTTTCATCGAAGGCCTCTGATCCCAGCACAGACGATTAACACCGCCCTGAGGCCTGATGAGTATAGGTTATACTGAAATATTTCTTTGGATAAATACGGATTTGAATCAAAAAGAGTGATTTCTGCTTTGGCTGCAGTATCAAAGAGGAAGCACAAAATGCTGCATGAGGCCAGATGCATTTGTGTTGCCCTTTCAAAACCGTTTCCGGGGGCTGTGGAGCCCTCCCTGCCCTTTCTTCTGCCCTTTGATTGACGTCCGAGTAACATCCGCGCTCTGGTCCCTCTCGAGGCGGCTGGGCTTCGCAGGTGGGTGTGAAATGTCAGGTACTGTAGGTGAGTACCGAGTGTGGCCTTTTCTGCTGCGTGTCGCAGACAGGAGCTGTTTAAAGAGACATCGCACTTCTTTAGAGCCTTAGGAAGCCCTGCTCAGTGACAAACGTGTGAGATGTCAGAGATCACTGGGGCCATTTTTTTAACAGGTTCAAGTAGGGAGCTGCGTCAGCAGGCGTAGGCTGCAAAGGAACAAGTAAAGGTTTAGCCCCTGCTGAAAAGAGAAGAAAAGAAACACAACATTTCAGCTGTAGAGCCTTCTACGGGTGTGACACCTGGAGAAGGCTCCACAGTTGAAATGTTGTTTCTTTTCTCTTTTCAGCACAGAATAAATCTTTACTTGTTCCTTATTTTTTTAACAGGCTGCTCCTCAGGCAAACTCTCTCTGATGCTTTTGTTGGTAAAAACTTTAGACTGAAAACTTGATACTGGCTTTTCCATTTAAATTTAAGTATTATTCCATGAAAATGAACTGTTCCTGGGGAGGTGCAATTGTATCAGAGTTGGATGGTAGACTGGGGTGTATTTCAGCTCTCTGCTACAGTACATATGTTTTTGTCTCCTAGCAAACTCACCAGCCGTTACATTAGAGAACGCATTTCAAAGCCTTTCCAGGCCACGCAGGGTAACATGTCTATGCAGAAATGGTAGCAGAAGGTACTGAAAAACTCTCTGGAGAATACAGAATACCCCCCCCCCCCCAATCTTAGTAACTCCAGCTGCTAAAAAGGGTGTGCTATGGTTTAGCTACATTCTGTACGTGAGTGGCTGTATGTACGAGTCAGCAGCTCACAGGAAGTAAGCTGATCCATCTTTTCTCATTCGTTAAATATAGAGTACAACAGAGATAAAAAACATGCAAAAGTTATTTCTTACAGTAACGACGCCTATTTTCATAGACGCCCGAAGTGCTGCAGCATCGCTGGTCTGTGCCTGTGTGTGGGGAAAGGCTTAGCAGAAGCAGGGGCTGGTGTTTGCAGCCTGTGCTCTGGGATCGAAATGTGCTAAGTAACATCAGAGGAGGAGGCCACAGGCGGATGAAGTCTTCGCTTTAAGAACCAAATAGAGGAAGTGGTTTCCTTTGGGTCAGCAGTCTAATACCAGGGTCTCTGAGTCTCTGCTCTGCAGTACAGTGTCGCTTAAACAGGGCTTCCCCTGTCCCAGGGAAAAGTGGACCCTGTGTTGTGCGTGTTGAGTGCAGGCTAGTGAAATAAATTGCTGCACGTTGCACAGAGCTGTCCCGTGTTAAGTAGGTTTGTTTCAGACCCTCGCTGCCCTTTGTGTAAAGAAGTGTCCGCTGTTCTCGGTCTTAAACTCGCCTCAACACATCTCCCACGCGTGCCCTCTAGTTTGTGTGTCACTGAAGATTCTGCCTGTCAGGATTTTGGACTCTGACTTCGAATCCCCATTTTAATCTATTTCCATAAAGAGTTCCAAAAGCTGAAATAGTGGATTTGTTCTGTTAAAAAGAAGCTGTTTTTACTTTTCTATACACTGTTTAGAGTTATTACTATTTTATGTGTTCTTTTTTAGTATCTTCTGTCTCTCTTTAGTTTAACCCCTTTTTGTGCGGGACATAGTAAGAGGTTTTGAATATTCTCTATTTTCCTTTTCATAAATTATTCTCTGCCAACACTTCACTTACATGTTCTGTTACATTTAATCTGCAGTTTATTGATCGTGTATTTTGGTTGGTTTAAAATCCGATACAAATACTTGTAAAAAGATCATACACTGTTAAAAAAATAAAAGTTCCTATAACAGCGATTGCTTTTGAAGCATAGTTTAGATTTAGTCTAGAAAGTTATTTTCTGCTGCGGTTCAGCAGTCGCCAGGAGGCCGTGTTTATTACAGTTAAAGCCTTGTTCTGGGCTTGCCTTGTGTTGTGGGACGCGAGAGCTACTGTAGTATATTCGTACACCGTAATCTCCTCCTACAGATGCGCCGAGACTAGAGAGAGTGGGTGGACATGTTTGACTAATGGACGTTTTATGTGTTCTTATTTTTAAAATGCTCTTAAAAGCAGACAGCTGCCCACCGAAGGGAGTCTCGTTTTTTTTTTCCGCCTGTGACCTCTTATTCAAACCGTAAAAACAGGTTGCTGTTGTGACTGGGGTGGGGGGTGGGGGGGAGCTGATTTTCAGCAGTGATCACACTACCCTGCTTGAGTACGTCTCTGGGAGGGTTTGGATCACTGATTCCTGCTCGGCTGTGTTTGTGTGCCTGATCTTGAGCTGGGAGACAGGTGAACATGAAGGGGAGATACAGATGAGCAGAGGTGTTCCTAATGATTTACTGAGATTCATTAACCCCACTGTAAATCATTAAGACCGTCGTATTAAAGAATAAACTGGCCATTCCGCGGGTGGTCCATACTGCCTCCTAAGGAGCGGACCACAGCATAAATACGGGCGCAGACTTGGAGGGAGAGGACTGCGAGTGAGAGATGCTTTGTCTCATCAGGCTGGAGCCAGGGTCTGTCTAGGTAATCTGAGCATTCTTACAACAGAGCTTGCCTTCTTCTTTATCTTGGAAAATTCCCATTTCCTGTCTTCTGGATTTCCTCAGGCTAAACACATCTCTCTCATGTTAGTGGTGCATTGTTGGAACAGGGGAAAGTTGGTTTCCATTCGCTAGTGGGCCTCTGTGTTTGAGAGGAGGTGAGTTAATCTGGGGTAGGATCCATTTTTATTAGGAGGTGGGTTTTCTCTTGCCGGCTTTAAGAAACGTTTTTGTGGTACATTTGGATTACTGGATGAGAATTCTGGAATATTCTAAATCCAAAGTAAGGAAACCATGCATTGTACATATCTATATATACAGCGGGCCAACTGCTGTAGAGTTATTTGTCAGAAAAAAGATTTCTTATCCGTGGCTGGGTCTGATTATTGCAAGAAAATAAGTAATACGCTTGCTGTGAACGTCTGGCAATGCATGACGTTAGTGAACTTGTTAAAATATTAGCTTGCATAGTAAGATGATGTCAGAATCTTGATTTTTATATTTATTTAATAACAGCCCTACTTATAATTTATTAGAACCCCTTGTTTCACTACATTACGAGCGAGAGGACGCTGTTTGATCCACATGGCGAGTCTTCTAGTTCTTAGCTAATTTTATCCCTCTGTGTCTTCAAGGAAGAGGGGCTATTCGCCTGTTCCACGCTCCCACAACCCTCTGTGTAGGGTGAGCCCATTGGCTAAATCACATCAAATGAATTGTAGAAGCATTAATTATGATTAAAATTATAAATAATTATTACACTAAAAGACGCGCAAAGTAAAAAAAAATCCGGGGTATGAGGCCAGAATCTGAAGATATTTTTTTTTTACGTGCCGCAGGCGGGGAAGTGTGTCAGTGACGCTGGAGAGGAAAGAGGCGGCTCGCGGTGTCTGTGGCTTCTCCGGCTCGAGGCTCGCCCCGCGCGCCGTGCAGAGCGCGCGCACCGACCCGGGGCGCGACGCTCGCGGGCTCACACCTCTCTAGCCGCGCGGCAGGACCCGGGCAGGACTCGTCTCTCCAGGTATGTCCACGGGCGTGCAGTACGGTCATCTCTGCTTCTTTGAGCTGGGAATTTCTGAAACAGCATTGCAAAAAAAAAAGAGGCAAAACGCTTTTCCTCCTTGTTTAACTTTGCAAACGTTTAAACTAGTCTGAGCCTTGGCAGCGCAAAAGTTTCGTTCCTGTATTTGTCTTTGCGCTATAACTGATGTAGGGAGTAAAGGTACAGAATATCCGTGACATTGGCTATTAACACTTGTCAAGAAATGCGCTTTGGACTTTTTTTTACATTAAAAGCGGTCTTGGTGAATGAAACAGGAAAACAAAACGCGTTCTTTCACTTGAACAACGAAGCAACATAGTGGTAATGAGTTTATTTATCAAGTTTAACGCGGGCTTCCTGATGGTGAGATAGGCTTCACTCGCTCTAGTTTTCTACACCAATGTTTCCTTGTAATGTATTTGATCGTGCTACACCTAGACACAAAATCACAACGTATCGAGGATCGCTACACGTACTCGGACTTCCACTGTGAGCCGACCGCTGCGGTAACTTCAGAGAGCAGCTCGCCAACTTCATCACGAACACGATTCTTTTCAGTGACGAAACGTGGCGTTTTCTCTGGGGGAAGTCATCCCTGAAATAAAAAGAAAAGCTCGAAGCTGAGAGGGAGTTTTCGGCTCAGTTCTCTGCAGTCCCCTGCTCTCACGCTTTCATTTTCCTTTCGTGAAATGAAGCGCTGTACCCCAACCCCCCGGACACGCCGCCAGACAGAATCGGGCCCTTCTCCCGATCAAAGCATTTCATGGAAACGATTAATTTCCAGCGACAATAACCGTAAAAAAACAAAGAAGCCCGTCGCTTGTTCTGTCTTATTAAATATCGGCGTTTGGCTGTCGTCTCTCAAGACAGAACGGGACGTGATCGCCAACTCAGAGCTCGACCACAGGGCCGGTCGAGTCGAGACGATTTTCAACAGGTCTGCTGTCGCAGCACCGGCTGGGACGCGCGGTTGCTGCTGTGATGAATGAAGACGAGCGCTGGGTGAGCCAGCAGGGTTTCTGAGAGGACTGGATGGTCCCGCTCGCTGCTAGCGCTCTGTTTTTGGATCCATCTGCATCACGCCCTGCAAGGCGCTATATAAAAGCAAAGCCGCGCGTGAAGGAAATAAGAACCGTAATGACATACGATGCTAAATGAAGCCGGTCTAGCCCTTGTGGTAGTGAGTTACCTATCGAAGCAGGGATCACATCCAGCTGAAAGAAACCAGGGGATTGTCTTCAATAACATGGCTGGGTGGCTTGGTCCCTACTCCCACCACCCTTTGTGTAAAGAACTGCCTCCTCGTCTCGGTTTTAAATACACTTCCGTGTCATTTCCAGATGTGTCCTCTGGTTCGTGTTTCACTGTTCATCATGAAGAAATCCGCTGGCTGGTCCAATGATATGTTGAATACTTGTGTCAGGTCCCCTCCTAGTCTTCATTGTTCAAGACTGAAAGGGTTTGGTTCCTTTAGCCTGTGTCCAGCGCACAATCTTCTTTTAAGCCCAGAATGTGTCTGGTTGCTCTTTCCTGGACTGATTCCAGAGCTGCCAGTGTCAATACAGGGTCAGAATTGGGATGGATTAAGTCCAGGATCCACTTGTCTGTTGCTGACAGGTGTCAGACGGGACTGGGAAGCAGCCAGTCACTGGTGGCTGTGATTCTGGACTGGAGGCTGGGTCCGTGCTGTAATTGCATCTGGGCCTAAGCTTTCGTATTCAGCTGTGATCCACTGTGACTTCAGTCCTCCTGCAAACCTTCTCATTGCTTTTTCACATGCGGCCGTGCATTGAAAAACTGAGATTAGGAGAGACGTTTTTACACAGAGGGTTGTGGGAGTCTGGAGCGAGCTACCCTGCCGCACTGCCGAAGCCCATACAGAGTTTTCTTTCAAGAAAGGGTGGCTAATGATCGGAGGATCTCGATCGGCAAACCACCACACCACACCCAGCCTTGCCGAAGGAACGCAAACCGCTCTAGAATCACCCCCTGTTCCAGCAGACCTGTCACTCAGCTGCGCTACAACAACCAGATCAGGGGGAAAATCGGTCCCACCTGCGCTGGCTTTAAGACCTGCCCCTGCGACACTCTGACGTTCAGTCTTAGTGATCTTCTTCCCCTGTCTCGGCGCTCTCAGTGTGCTCACCCCGTTTCCTGACTTTGACTTCTTTCGACTTCCCTCTGGTCTGGGCACTCGGATATTCCCTGTGTCCGAGGGTTTTTTTGGTTTGGAAGTTCGCTGGCTCGCGCCTCAGTTACGGATTTTCCCCGGTGCTTTGTTTCCAGCCTCCCTGGCTTCGATCCTTTGCTTGTTTTTCGACTTTTGACAGTTTCGGACAGCTTACCAGGGGCTTGTTCGCTCTCCATTTCAGCTCGTACTCTCCTGCACTTGGATC
This sequence comes from Atractosteus spatula, assembly GCF_055471065.1. Lineage (NCBI taxonomy): Eukaryota > Metazoa > Chordata > Actinopteri > Semionotiformes > Lepisosteidae > Atractosteus > Atractosteus spatula. The sequence goes on along the minus strand of NC_142733.1, from coordinate 3,292,215 downwards.
CAGACTTCAGCCTCTGGCCTCTACTCTTCCACAAGTAAGTGCATCTGTTCCGCCTCTCCCCTGTGACCTTTCTCTCGAGACCCCCTGAGATCTTCTTCTTCCTTCTCTTATTTCGACTGTTGGAAAGGAAAGCAGAGGAGAGGGTGTTCAGTGTTATTTTTAAAGTGTAACACAACAATTCTAGCAGGGCGACCCGCCTCGTTAATGAATCCAGTTGGCGCAAAAGTGATGTTTCGGGGTTTTGATGTGACTGTCGAGTGGGTCTCTAGCTCTCATGGCAGGTCGCCAGGCAGCACGTAGGTCAGTTAGTGCAGGATGTAGCCGGCTCCAAAAAAATAGAAAGTGAAAAAAAGCAGAAGTGAAAGACTGGCGCTTCAATCGTTAGATGAGCGATGGAAACAGCTTGTGTTGGTTGTGCTGCCTCTGTTTGTTGTGGGACTGGCACCACTCCATTCAGGAGGTGGCAGTAAATGTTCCAGACCTTCAGGCAAGACGAGCGTTTTTGCTGTTTTAAGATTTTGAAGCCTGTCTGTCACCGAGGCAAACAGCAGGTCAGGCCTCTGAGCTGATCTTTCAGATGCTGAAAGATCTCGCAAACCTCTCGGCCTTTTCTCTTGATGTGAAGCACGGAGTGTGCCTGGGCATCTGTCTGTCACATTACTGCGCTGAAGAAATTCACAGACCAACCTGGTGGCATTGCTGAGGGCTGAAATAACTGGAACGATGACCTAGATTTGTGTGCGTCTGTGTGCCACTGTGTGGTGTCTGTGTGTGTATATGAGTGTGGGGTATCTGTTTCTGTGTGTGTGTCAGTGTGGGGTGTCTGTGTGGTGTCTATGTGTGTATGTGAGTGTGGGGTATCTGTTTCTGTGTGTGTGTCAGTGTGGGGTGTCTGTGTGCCACTGTGTGTGTATGTGAGTGTGGGGTATCCGTTTCTGTGTGTGTGTCAGTGTGGGGTGTCTGTGTACCACTGTGTGGTGTCTGTGTGTGAATGTGAGTGTGGGGGGTGTGTGTCTGTGTATGTATGTGAGTGTGGGGTGTCTGTGTCAGTGTGGGGTGTCTGTTTCTGTGTGTATGTGAGTGTGGGGTGTCTGTGTGTATGTGTCAGTGGGGGGTGTGTGTCTGTGTATGTATGTGAGTGTGGGGTGTCTGTGTCAGTGTGGGGTGTCTGCGTGTATGTGTCAGTGGGGGGTGTGTGTCTGTGTGTGTATGTGAGTGTGGGGTGTCTGTGTCAGTGTGGGGTGTCTGCATGTATGTGTCAGTGGGGGGTGTCTGTGTGTGGATGTGAGTGTGGGGTGTGTGTCTGTGTGCGTATGTGAGTGTAGGGTGTCTGTATGCGAGTGTGGGGTGTCTGTCCATGTGTGTGTGTCAGTGGGGGGTGTTTATGTGTACAGTATGTGAAAGTGTGAAAGGAGTTGTTGTGTGTGGTGTGTGTGTGTGTGTGTGTGTGTGTGTGTGTGTGTGTACATTAGCGTTTCTTGTCACCAAGTCAAACATGCACTGATCTTCAAACACCCATTGTGTGTTCTGCTTGTCTTTCAGAGCTGCTCTCTAAAAGCACTTTTAAGTTTCCAGTTCACCGCAGCCCTTACATTTTCCAGAAATCAATACATCACTGTTAGATCAACCGATGTAACAGTCTATATTAAAAAAGATGTCTGTTTCTGACAGTGTTGTTCAATATTAGGAGTACAGCTTTTCTTTTGAGGTTCAGATCCATTTTTCAAAACACGCAATTGCAGCTCTGCGACACCCTGCTGCTGCCACATCTGCACAGCGCTGTGTCTTTTATTAATTCTATTTTGGTTTTAATGAGAAAGGTGTGCATTACAAATCCCCGCTTAACCTAGTTTGGGTGGCTCTGTGATGCTTAATTTCGTCATTCTTCTGCCTCTCAAATAATGGCAGGCAGGAGAGGAGAGGAGAGGAGGGGGGAGGAGAGAGAGGAGAGGGCTTGAGTCTGCTCGCTGTGATTGCATTTAATGTGTCTCCTGGGAACTGGAGAAACTGAGAAGGAAGAGCAAGAGGCCTCAATTCTTTATGCTCTTGTTGGCTAAGTTTCTCTGTCTTCCAGTATAATATTGTTAGAATCTGGTAAGGCAGGCAGAAGGAAAGATGCTGAGAGCCCTGTCCTCCTCATTTTAGGTGCATCATTTCCTAGCAGCAACAAACTTGAGAATCTAAATGGCCACATTTATGTTCTTTCAAGAAAGTTATGAACAAGGTTAGGCCCTTTCACCCCTTGTGCTCATCTGGTAGTTGATCTCATTGAGCTGTTTCTTCAAGGTTCCCAGGGTACTGTCTTCAACAATGTGGCTGGACAGATTGTTCCATACACCTATCACCCTCTGTGTAAAAACATGCCACTTGTTGTCAGTCCCAAATACACTTCTATGATCATTCCAGTGTTTCTGAGTGTGAAGCAGTCCCTTGGGCTGACTATATCAATTCCTTTCAGGATGTTGAATACCCGTATCACACTCTGTTGTAATTTTATACCCCCTGTTCCAGACTGAAAAGATCCAGTTCCTTGGACTTATCTGTTAATGCCATTCGCTCTAGACCTGAAATTATTGAAAATAAGGATTGCTTATTTTCAACTCCAATCTGCCGATTCATCATTTAATCAATCGATACTGTCGCTTATCTGAAAAAAAATAGCATTTTTTCATTTTCTCGTTTCCGGTCCCAAGCTGATCCTGAGCTGCCCCTCCCTCTCAGAGATCTGGCTAGAGTACCTCCTTTATATCATCTCCTGTAAGGGCCATAGCGCCTCCATCTGTCAGAGGAGGGGATAACAGCCTGGAGCACTCTGGAGGGCAGATGTCTCCGGTGCTATATGCTCTGTGCATACAGTATATGTCGATGTGCACATCTGCTGTGTGTGTCGTTTTGTCTTATTTTGTCCTGTGCTGTCTGCAGCTTGAGTGATGGTGGCTCTGGGGACAGTCTGGGTGAAGAGCTGAAGAGAAGAGCTCTCAACAGGTAGCCTGGCTTTTTTATTCCTTGGGTTTTAAGTTGTGCTCTTTAAAAAAATGCAGCATTGGGGTTGCGTGTCGCCTGCTGCATCTCCGTGTCGTGGTTTCGTGTTCAAATCGAAGGCACGAGTTGTTCTGATCTTGTCACTTTGCTGCTCAATGACGTCTCAGGAAAAACGCAGTCCAGCAGCAGCACTTCTGACAATCCTGGGTTTGATCTTTGCTGACGGTTGTCAGTTTGTTAAAGATAACGTGCGGATCAGCCAGTTCAATCTCTCACGTACAACTGGCTTGAAACTAACACCTTTACTGTGTTCATGTCTGTGTACCCGTCTCTGTTTCAGTGTTGCCATGAGAGAATTGATTCTGAAAGGCAGTATATGGAATAAAGATGATAATACATGGGTTGTTAAAATGGTTCATTTAAACACAGATGAAATTCATCATCATCTAGGGGGGGGATAGGGCTGATATAGCGCCCTCTGGTGTCTAGTGTACTTACTAACAGGAGGAGGCATTCACCCAAGCCCCATCAGAAGGTGTGTCCGATTTCATTGGTCAGTGGTGCCCAGTTTTCTACATGGACTTGATGGGAGTACAGTCAGTTACTAGTAGTTATTTTTTTTTAGACATTTTACCCCCAAAAATCATCTGGGAGTCTCTTCCCAACCTTATGTCAGTTGTGCAGCCACGAACCATGTGAATTTAACATGTGACCTGTTCTTAAGTCAATAAATTAATCTTAACGTCCAAGTTTTGTTTGCAGTGACAGTGTGACCTTCCTGGCTGGGGGCGCAGACAGGGGGTGCCCCTGACCCGAGCAGGCATTGAGGGGGTGAGAGTTTGGGAACACTCGCAGGAAAGCAAGCTACCTATGATATATGATATATGATATATGATATGATATATGATATATGATATATGATATATTATATATTCATCCATGTTTCACTGTGTTATGAAACCAGGGCAGTTTGTGTCCTTTTAAATTTTTTTAAAATGTTTTTAAAAACTCAAGGGCACATGTTTCAGAGACCCACCCCTGAACCATCAAAAACAACCAGGAGTGGGTCCCTGAAACTGTGTAACATTACCATCTGTATTGCAAAGCTCCTGTAAGGGCAAAAATGCAGGGAGGGGGACTGGGAGTTTCATCCAACACATCTATACACACCCTTGGGTGGATAGTGTAGTCTCAGCTGCTTTCATCAAGACATTTTTGCCCCTTTCCAAACCACGTGCAGTGTAGTTTCATCCTCCCATGGTGCCCTGTGCCCTGTTGCCAGCCCTCCCCTGCCTCCGAATGGGCTCCTGAGGGAACAGACTCGCACCACAGCCTGCTGTCCCAGCCCTCCCCTGCCTCCGAATGGGCTCCTGAGGGAACAGACTCGCACCACAGCCTGCTGTCCCAGCCCTCCCCTGCCTCCGAATGGGCTCCTGAGGGAACAGACTCGCACCACAGCCTGCTGTCCCAGCCCTCCCCTGCCTCCGAATGGGCTCCTGAGGGGACTGACTCGCACCACAGCCTGCTGTCCCAGCCCTCCCCTGCCTCCGAATGGGCTCCTGAGGGAACAGACTCGCACCACAGCCTGCTGTCCCAGCCCTCCCCTGCCGCGCAGCGAATCCTGCCGGCGATGTCTTCGGAAAGCTTAACGTGCTTGAGGCAGCGTTAAACATTAAAATGAAACGTGATCCCCCACGGTGTGGCGCCCCGCCCCCTGCTTGACAAACACAATAGGGGAGATGGAGCCTGTGGCCGCAGGAGGGAGGGGGTCCTGGCTGGGAGGGAGGCAGGGCCAGATGTTGGGAAACTAATGCTGCCTGGGAGCAGCTGGGCTGGGCTGGGCTGCTGGCTAATAGATGTGCAATCGCACTCACACGATGACATCACTGGCTGTGCTGCACGGGGCGGGGGGGGGGGGCTACAGACAGGGAGGGAGGGAGCCCAGCTAAGAGCAGAAGAGCTCAGAGACAGGAGCAGAGTGAGCGTGAGGGAGAGAGCGAGGGAGAGGCACCGAGAGAGGGAACGGGACACCGTCAGCATCACAGTCAGGGAGAGCTCTCTCTCCAGGAGCCGGCGCGCATCTGTGGGAAGAAAGAGATTTTTGTTGTCTGTTTTTTGGGAGGGGGTTCTGTCTTCCTCTCCCCCCCTCCCCCCTGTCCTCTCCTCTCCTCTCCCCTCATCCTCCGAACCCTGCTCCCTTCGTCGGGCCGACCCCCCCGGGCATGCTCCTTAAGCCCAAGTATGACCGCTTTCGCAACGACTCCGTGACCTCCTCCGATGACCTGATGCAGAACTTAGCCATGAGCGGCAAAGTGGCCAGCACGCCGGCCAGCTCCGCCTCCCCCGCGCCCCCGCCGCCGCCGCCGCCCACCCTCGGACCCCTGGGCCGCCACCCCTACCCCCCACCTGCCCTGGCGGAGTCCCCCTGCCCGGAGGCGGACCAGGATGGGACCACCACCTTCTGCATGCTCATCCCCAGGATGCCGCAGTGGAAGTTCTCCAACGCCTCGGCCTTCCTCAGCAGGAGCCCGTCCAGCTCCAGCTCCAGCTCCAGCGGCAGCGGCGGGAAGGACGCCGGGGCCAAGAGCGGCCCCCAGGGGACAGCCGGGCCCGCGGCCCCGTCCAGCGGCCCCGTGGCCAGCCTGGCGGCCGTTCTGAACTCCTGTGACCCGGTGTGCGTCACCCCTTGTTCCCTGCAGGCCGTGAGCAGGCTGCGCGGGGCGGCGGGCGCCGGCGGCGCGGCGGGCAGTGGCCCCGGGGTGCCCGCCGCGGGCATGAGCCGGAGGCCCCGTGTGGACGGCGTGAGGCTGGGCGGGGAGGACTTCACCCACAAGGGCAGCTTCATCCACAAGCCCTCACAGGGCTGGCTGCACCCCGACAAGAAGATCGCAGGGCCGGGGGTGTCCTACATAGTCAGGGTAAGTGTGCGTTGCACGCGCGTAGCCTTCCTCCCTGCGGCGTCTTCGCTGTGGGCTCCAGCAGGAGTCCTGAAGCTGTGCTTACAGGGAGATGAGCTGCCTGTGTTTTGCAGGGTCATTCAGTCTCCTGGGCTGCAGTGTTTCTTAACCTGCTTGGGGTCTCCTTAGCTCTTTTCTTTTCACCTCATACGCTGTGCAACAGCAGTGCATGCAAGGCCTAGCTCCTGTGCTTTGAGGTGCGTGCCTGGGAGAGGGAACGGAGGGATTAAGTGTGTGCCCGGGGCTGTGTGGCTGCGAGTGCGTGTTTGTTCCGGACGAGGTTTGTTTTTCTGGTTTTGGTAGATCTCCAGATGGGTTCTGTTGTGACCCGTTTGCTGGTTGAATTCCCTTTTTTGAATCTTGCAGGCTGTTTCTACACTGCAGCCCTTGTTGTCTGGACAGTGCTTCGCAGTACCGTGGTCCTAGGCCGTGTGTACCTGTGATTTTCCTGTGGCTTGTAGCTGAGCGTGTCACGGTGTATGCGTGCTTTGTTCGTGTGTCTGCGTCAGCATCCTTATTTGTGCTGGTGTGACAGCGTGGGCACCAGCTGGCGTGTTCGTTTGTGTGAGTAGCGGGGGGCTGGATTCTGTATGTATGTGTTGGTCTTGTAGTTTCTGTTGCTGTGAGCGAGCACGCACCCCAGCTGGCCTGTCAGACAGCCCTACACTGCGACTGAGTCTTTAGTTGAACATCCACAGAATTCGTACAGACTGTGGACTTGTGTTCAGTTTCAGTGACCTGCTTGTTTGTGTGCCACTGACCCTTGATGTGAGTATATACAGTGTCTTTTCCTTTTTTTTGTGGGGGGGGGGGTGTTGCTAGCTTTATAGAAATAAACAGACCACTCCTGCTTTCAATCTCATGCTCCAAAATCACTGTCCCAAATCTAAAACGTTCTCTTCCAAAATGTTTTTTTTTAATTTGCAGAGCCCATCAGTAGAAGGGGGAGGGGAGGGAGGGAGAGTCTTTCTGAAACAATAAACATTGCTCTCTAGAGAAATCTGTAGCACATAGCATTACTTAGGTCTATAGTGGTGACAGCAACTCACACAAGACTAGACAGAATTACTATAAATAAAGTGACATTTTTAGAAGGGCAGGTAAACACCATGTTACATCACAGCATCTAGATACAAACCACCTGTCAACAACAGTATTTCATGCACTTTGAAGCATTGTTTGAGAAGCTGTACTCTTAACAGCAAAGCTATAAAGATGCAGTGCATTAGTTGTCAGGGAGAGCAGGAGGGAGGTTGGTCTGACTTTACAGCACACAAGGGGTTAACCAATGAGACAGGCCCCAAGACGTCAGCGATCTACCAAACTCCCCCCTCCTCCCATCTTACCGATGGCTCTATATTCCTGCTGTCTGATCTGAAGCAGGCCTTGTAATTGTATTACACAAGGCTGCATTCATTCCTATATTCAATTAAACTTAATCAAAGTCATTGGCATCACATGAGTTGGAGGAATAACAGGCCGACCTTGCAGGAATCAGCAGGGCAGTCGGCAGTGGTGTTGAGCTGAGCCAGCTGCTGCCCATTTAATTTGATCTGGGTTGCATCCACTTCCTCCCCTCGACCCCAGGGCAACCTCCTGCCCCCTTCACCCTCTGTTCCCCACAGGGGGTCAGACAGGTAGAGCCTGCACCCCCCAGAGACATCAAAACTAACCACCCCTGTGGCTGCTGGGGTTCGTTTCAGCAGAGTGCTCTCTAACCAGGAGGCTACCCCCTAAGTCTGATTCATAGGTTTCTGAATCAGATCGCTTACTCCTGGAGGTTTAAATTGATTGGAAATCAGTATTTTTATTAGGAGCTCAAAAGCTGTGAGTTCTGAATGGAGCCACTGCTGAGCACATCATCCCCTGAGCCACCTGAACCCCTGGACTGCTGTTACCCCACTTCTGTAATCACAACATCAACCACAGTACCACCCTTCAATATAGCTCCTTGCATGGTCCATCGTCTCATGCTTTTACTCAAGTGGCATTCATAATGCTTTGCTTTTTAAATAAAAGGTTGAGACTGTTGCTGCCCTCAGCTAATATAAACATAAAAACACGAAGAAGGCTGCAACCGAGAGACAGCTGTTCAACTCACCCAAACCACTTTCTTGGTTGTGTCTGATTAGTCTACAGATTCCATGAAAGGAACCAACCTCAATAGCATGGCATGTTCCATACTCCCACAACGCTTTGTGTAAAGACGTGTCTACTGTTACTACCACTAGTATTCAACTACTACCTTTACTTATATTAACAACACCAAAAGGGTGTAGTTGCCCCCATTGTTACTTCTCTGCAGACCCTGGACTCTGTGCAGGACCCCTCTAGTGTCTAGCACCTTACTGCTGGTTGTGGTAACAGGGACAGGCCAGTCGATTGCTCTAGAGAGCGAAGTGGAGCTGGAATTTCTGTCCAGGCTCTTGTTGTTCATCTGTTCTCCCATTTTCTTCTTTTTTTCGTTGAGTCAGTCGCAGGATTTTTTTTTCCCCCTTCAGCCTTTGTCCGATCGGGGGTTCACAGGTTGTGGGGGTTCCCCGAGTCACCAAGAGTAGCACTCATGGCTACTCCTGTGCGCGCAGAGAACAGAATTCAAGCTGACAGCCAGGACCTCAGGCCGACAGGCTGCAGAGATCTCAGGCCAGGGAAGAGGACTGTGGGGGAGGGCCTGTCCAGGTCTCTGCTCATTGCCCTGGTGAGGAAAGGGTAGAGCTACATCAAACTGCCAGCGCTTGAAGGGAGCGTGACCGCAGCGTGGTTCTGGAGAGACCGCTCCTATCCCACGCGGCGGCTAGCGATAATGACTTGTTAATGTGTTTGTGCATTGTGAGAGTGCAGATCCGAGGATGTGCATTGTGAGTTGGTGTGCTGGTGAAGTCATCGCCTCAGCATCTGCGCCAGCCTAGAAACTGACACCATTCCCCTCTCAGCTAGGAATAAAATCTGCCGGAGCAACATAAAAAAACTAACTGAGCTCATTAGGAAATGGTTGGCATCCATGCCCCACACTCAGTGATCTGGCCTTGAGGACTGTTGGAAGCACGTTTTAATCGGGATCAGTGCTGCATTGCTGCTGTTAACTGCAGGATGGCTTTGCAGTTTTTAATTGCTGCAGTTAATTGACTGTCATTCTGAAGGGGCTTATCTTTACGGAGGTGCAGATTGCCAGCACCGGCTGATAACGCTGAGCTGTGAGGGTCACTCATGTCTCTACCGGGGTTTGACACCAGACTCCCCAGGCGCTTACACAGCCTCTAATGAAACCTGAGTACTGTAGAGCCTCCTGCCCCCTCCTGCCTGAACACCCCCTCCCCCAGCAGGCCCTGCAGGAGCTGGCTCAGAGCTCCCTGCGATCTCGTCATGAGCCAGTTCCTACCTGGTGAGAGACAGCTATGATGTCACAGAGGTAATGATGTCACAAAGGGGAATTCCTAGACGTGCATGCAGCAGCTGGTGGGCACAAAGTCCTCAGAGAGGGTGACATCATTCTAGCAAACCTGCTGTTATGCTTTCAGCAGAGCTTCCATACTGCTGTCTTTAGTTACATCGGCAAATGTGGTCATATTCAGGTGCTCTTCTGCCGACCCATTTCTTCTGATGGCCAGTTGTCCTTGCCAGTTTATTGTGCATGAGCAGCACTGCTACTGTACCCCTGGGGTATTCTCACTTTACCCCACCCAGGGCCTGCGGCAGGGCCGAAAGCCGCATTCAGTGATGGGGCCAGGGGGAGCCCCCCCTAGAACCATATCTCCCCCAACCCATCAGGGCCATGAACACACAGAGGGGTCACTGGCTCTGGCCGCCTGCCCCTGTCACTCCGGGACCTGTTCTGACCACAGCGCCATCAGGCTGACCTGCAGGGCAACATTTTCTCACCTGTGTCCCAGAAAAGACACAATTCTTTTCCCTGACCCACCGAATGACTGGAATTTGAGTGTCCCGCTGAAATGCGTTTCTGGGAAGAGGGAATTTAGTAGTCGCTCGGTGGATTAAACAGGAAACGAGGAAAAATGGACCTAATGGGCAGTGAGGGGGCAGGAAGGACCCGACTCTAACAGCTCTTTTTCCTTCCAGTACATGGGCTGCATCGAGGTCCTGAAATCCATGAGGTCCCTGGACTTCAACACCCGCACGCAGGTGACCAGGTAAGACGAGATCTCTGCTGCCGCCCTTCTGGCTCCCTCTGGTAGCTGAGGGTTTGCATGCAGTCCTGCCATATTCAGTGCTGTATTTGCGGTGACCTGAAAGCAACACGGGCGGCATGGTGGCTCAGTGGTTAGCATTGCTGAACCCTGTCTGTGCTGTCCGTGTGCAGTCTGTATGTTCCCTCTGTGTTTGCACAGGTTTCCCCCAGGTGCTCTGATTTCCTCCTACAGTCTAGCAGGCTTATTGGCCCCGGTGTGTCTATATGTACTTGCCCTGAGCTGGACTGGTGTCCCATCCAGGGTGTACCCTGCCTTAATCCCATTGCTTGCTGGGATTGACTCTGGCTCTCCCATAACCCCAAAAGGGAGGGACGAATAGATGGATGAAAGCAACGCTCCTTCTGGTAGCCACAGACCTTGCGGTCCACTGCAGCACAGGCACGGTCCAGCCTGCTCAGCTCGTCAGGAGTTAACTGGTCCGTCAGGGAACTTGTTATGCCTGGAGGGGCGTTACATTAAAATAAACGTCAGATGGATCTGGAAAGAGATCTTTGTCTTGGATGTTGTTTTCGAATGTGAGAATGAGCAAAGCCACGATTAGGGTATTTTGCTTTCAGTTTGCCCCTTTCTTTTTTGTGTGCCTGCTTTGTTTTACACCCCTTTTAGCAACGTGGCAGTAAGAACTGCAGCAATACGTTTGACAGGAGTTACTGGGCTGTGAATTGGAAAATTGTCGGTATCGCTTCTGATATATTTTTTTCTTTAGACAATAATAAAGGCAATTAAGGAAGGAAAGATGACAGGCATCGTTTCAACCATGAGATATTAAGATGTAAAGAAAGTAAACTGCCTTTTGAGTTAGAGCATGTGAGAGCTTGCAGGACAGAATGCTACATAACTGAAGAACTCAAACTCCAGTCTGACGTCAGCCGGTCCAGATGTTTTCCTAACATCTACGTACAGCACACTGTAATTATTAGACATCAGTCTGGAATGTGTAAGAAGACACCAGGGTTGGGACAGGGAACCATCTTTGTCAATTAACACTGTAGTATTGGCCCCTGCGGACAGGGCGCCCCCTGCTGTTGCCGTTGCAGTACTGCCTTGACGTTTAGAGCATTTTTGTATCTGAGGCCACAGTGAGGACAATAAGTTCTCCAGGGGTGAAGAGAAATAAAACTTTGCTACAGAGCTGAATCAGAGGTACAGGTGGGCCTTCCAGTCCAGCTCCCTGCAACTCCAGTGAGCTTCCTACACTCTCTGACTCTCAATCCAGTCAAACTATTAAAGGGGGAACTGCAGAGCTATTTTCATATTTCAGGGTTAGAAAGAATCAGCATTGATGAGAGCATTTCAAACCGCATTATAAGTAAAATGTACGCCGTAACTTGTAAAACCTCCACTTTGCACTACAAAATTTCCAGGTATGCGCAGCGCCATGTTTTGCAATTCAGAACGAGGCATCAAAATGTCTGGTGACATGTTGCGGCCCTGTTACATTGTGAACAACTAGGCTTGTGAATACATCTCTTCTAATCCAATAGAACTATTGCTCTTGATATCAAGACAAATTTGCAGACAAATACTACTTACTTATTAACTCTGCATGCAGATTACGTAGGGACATTGTGAAATGTCTGCTGCACAACCTGTTTTTATTCGCTTGTACATCACATTACATTAGTCATTACGGGGACTACTGAGCAGGAAGGGCTGCTTCATGTCGTAATTCGTGGGAACTCGAATGCGAGTTTGTGACAAAATGGCGACTTACAGCACTTTCACAAAGTTCACGATTTTGGTAACTCGAAATTGGTAAAAACTTTCTTTAATGTCAATGAATTTATTTTGTTACTGAGATTTACTAACCGGTCTGAGAAATTGGGACTGTAGCACCCCTTTAAGGTCACTAATCTTTTGATATTTGTGCAGAAAATCTGACTGGTCATGAGCCAGAGGGGGGCCCATTATGGTCATTTGGATCTGTCTGTAGTCCCATCGTTAGTATATCGTCACCGTCAGGCCCCCAGCTTGTCTTTGGGAAATGGGAGGAATCCGGAGTAGCTGGCAAAAAAATCGAACTCGAGACCCTGGAGCCGGCAGGCAGCAGTTTTTAGCCAGCAAACCACCCCGCCTGCCATTTTTATCTCCAAGGAGCTCCCAGTTTTCCAGGTGCCACAGGGTCGGCCGCAGGTTTTCGTAAAGCACCGATCGAGCTCGGCGCTCGGCGGGAGCAGCCGGTTGGGAGAGGCGCTCTGGGCTCCGCTGTGCTTTTGCTCTCAGGTCTGTGTGAGGGGAGGTAGTGCAGCACCAGCCCAGCAATCAATACAGGGTAACAGGAGCCGCGCAGGGTTGGGGGGGGGGGCTAAGTGCAGGGAATATGTATTATTGATGACAATCCCTAATGACAGCGGAGCGCTGCAGTCGGGCGGATTGATGTCCGCTGGCTCGAAATGTGGAAAAAAAAAACTTTGGGAAAGAAAAACATAGGAGAAAAAAAATAAACAGTCTGTTAACTCCTACACCACCAGCAGCAAACACAGCAGGACCTCACCAGCACGTTCCCTGTGTCTGTCACAGGAGCTTGGTGGTCCTGCCCAGAGGGAGTGTAACAGCAGCTCCCTTAGTGAAACAGAAGGATCCTAGATGCTCTGGCCCTTCTGAGAGACAAACACAGCTAGAAGGAGACTTAAAAGACATGGGGCTTGGAATGCACAGGCATCCTGTGTCTGTTAAAACTTTGAGTGCTTCACACCCAGGAGCTGCTTGCTATTAAAGTTGAATTGGGATAATCTGTACCATCACATTGGGGTGGGTTTTGGGGGAGCATGCTGGTTTTGTGTTTCAGCAAGTGGTAAAATACAGGAGAGTACGCACACCAACTGCACAGGTCTCTTCCATAGAGAACAGAGCCTGGACACTGACTGCTGAGAGCTCGGGACACGAACTGGACTGACCACACAGCTCTCACACTGACTGCTGAGAGCTCGGGACACGAACTGGACTGACCACACAGCTCTCACACTGACTGCTGAGAGCTCCAGACACGAACTGGACTGACCACACAGCTCTCACACTGACTTCTGAGAGCTCCAGACACGAACTGGACTGACCACACAGCTCTCACGCTGACTGCTGAGAGTTTGGGACACGAACTGGACTGAACACACAGCTCTCACACTGACTGCTGAGAGCTCCAGACACGAACTGGACTGACCACACAGCTCTCATGCTGACTGCTGAGAGCTTGGGACACGAACTGGACTGAACACACAGCTCTCACACTGACTGCTGAGAGCTCCAGACACGAACTGGACTGAACACACAGCTCTCACGCTGACTGCTGAGAGCTTGGGACACGAACTGGACTGAACACACAGCTCTCACGCTGACTGCTGAGAGCTTGGGACACGAACTGGACTGACCACACAGCTCTCACGCTGACTGCTGAGAGCTCCAGACACGAACTGGACTGAACACACAGCTCTCACGCTGACTGCTGAGAGCTCGAGACACGAACTGGACTGAACACACAGCTCTCACGCTGACTGCTGAGAGCTTGGGACACGAACTGGACTGAACACACAGCTCTCACGCTGACTGCTGAGAGCTCCAGACACGAACTGGACTGAACACACAGCTCTCACGCTGACTGCTGAGAGCTTGGGACACGAACTGGACTGAACACACAGCTCTCACGCTGACTGCTGAGAGCTCCAGACACGAACTGGACTGAACACACAGCTCTCACGCTGACTGCTGAGAGCTCCAGACACGAACTGGACTTAACACACAGCTCTCACGCTGACTGCTGAGAGCTCCAGACACGAACTGGACTGACCACACAGCTCTCACGCTGACTGCTGAGAGCTCGGGACACAAACTGGATTGAACACACAGCTCTCACGCTGACTGCTGAGAGCTTGGGACACGAACTGGACTGAACACACAGCTCTCACGCTGACTGCTGAGAGCTCCAGACACGAACTGGACTGAACACACAGCTCTCACGCTGACTGCTGAGAGCTCCAGACACGAACTGGACTGACCACACAGCTCTCACGCTGACTGCTGAGAGCTCGGGACACAAACTGGATTGAACACACAGCTCTCACGCTGACTGCTGAGAGCTCGGGACACAAACTGGATTGAACACACAGCTCTCACGCTGACTGCTGAGAGCTCCAGACACGAACTGGACTGACCACGCAGCTCTCACGCTGACTGCTGAGAGCTCCAGACATGAACTACAACAAGCACGGATGTCTTAAGCTCAGTGCTAAGAGCCCCAGTACTCGGTGCTCTCTGCAGAAAGTCTTGATAACCAAGGAAGCAGAATCACTATGCTCATTGTGAAATTGCATGGCCATGTGTTAAGCCAGGGTAGAAATAGTTTTGAACTGTGCTAAGTAGAATTACAATCTGGCTACATAGACAAGTCTGGTGCTTCTTCAGTAAATCATTACCTTTGTTTTGTTCATGTTTTGTTTTTATCTAGTTTTTCCATATGATGTGAGATGCCTCTCTCCTCTAGACTCTTACAGGCTTCTCCACTGTTCTTTACCCAGACAGACTATTGATTTAAATTTTGGCAAATGTTCAGTCGGTGTTTGTGCAGCTGGAACCCTTCTGTGTTTGCACTCAGACTCCGTGTCAGTCAGGGGCACTGTGCGAGGATACACACCAATGTCAGCAGGCCCTGTGCAGTGCAGTGCTTTAGCGCGGTGTGCTGTGCCTCCACTACACAAACACACCCCTCCTGCTGCCCAAAGTGATTCTGGTGGACACCGCCCCCTTGACCTCAAGTTCTTTTTGAATAAACTCGTTTATTTTAAGATGAGGGTTTTCCAAGGCCTCCAGAAACCAGAAAAAGTCCTCTATTCAGGAACGCGGTCTCCTGTTAAATTATTAAACTGCAATTTGATCAAGCCTGCGACTCTGGCTGAGTCACAGCCTCGCACAGGCTGTTGCCCCTGTGCCACGTGGTATCTGCCCCAGGGAGCATGTGCCTGTGCCTCTGATCAGATAATGCTGTGCCCTGGTTTAACTGGGCACCCAAAGGCCACCCAAGATGAGCTCCAGTCCCCTGCCCTGCTCAACTGAGCTGCTTTCCTGCAGCGATAATGAAACTAATCAGCAGACTCCAAACAGAACCGACACTCGATCTCACACACCTCCTGCCTGGTGGTGCGCACTATAAGGCCTGATGCAGACGCTTGCGCAGAAGGCTGCTATTCATCCGCACGAAAATCGACATAATGTAGGAACCTGAGAGGTTGATAATGCGTTAATGTGGCACAGGTATGGTTTTAGTTCAGGTGGGTAGCTGCGTCAGCATGCGTAGGCTGCAAAGGAAGAAGTAATAGGTTTATTCCATGCTGAAAAAGGTATGGTTTGCCTGTTTTGCAAGGAGAATTTTTACTCAGAATTCCCTGTCTTGCAAGCGTGGCGATTTTTGATGACCCTGTGCATTGCTTCCCTTCCAGGGAGGCGATCAACAGGCTGTATGAAGCTGTGCCAGGTGTCAAGGGGGCCTGGAAAAAGAAGGTAAGCGGGCTGGGTGGCACACTGATGCCAGAGACCCTGCAGGACCAAGGTGGGAGACTCCTGGATGTTATCGTGTGAAGCCAGACTTTGATCAACTATCCAGACTGAGTTTCTGAGAGTAACGCCCTGGAACCCGGCAACTAGAACCACAACCTTAAAGACAATAACTGGATCCTCTCCTCTTCCCTTCCCTCTTTCTGTCCTCCTGTTTCTCCTTCTATCCCTTCACCTCAAGTTCCCTCCTGACAAAATAATGGTGCAAAATAAAAGATGATGGCCATTTCTTGCATGCCAACCCCGCCCACCCTCTCCACCAGATGGGCAGACAGACGAAGCGGGCGTGCCTGTCCGCAGGCTGTCTTCCTGCCTGCCCCTTGCTCACCTCACCCGGAGCTGACACGCCCTCGCTCTTCCCCTCCCCACAGGCAATGAACAAGACCCTGCAGTGCATCATGGGCAAGAGCAACCTGCGCTTTGCGGGCATGAGCATCGCGGTCAACATCTCCATCGAGGGCCTCAGCCTCCGGATGCCCGCTACTCGGCAGGTCAGTGCCCTGGTCCCTCTAGTCACAGGGCGGGGGGCTACTGCTCATCCCGGCTCCTGAGGGGGGAGGGGGTGCTCCCCAAGTGTGTTGCATGAAGCGGCTTCATGGAGACCCTCTGTTCCTGTCTTCCTCTCAGGTGATCGCTCACCACCCTATGCAGTCCATCTCCTTCGCCTCGGGTGGGGACACGGTGAGAGTTCTGACCCATGCTTTCTCAGCTCTTCTGCGTTTGCGTGAAGCTCGGTGAAGTGGTTTTCCTTAGCTGAAGGCCAACGGAACGTGAGCACAGGTTTATGGAGTGTTTCCTGGAAGACCCATAGCCCGGGGAGCAAACTTTCCTTTCCCCTTCTTTCTGGAGGAAGGAGGGATCCTTCTCTCGCAGTAATGCATGCTGGTTGCCTTAATATAATGTTCCAAGATTTTCTGAACAGTTTACCACATTAGACTCATTTTAGACGCTGGAGAGAATTTTGTTTGTTACATATGATCTTCTCTGCTCTGGATGTACAATAGCTATAAAAAACCACTCCCAGTAAATTGACAGCCTCTTCATGCGTTCCGTAGATGGAAGGCTCCCTCTAAGAGCCTTGCTGGGAAATCAAGAAATGTCTGTGTGGCTGATCACACTGTTCTGAAAGCCCACAGCAATTACCAGCTTTGAGTTCTGTTTCTGTACCACATTTTAAAATGGATGTAAGTAAATGTAGGTTTAGACTGGGGATGAGAAAGTCCAGAGCTCAGGGGAAGATACCTGAAGGTATTACAAATATCCTTAAACGATATCTGAAGTCCTAAGAAGCAGGCAGGCAATTTGGCATTATATGGAAATCATGAGTTCGGTTTTTATGACAGTTTAATGGGCCAGTGACCCTCGAAGGTGTGTTTGTAGTGGGTTTGCCGTGCTTTCAAGTAGCTGAGATGCTGACCTTTGACCTTTCCCTAATGTCTGGTTTAGGATACCCCGGATTATGTCGCCTACGTTGCTAAAGATCCAGTCAACCAGAGAGGTAAGGGAGCTCCAGTCTGAACCCCGCTAGGCTGTCTTGGAGAAAAAGCTGTGCAGAGATGAAGCTGTCATCACATGGTGGTTGGCTAAGTTTCTGTAACCTTGCCTCCCTGTTCATTCATTTCCTCTGTTTATTTACTGGGCTTTGCAGTGAAGATCACACACCATTTCATTCGGGCCTCGTTGCTAAATGTTCTAGCTATCCATCCATTTTCTGGCTGCTTGATCTAATACAGGATTGTGAAGGACCTGGAGCCTTTCCCGGTGAAAGGCAGGAGACACACAGACACAAACACACACTCTCGCACCAGGGCCGTGTTTTCCCCAGAAGCTAGTTGACCTCCCAGTATATCTTTGGACTGTGGGAGGGAATCGGCGCACCCGTGCAAACACAGGGAGAGCGCACATGGAATTGAAACCAGGGCCTCGGTGCTGTGAAGCAGCAGTGCGAATCACTGCACCACCCTGCCGCTCTCCACAACTATCGCACGTCAATAACAGCACCTGCAGAAAGCTGCTCCCTTAGCCTCGGTATTGACTTCAGCGCATTTAGCCCCATTAGCTGTGGAAGGGCAACTCGAAGGGAAAACAGGGAGGATTTCACTTCCAGGAATCTCTCACTCCAGGCCTGGGGATACAGTAGCTGCGGGTATATAGTGTGGGGCGGCTGTCCGTACAGTTTGGCTGCAGGTGCACGTGCCGGCCGAGCGCTGACGTGTCCGCCCCGCGTCTGTGTCCCGCCAGCCTGCCACATCCTGGAGTGCTGCGACGGCCTGGCCCAGAGCGTCATCAGCACCATCGGACAGGCGTTCGAGCTGCAGTTCAAACAGTACCTGCACAGCCCGCCCAAGGCCATCACCACCGCCGAGCGGTAAGCCCCCCGACGGCCGCGGACGCGCTGCCCCGCAAGGGCCTGCAGGGGCCGCGTGGGCCCCTGATCAGATCATTTCCCATCTGTCGACTCGGCTCCATATCACAGATAACACCGCTCTATAAATCTCACGCAGTCTGGCTGCAATGGGGGGATACACAGTACAACAGTAAAGCAGGGGCGCATTCGACTGTCTAATACAGTGGTTCTCATACTCTTTGAACCAAGTACCACCCCTGATCAAACCAAAGCATCCAAGTACCACCTACAAGTCATCTTCTCATAGGAACCCCAGAGAATCTCAATGACCAACATGAGCGCGCGTGCACGCACACACTCACACACACATATAATAAATATTATAATAATACATTTTATTTGATATAGCACCTTTAAAGGTGGCTTCTCAAAGCACTTCACAGAATGACAACAGGAACAACAACAATTAAAAATAAGCAATAAAAAAGCACCATTTCAGTGAGAGGGGTCAGCCTGTTCAGTTGAGCAAAGCAGATGAATTCATTAGTCGAGCCCTGATACAATTCACAACAGTCTAACAGATTTTATATCCTCAGGCATTTCTTGATGGCCAAGGCCTCGCGGTGGATGCTGCAGTGCGTCCACTTCATATCTGCTGCAACCTCTCTAATTCATGCAACTATACCGCTGTGTCGGCTTGTCATCGCTCTAGCACCCTCTGTACAAACTCCGACGCATTTTAATAATAATAATAATAATAATAATAACATCACTTTATTAACCCTTTACAATTTCTTGCATTAGGAATTATCTTTTCGCAGACCCCAGCTTGCTCTCCATGAGACACACAGATAGGAAGAGAGCCTGGGGTCAGAGTGCAGGGTCAGCCATTATACAGCACCCCTGGAGCAGTTGGGGTTAAGGGCCTTGCTCAGGGGCCCAACGGAGTAGGATTCCTCTGCCGGCTGCGGGATTTGAACCAGCAACCTTCCAGCCACAGGCGCAGATCCTGAGCCACAGAGCCACCGCTCCACCCATTTTATCCAGTCGATGCCATCCTCTTCGATAAATTCATTCAGAAGCTGAACTATGTGCTCTCCTGTAGTTCCTGTTGGTAGCGGCTTACAGAACAGAAAGTCCCCATGGGACATGCCCTCAAACCCGTATCTAACGTAAACGAGCAAATTGGCCAAATCAACGACATCTACAGACTCATCTAATTGCAGTGAAAAGCATCTGCTCATCTTAATGCACTCTATCAGCGTCCTTTTGATATCATCCGCCATACCAGTAATGCTATGAGTGACTGTGTCTTTCAGAGGGGGCAGCAGGTCGAGCTCTTTAGCAGTTCTTCACAAGTAGTGTGGGGCTTACCTGCTTTAGCAATCTGCAAGCTTGCATTTTTCCCCGTTTCCGTTTCAGGAGTCCGTCTCAGAAGTTAAAAGAAGTTTTAATTTCATGCACATGGGAGCGAAACACAGAGACGCTCGTTGTATTTTTCTCAAATTAACCTAGAACAGCTCTTAAATATTGTTCTGTTATCTATCACGCTTTCCCGTGCTCACAAGATTGCCAGCGTTCGTAGTACGCATTTCCATGCTTTCCTGTGCTTACAACATTGGCATTGTTCCAAAATCACACACATTCTCCTGCCTCCCTATTTGCTGGAGATAACTTTTTAAATACAATTGGTCACTTACGTTCGTAGCACGCATTCCTATAGAATGGTATAGAATTACATTGTAGCTCTTGTGTCCACTCAATTATTAGCGCGCGCTGTATCGTAGTACGTAGGCTGCGTATTCGACACAAACTAATTTTATTAAAATAGAAAATATGAAAACCCGTCCCAGTTTTTCAGTGCCCACAACAAAGTTCCAGGATCATATGGCGTACCACCTGGCGGCGCTCTGCGTACCACAAGTAGTATGCGTACCATAGTTTGAGAACCACTGGTCTAATAAATGCACATCACATGTCACAGGCCACAGAGGCTGATCTACCAGCAGTATCTCCTCGTGTAAACAGCCCTTACTCCCCTTGTTACAAAAATGTGGGGAGTGCAGGATCTCTGTTCTCTGTCCTGCTCTGTCAGGGCAGCTGGAGCAAGAGGAGCCTGGCTTGCCAAGCTTTGGAGATCAACAGCAGCCCCTGACCTACACAGGATGGTAATATTGGGCTGATCAGGCCTTAAATGGACAAGATTTCAAGGCTTATCAGGGCTTGCTGAGGCTTCTCAGAGACCTGGGAAGCCTTTGGGCAGCGTCCAGCAGGCACTTTCCTGAGGCTGATCCAGATTTTCCTTAGAGACCCCTCTCTCTCGTCTGCCCTCCCCCCAAAAAGGAACATCGGCACAGAGGAGTCTGCGTGGGGGGACGACGAGGACTCCTCCGAGCACGACTACTACAACAGCATCCCCGGGAAGGAGCCCCCCCTGGGGGGAGTGGTGGACTCGAGGCTGAGGCCCCCAGGGGCCATGCTGGGCCACATTCACAGCCAGCCCCACAGCAGCAGCAAGAGCGCACAGGTGAGTCCTGCGCACTGTCTACACGGGTTCCCCCAGGACACCCCAACACCAGGCAGCGCCGAAGCCTTGATTGTCCGACTTCCTCAGATAACACCACCCAGCAACAGAATGAAAACTGGCATGACAAAAATCCATCCATCCGTTTTCTGATTCTTCCAATTCAGGGACGCAGGGGAGCCAGAGCCTATCCTGGCAAGCAATGGCCGCAAGGCAGGATACACCCTTGATGGGACGCCAGTCTGTCCGCGGTGCACACACAGATGCAACTACAGACATGCACACACTCACACCTAGGGCTAAAAATATAAAACTTTAGTGTATTTGCGTGAAGTCTACTGTGCTTTGAGTGTGGTGATAATTTGCTGTTAGAATGCTTGAAATGGAGCCAACTGCTGCTGGAGGCAAGATTCTCTATCCTCACCTGCATCGGCTCATCTTTGCAGCCCAGAGGCTACTAATGTGCATCCAAGCGGGCTGAGTTGCGTGTTTTTTCAGATGGGTTTGTCTGCACGGAGAGAGGGAGCCCTCCACACCCCCGGGCAGTTGTGCTACGAGGTTCACTGGGACACTGAGAGCAGCAACAGCTCAGGTACGCCACCGTCATTGATCCGTTTCAAACCGTTCTAGAAACAGCCTCAGAGCCTGTGTGTGCACAGTGGCCATTAGAGGGCAGCAGATCACAAGCAGGATGCAAACACACCAGAACAGAACAGCAAAAGGTTCATGTCTGTACCACAAATGGCTCATCAGGCCAGACCTTATCCTGACTGGAGCAACTGGGGTGATGTACCTCAAACCTGAGGGTACAACAGCAGGGACTCACACCCACAGCCCACCAGTTGTGAGACCAGTGACTTGTTCACTGCACTGCACCCTGTCCAGAATACAAGTGCATTCTACTGTAGTCTTTCAGAGCTGCACTGATCGCCCCCTGTCCTTGTTTAACAGTAAAAGCCATTTAGATTTGACTGATTAGCACAAGCACAATAAAAATAATACACTCCAACAGTAAGTATTTGGGAATACTTGTTTAGACTATGATTTACTGTAACCATTAATATTAATATAAGGACCCTGAAAGCTGCAGGATAGCAGGTCATCAGTACAGACAGGCTGGTAATTGAGCGTTGAAGCTGATTTAACTTGATGGATCGTGTAACTGTGGGCACTGTGTGCATACATCTGTGCATGCACTGTGTGTGTAATATGTGCACATTGTGTGGTTAATGTGTACCTGTGTGTGCTGTGTGTGTAATGTGCGTGCCATGTGTGTAAAGTGTATGCGTTCTGTGTGTGTAATGTACATGCTGTACTGTATGTGTAATGTGTGTGTGCTGTGTGCATGTTGTTTGTGTGTGTAACGTGTGCGTGCATTGTGTGTAACGTGTGTGCTGCATGTGCATGCTGTGTGTGTAATGTGCATGCTGTGTGTTTAATGTTCATGCTGCATGTCTGTGCTGTATGTGTAATGTGTGTGCTGCGTGTCTGTGCTGTGTGTGTAATGTGTGTGCTGTGTGTGTAATGTGTGTGCTGCGTGTCTGTGCTGTGTGTGTAATGTGCATGCTGTGTGTTTAATGTTCATGCTGCATGTCTGTGCTGTGTGTGTAATGTGCGTGCTGTGTGTGTAATGTGTGTGCTGCGTGTCTGTGCTGTGTGTGTAATGTGCGTGCTGTGTGTGTAATGTGTGTGCTGCGTGTCTGTGCTGTGTGTGTAATGTGCGTGCTGTGTGTTTAATGTTCATGCTGCATGTCTGTGCTGCGTGTCTGTGCTGTGTGTGTAATGTGCGTGCTGTGTGTGTAATGTGTGTGCTGCGTGTCTGTGCTGTGTGTGTAATGTGTGTGCTGCGTGTCTGTGCTGTGTGTGTAATGTGCGTGCTGTGTGTGTAATGTGTGTGCTGCGTGTCTGTGCTGTGTGTGTAATGTGTGTGCTGCGTGTCTGTGCTGTGTGTGTAATGTGCGTGCAGACCACAGAGACTCTAGGTTCTGGTGCCATTTCCCGTTTCCACAGGACTGACGTCTGACGGTTACCTGCGTGCAGATGGGCAGCCCCCAGGCTGTCATGACTACGAGGAGCACCTGTACGTGAACACCCACAGCCTGGAGGGCTGGGAGGAGGGGAGTGAGGGAACCCGGGGAGCACCGGAGAGCCCCAAGAAAGACCTCTTCGACATGAGTGAGTCAGCCACACCACGTCGGGGCTCTGAGACCTGCAGGCCGGCCACAGCCTGTGTCCATTCCCTGATTGTAGCTTAAGGGTTTTTAACATAGACCCTTGTAAAGACACGTCAGTTACAATGTAAGGTTTTCCAAAGAGCCCAGTCTTGACATCCTGTCCCCCGTGGACGCAGGAGCATGGAGCATCTGCTGCTCATTCCGACCGGAACTCTTAATTGCCTAACTGGGCTTATTATTTCCTAAACCTCAAAAAACTCCAGGGATTGTTTTCAGCTGTTAGTGATTTGAAGAGCTCTGCCTACTGTACATGAAGTTGGTGAAAACACTGCATGCCAGGCTTGCGGCTTCCCATGAGAGCTGGTTAATAGAGACTTCACTGTCCAAACAGGGGGGCAGTCGTGGGGCACATGATCCAGTCTCACTAGAGCTACGCCTGGCCCATAACCACCAGACAGCTGGCAGGTGTGAGCCTGGCCAGAACCTGGAGGGGAGACTCCTGGGAAAGCTGAGGCTGCTGCTGGAAGAGGTGTTAGTGGGACCAGTAGGAGGCGCTCTCACCCTGCGGTCTGTGTGGGTCCTAATGCCCCAGTACAGTGATGGGGACTCTATACTATAAAAAAAAAGGCGCCATCCTTCATATGAGATGTAAACCCGAGGTCCTGACTCTCTGTGGTCATTAAAATTCCAGGGACGTTTCTCAAAAACAGTACTGGTGTTACCCCTGCATCTCGGCCAAATTTCCCCGTCTAAGAATTGGCTTCATAAGTGTAAGGAATTCTTCTTCTTCCTCTTCTCATTCTTATGAACAGTAGAGGAGCTCTGATGGGCTGCCGTCACGTGTGACAGTTCATTGTGCTTGTGTGAGTTTCCTTCAGTGATCTCTGTCGTCCCACACAGCCATCCACAAAGGGATCAAAGCAGTCTGTTACCCCCACCTGCACAGTACGTCACTGCAGGGCCGCTAACGGCTCAGTGCCCTAGAGCAAGGCAGAAACGGACAGACAGGTAAACTAAGACGCCAGGCATGCAGGACCTGTGCAGGGATGTGCAAACTGTGGCAAACTCCCCCTCCCCTGCAGGGCCCTTTGAAGACGCCCTGAAGCTGCACGAGACCGGAGGAGGGGCGTCAGCGCTGGGGGGCGGCCCCCCCCTCCTGGGGGACCAGTGGCCCAGCCCGCCGCGCCGCCGCGCCCCCATCGCGCCCACGGAGGAGCAGCTGCGCGGCGAGCCCTGGTACCACGGCCGCGTGAGCCGGCGCGACGCCGAGAAGCTGCTGGCCATGGACGGCGACTTCCTGGTGCGGGACAGCGTGACCAACCCGGGCCAGTACGTGCTGACGGGCATGCACAGCGGCCTGCCCAAGCACCTGCTGCTCGTCGACCCGGAGGGCGTGGTGAGTGCGCCGCCCCGCTCAGAAACCCACCTCTGTCTGCTGCCGGGCCCTGGGTTCTCTCCTCGGCTCTCAAACTGCAAGGAAGGCCACTGTCCTTGCTGAGATCGCGCCTCGTTCTACTGTCTAACACAGAACTGTGTCCTTTCATTGTGAACTTCGGTTTACACAGTTCACCAGACTCTCGGCAGAGGCTGCAGTAGACTGGAGTCTCGTGCATATGGCGCCCCCTACTGGTGCACGTTTTCCTGCCCTATGAGAAGTGGGGGCAGACTGACGCTCTCACCTAATCAACTACCTGCCGACAGTCTGGTGAATTGTGTAAAACAAAGTCCAAAACGAAAGGAACACAGTTCTTTGTTAGACAGGGCAGAGACTGCAACATCTCCATTGTTCTCCTCAGTTCCCTGTTGGCTACAGTAGACTGGAGTCTCACGTATACGGCGCCCCCTGTTGGTGCATGTTTTCCTGCCCTATGAGAAGTGGGGGCACACTGACACTGTCTTTCCCTTTCTCCCCCTGGAAGGTCCGGACCAAAGACATGCTGTTCGAGAGCATCAGTCACCTGATCAACTACCACCTGCAGAACGAGCTGCCCATCGTGGCAGCGGAGAGTGAGCTGCACCTCAGACAGGTTGTGCGCAGGAAACACTGACCCCCTCCTCCCTCCCCCCCCCCCCCCCCAGCTCTGCGTCCCCCCCAGCACAGTGAGTGACAGCTTTCCCGGGAGTTGTGTGAACAGTCTGTGTTTGACGGACCTTAGCTCTGGCCCCATCCTGCTTCACACCTGGGAAGAGCAACACCCTGCACATAGCAGGTAAATCATCAAATGTCCCGGGTCATGGAAGGCCGACTCTCGTCCTCCAGTGTCTTAATTACTACTGTGAACCAATCATTGACCCAGGCTGCAGCAGCATCAATTAAGCAGTGAAGGATTCGTGAAACAGTCAGAGCTGTGCAGTGGTTGACACCTGACCTGTGTCGGGTCTCAGGAGAAGAAGGAGACAGCTGGTCTCTGTGTGGCAGCGTGTCAGGCCTGTTGCGTTTTTGCCCGGGCAGGAGAGACAGGTCTGCAGGAGTCCGACTCTCCGCCGTTCAGCATGGGAGGCTGTCGCAGAGCCTTGAAAGAGAGGGACACACGACCCAGTCTGAGCTCTAGACAGACTATATAACCCCATTGCTGGAGATGGCTGCTGCAACACAATTTAGGCACACGCTTCATTTTTAAAGGAAAACGGAATTTTGTGTGCGTGCTTCTTGAGCAACTGACCCCCTGTCCCCAGCCATCATCCCAGCTGCCCCGCACTGCGGGGAGCCCAGAGAGCTGCCTACAAGGACAGCCATCCCAGGGGCAGGGGCAGAGTTCACCGAGATCAAATGCTTCCCTTTGCTCTGGTCGAAGAGAGAACAGAGCAGTGCTGCTAAGAGCCGTCTCGTGAAGTAAGTGAAGAACAGCCGTCCTCTCAGGCGGAGAGCCGCTGCAGTTTCGCCCCTCCGTGACTAAGACAGTCCCCAACAGGCCCAAGCTGGGGGGCCAGCCTGTGTCCGTGAGCCCCCCCCCCACTCCTTAAAAGGGAGACGCATAGGAATGTGAAATGTGAAAGACGCCGATCCCCCCTGGCCAGCCGTCTGTATCAGGTCTTCGAACACAGGGGCTCCCACCGGCTCCCTGCACCTCGCTCTCCCCTCCTCCCGGATCTTTGATCCCGCCCGTGCCAGATCGCCTGCTGGCACCCAGCCGCAGCGTGTGGCCAGCACTTCACTGACACTCACCCATCGTCGAGCGCGACACGCCTCCCGAATAGACCGGTGAGAGCTGCAGCTTTCACAGTCGACTGGAACAGACCGCCAGAAACATCCTGTACACGTCTATGAAAATAATTCGATTAATTGACCATGCAGGCTGGAACAAACATCAGGGGACACCAGGCCTCACAGGAAGGTGAGGCTGAGACCTCCACTGTGGTGTAGATTTTGGTACAGCTGCAAGCGTGCTGGTTGGATGGAAAACCTAGGCTCCCGATAGCACTTAATGTGAACAAGCAGTAAGATGAGTGCCATCTTTTTGTTTTTTTCTGGCAATGGATGGTTCTAATTGAGGAACCTTATGTGCAGGTGTAACAGCTCCCTCTTGAGGTGAGCATGATGCTTTTTTCTGCACACGGCCCTCTCCCAGATCGTGTGCCAGGAGAGCATGTTTTTCGAACCACTTTTCCAAGTGTTCTGCTCCTGTCTGCATTCTCCCAGGATACCTGCAGTTAAAAGGGTGAGCTCTGCAAGGTCAAAGCCATAGGACTGCAATATCCCCTTGTTCCCTTGTACGTACATTATGTAGCTCCTTTTGGATAACTCATACACCCGTTTCTGTACTAAATCAAACGATCGCACTGTTGCTGCAAATCTCAAGCGCCCCCCTCACGCCCCCCCAAGCTCTGTTATTGAATACTGTCTGACAGGAGCCTGATGCATCGTGGTTCGGTCTGGCGCTACACTCTGGAGAGGAGGGCTCTGTCTATCAAAGCAGAACTGGGCATCCGAGGGAGGGTCCGTTCATGAAAAAGTGTTCATGCAGGAGGAGAAGGATGTGCAGTACATGAAAGATGAACCTGCTGAAGCCCAGCAGCTGTGCATTAGAAGGAGGGGACAGGCTCAGCCAGCAGAGGGCGGGACTTCTGCAATAACAGCCACATGTTCAGGCACCGACTATCTCACACGCTCGGACCCAGAGACTTCAGTCAGGCCACGCGCGGTGTACATTTTTTTGAAAAAAGAAAGACTGCCTAGGCTTTTCTCAGGATGTTCTTCAATAAGCTTTTTTTTTCTCTCTTTTAATGAAACTGAGTTTTAAATAAAATTTCAGTAAGAAGCAAAAGTGTGTGTATCTGGTATTAGTGCAGCCTACGTCCTCTGACTTGATGTTCCACTTTGACTCGGTTCTTCATGCACACCCTGCAATTCGATACACACTCTGGAGGCTGAAATGTGGCCTTAGCTGTACAAAAACAGAACATGGTTCATAAGATATCAGCATCCAGCCCTTCTGTTCAGGGGTTCCAATCCACTCCATTTGCAACACTAAAAGACCAACACCAGCTTTAGGTTCAGCTTTGATTTCTAATACTCTTTATTGTTTTCCAACTGCAACAGAAAGAGATGATTTTAAATCCGAATCTGAAGAGGTCTATGAATGAAAGGTCTATGCTGCATGCGTGCAAAAATAAAAGTGGAGCTAATGAAGCAATTAACTCAAAATAAAGCCCTGCAATAGCAGGATTAGGAAGAGTCCAGTTAGACAAAAACCACATCAAGCTGATTGTCAAATCGTTTGCACTGTAGCAGCCTGCAGCCCAGAGCGAGTGGAGGGCTGTGTTCAGTCTAGCCCACGGGGTCAAGGAAATGCAATCTAGAGAAGATAAGATCACTTTATTGGCCATATACAATTTCTTGCATTAGGAATTTGTCTTTTCACAGACCCCAGCTTGCTCTCCATGAGACACAGATGGGGAGAGAAGCTGGGGGTCAGAGTGCAGGGTCAGCCATTTATACGGCGCCCCTGAAGCAGCTGGGGTTAAGGGCCTTGCTCAGGGGCCCAACGGAGTAGGATTCCTCTGCCGGCCGCGGGATTTGAACCTGCAACCTTCCAGCCACAGGCGCAGATCCTGAGCCACAGAGCTACTGCACCGCCCCCTGCATGGTTTGATAAGGGATCAGCCATGTACATGCAGTCGCAGGCAGGGCGGCCTGTGCCACCCCAGCACCCCCTCGGGCACACTACCGCTCACGGCAGGAAGGAGAGAGGGAGCCAGCGCCGGGGCACCAGACCCACAGCTCTGAGGGTCTTGGGTTTCAGGAGACAAACCTACCCTGCTGTCCGCTGCCACTGTACGGCCATGATGTACAGAGGCGAAACAAGACCGACCCACGATGCACTGCAGCACAAGTCCCGGCTCAGACCGCCCGGTCCTCCTGGCCGCCGCGGCGGCTCTCGCTGTCGCTGGTCTCCCCGCCCCAGCGGCCGCCGGGCTCGCGGTGGGTGCGCTCGTGCTTCACCAGGTTGGAGCGGTGGTTGAAGCCGCGCGGGCAGCGCGGGCAGCGGAACTGGCGCTGGTTGCGGTGGGTGCGGCCGTGCTGCAGGAAGGTGGAGCGGTGGGCGAAGCTCTTGCCGCAGCCCTCCTCGCCGCAGCGGAAGGGCCGCTCGCCCGTGTGCGTGCGCACGTGCTCCGTCAGCGACGCCTCCCACTTGAAGCCGCGGCCGCAGGTGGGGCAGCGGAAGGGGCTGTCCTGCGCGTGCACGCGCTCGTGCTTCACCAGGCAGGCGGCGCGCTTGAACGCCTTGCCGCAGGCGGCGCAGCGGAAGGGCTCGGCCGCCGAGTGCACGGCCTGGTGCTTGGTGACGTCGCCCTGCAGCTTGAAGCACTTGCCGCAGGTGGGGCAGGGGTAGGGCCGGCGGTCGGAGTGCACCAGCCGGTGCTTGATGAGGTCGGCGCAGCGGGTGAAGCGCTTGTGGCACTGCGGGCACTCGTACGGGCGCTCGCCCGTGTGGATCCGCTGGTGCTCCTGCGAGGAAAGGCAGGAGTGGGGGGGCATGAGACCACGAGGCAGGAGGAGATCCCAGACAGACACCCCTTCTTCCGGTACAGGGTCGCGGGGGCAAGCAACAGGCGGAAGGCAGGGTACGCCCTGGATGGGACGCCAGTCATTCACAGGACAGACACACACTCACACCAGGGCCAATTTTCCCAGAAGTCAATTAACCTACCAGCATGTGTTTGGACAGCGGGAGGAAACTGGAGCATCCACAGGAAACCCATGTGACCACGGGAAGAACATGCAAACTCCTCACAGACAGCACCCCAGGTCTGGCTGGATTTGAACCTAGGGCCCCGACGCTGCGAGGCTCTGCATCACTGAGCCGCCCTGCTTTACTCCCACTTTCTCAAACCGCCCCACACAAGCGTTCGCAGCTAGAAGCACTGCAGGACACCCCTACGACACTCGGTCAGTTTCGCGCTCTGATCCCCGGTCCAGTTTGCTGGGAGAAAGCCCCCCCCCCCCCCCGAACCCGGGATGCTCAGATCGGCCGAGCACGAGCGCCAGCTCCCCCTGCACGAGGGTCCCAGAACGCCCACCTGGAAGCCAAGCAGGTGCTTGATGTCCTTGTCACAGACGTCGCAGTGGTAGACCTTTGGGATCGGCCTCCTGCGAGCGGCTCGCCGGCTGGGTTTCTTCTGGATCCTCCTGCTGGGGAAGTCTGTCGGGGAGTCGGAGTCCCAGTTGCTCTCGATTTCCACCGTGACCTCGGGCGGTTCTGGAGTCTCCGGCCACACGGTGGGGCCATCGTCTCCCACCTCCAGCTTCAGCGCCAGGACGTCGCTGCGCCCCTCCTGAGCCCATGGGTCTGGGGGTTCGGATTTCACCGCGGCATCCCCGTTATCGGCGGGGTCGGGCTTCACCGTGACGTCACCCCGAGGCGCGTACTCACACTGGGTGGCGACGTCATCGAACCGCGGCGCGTATTCCGTCTTGACCGTGACGTCACAGCGGCGGACGAGCAGGTCACCGTCCCGTCCCGACACTGGGAACTCTTCCTCCTCCCTCTTCACCCTCGCAGCCATTGCTCCGTCTGCAAAAATCGCGGCAGTTAAGAAATTCAGAAAAGCATGCTTTAGGGCACCACATGAAGGGAAGGGACTTATAGGCGGAATAAAATATATATAAACGAAACGTGCAAGAGAATGGAGAAAAGACAGCAGTTTTGACAATAACAAAGTTGTTTTTTTCTTTATTTCTACTGTTGGGACCCACGCAAAAAGTGCAGACAATTTATTAAAACAGAATACAACGCCTAGGCTACAACAACAACAGCCGACATCCATTCAGGAACGGCAGACGGGATAGCAGGACAGGTCTCAACTCCAACACACCGCTGCAAAGCGGAAGTCTCGGCTCTCCGCTGCACGGAGCAGCAGCAGGTCGCCCTGGTGCCTTTAAATTGAATTTCCCATTCGAGTGCGCACACGCCGTGCCTGATTCGAGACCTGCACTCATGCCTTCCTCGGAGATGTTTTGCCAACAGGTTGCATTAGGCTTACCTGGACAAAACTGAGACGTTACTTTTTATTTCGGTACGCTAGGGAGGAGCAAAAAAAAAAAACAACTCATCACCCTCGAGTTGACCTTTTCATCAAGATTCATGATCCGGGTCACGCAGCGGCGTCCATAGCGACAGCCACTCGCTCTGCATGGCAACCGACCGCTGACATGCCGAATTGTATACAGCGCTTTAATACCGTAACAAGATCTTCACTGGTTTGATATTATATAAAGTGGCGGCGCTGCCCCTCGCTTAGGATTTAAAAAGACTGTGTGGAAGGCAATTGTAACGTGTGTGTAACACAGCTGTCGAGCTCTGCCCCAAGTAAAAATGGTGCTTTAGATGGCATCATCGCATCAAGAAAAGTACTTCCGTTGATGACCAAAACAAACATGGCGGAGAAGCGGCGGTCTGGTGCAGTGGTGGTCGTGGAGGACTCGAAACCCCCCAAACCGGACACGGAGAGAGAGTTTCTGTCGCAGGTGGGAGTGGAGGGGCCCCTCCGAGGGGCGCTGCTGAAGCTGCTGGAGGCCAGGGCGGAAGACCCCATCGCTTTCCTGGCCGATCACTTCACGAATTTGGCGCAGGCATCCGAAAACGGGGCAGCGAGCGGCGGCTGCGGAGCGGAGCAGCAGCTCCGGGCGAGAGCTCTGTGGCACCTCGGCCTGGCCCATCACTCCCAGAGGTGACACACTCCGCCACCGCTCGCTTGCTTTTTCACAGCTGATCCTCCTTCCTGACGAGGCAGCCGCGTCTGGCTCCCAGTGCTGAGCTCTTCCCCCGTTATTTTGGTAAAATCCTTGCAGTCTGAGGGGGAATACGTTATTTTATTTAGATGCCCGCTTTGGTGCAAATTCTTATATGTTCCCGATTTAAATACGTAGTGGGACTTAAGTTAAAGTCGGCAGCTCTGTCACCCTGCAGCTCCCAGCTGGCAGCCCCACTGGAGCCCAGCAGGTGTGAGCCTGGCCAGTACCTGGATGGGAGACTCCTGGGAAAGCTGAGGCTGCTGCTGGAAGAGGTGTTAGTGGGGCCAGTAGGGGGCGCTCACCCTGCAGTCTGTGTGGGTCCTAATGCCCCAGTATAGTGACGAGGACACTGGACTGTGAAAAGGTGCCGTCCTTCGGATGAGACATAAAACCGAGGTCCTGACTCTCTGTGGTCATTAAAAATCCCAGGGTGTCTCTTGAAAAGATTAGGGGTGTTACCCCGGTGTCCTGGCCTTTACCCATCATGGCCTCCTAATAACCCCCATCTCTGAACTGGCTTCATCACTCTGCTCTCCTCACACTGAGAGCTGGTGTGTGGGGAGCGGACTGGCGCATCATCCAGGTGGGTGTGGAGGGGATCCCCATTACCTGTGAAGCCCTTTGAGTGGAGTGTCCAGAAAAGTGTAAAGAATTATTATTAATTATTATTAAGTAGGTAATAATAAACTTAGTGTTCACAAAGTTCACTCAATCCTAGCAATTTAGGTCTCCAGGTTAAACTGTTGCAAATTGGCTTCGTGGTTTTCAGGTGGGCGCAGGGCTTGGGGAGGTGTTGGTTGGGGGGGCGGCGGCGTTATACCGATCGGCTGGCAGGGTTCGGGGGAGCGATCGCCATGGTAACCTGGAGTAGGAAGAGGGTCATCCAGGTCTGGATTAACGCGCCGCTTCTCTGAATGTGACGGTGGTCCGGCGTGAGCGATCCGTGTGACGTAGACCACCGGGGCCCCTCCAGATCTCTGCACCCCAGAATCTTGCTACATCCAGCTGCTGGGTGGGTGCGCCGGCGGTGCCGGGCAGCTGCAGGGGGCGGGCAGGGCTGTGACGAGCCTGTCAGTACGGGGGGTTTCAGCTCCGCCTCACAGACTGAGGACCACCTGTGGTAGAGTAGTAGTAGAGCAGACCACCTGTAGTAGAGGAGCAGTAGAGTAGACCACCTGTAGTAGAGTAGTAGTAGAGTAGACCACCTGTAGTAGAGGAGCAGTATGCGAGCAGAGGAACAGGAGAGGCTTCTTCAGGAGTAGAGGAGTTTATCGCCATATGCTCATGTACACTGGAATTCTTATTCACACTGATCTCTCGGGACAGTACACCACTGCATGTAGATAGTACATCTATATATAGAGTAATATACTAGATTTAATATATTTATAATATACCCAGTATAATACAACACTAGATCAGGACAATAAATATGTAGGAGTGAAAGAACCATTGTAGACCGTGCAGACGTGCACTGACTGTGAGGCGCTGTGGGGAACCGGTCAGGGAGAACTGCTGGGCCTCTTGTGGGGGCCGGGACGGCCGCTGAACTGACCCGTCTCCCCCCCCGTCCACAGGTGCGCCTTCAGCAACAACGTGCGCCTGGCCTACGAGCTCCTGGCACAGGGCGGCGGGCGCCGGCGGGGCGGGCTGCGGGGCCAGGCCTACTCGGAGCTGCTGCGCTGCCTGTGCCGGGATGGCGGCGTGTCGGAGGCGGCGGCCGCGCCCCTCCTGCGCCGGCTGGGCTGCCAGGCCCACGAGGCCGTGCCCTTCGACCTCTTCCGGCAGGGCGTGCTGACCTGCGCCGTGTTCGCCGACCACCTGCGCGCCGCCCGCGCGCTGTACGCCGCCGTGGCCCGCGCGGGGCGGGGCCCCTGCCGGGCCGCGCTGGAGGCCCTCCGCGACGCGCTGGACACCGCCGCCGCCCCCGACGCCGCCCGCTACCTGCAGGCCGGCGCCAAGATCGCCCCCTGCAGGCTGGCCCGCGCCATGGCCCTCGCCCGCGCCCCCGGAGAGTCTCACCCGGAGCCGCTCATGGAGCCCCAGGAATTCGAGGAAGAAGCAGCCGCCCTCTTCATCAGCCGAGTCAGAGCCGTGTCCTGAGCTGCTGCGCTCCAGCACATTAAAACGAGAAGCCCTGGGACACAGATCCTTCCGGATCCTGTTCCTCAGCTTCCGAACGGAATCACTCCTTAAACACTGTGCGCAAGGTCCAGATCTGTAAACTGGGGAACAGAATTCCCATTTATTGTAAAACTGTCATTCCTGAGGTCTAGAAGATCACCCAGTATTACTGATATTCAGTCTGCTGGAGCCCTGAATCTCCAGTGCATGAGCATGGTTGCTTGTTTCCAGTAATGACTCTTTTTTTCCCTTGCCCAGTAACCCGCACGCTGACGAACGTGTGTGAAACGGCTGAGACTGTGCTGAGGGGTGTCGCGCTCTGGGGCTGCAGGTCTGTGCTGCTGCAGCAATCTGGCCTTGCAAGCAAACAGGCATGGAAATGTGTTTTGCTTTTTGGGGGGGGGGGGTGTGTGAAAATTGGCGCTCTGTAAAGGGAGGGCTGGGTGAGAGGGTGTACTGTAAGCGACACAACACCAGGCCGGAAAGGGAGCACGCACAAACCAGCACAGCTGACTGACACCCGGGGCCACGATCAGTGGCCTCGCTGTGTCTGCAGAGCTGGGGCAGGCGTTCGCTCGGACAGGAGAAATCATCCGCCCGCGTCGGACACTTCCTCCTGTTTTCGTCTCCCGTTTAAGACTAATAAAGAGACGTTGCAGTTGCTTTGCCTGTTTGTGTCCTCTCAAAGGTGGCGGATTGGTTTTAGGCGCTGGGGCGGGCGAGTGCCAACTGGGGGCTGTCTCACGTTATCCACGGCGGTCCAGAAACACAGCTCCACGCTCTTCCCTGCTGCAGTAACAGGTTTTAAATCAAATCAAAGTTTATTTATCAAATGCACAGCAATACAGCGTGCAGCAGTAGTTGCTGGCAATGAGATGTCTTTTCTGCGAGCTCGCAAAAATCACAAGAATCACAGAAATCACAAAAATCACAAAATTGAGGGTATGAAAATAAAGTTACGTAATAATAGATGTAATAGAAACGGAATAAAACTCAGTATGAGTAGAGCTGCTATGTAATCCTGAGGGTTTAAGTGCGCTGAGCACAGCAGGGACCTTTGGGCATTGCGTTTGAAAGTGCTCAGAGCTGCAGGTGGGGCATTTGTGTTTGCCTTTTTAAACATTAGCCTGGGTGGAAAGGTTTACATGACGGGCGATATGACCCAAAGCAGGTCTCGGAGGCGAGGCGCGCAGTCCCGCCTCTGTCCGCCAGGTGGCAGCGGAGGGAGGCGCGCGGAATCTCGGCTGTCCCCCCCCCACTCCCGAGCCAAGCGCGCGCACAGGACCGCGATAAACCCGCAGGTCCAACCGACCACCCGCGCCCCGCTGCTCACGCACGTACGCACGCAAGCACGCATTGGCACGGCGGGGGGGGTCCTCGCGGAGATGTGTGTGTGTGTGTGCACGCATGCACGCACGCACTCCGGACCCGCGGGGATGATCAGACCGTGTCCTGGCCATCTGCGCGCTCTGCGGGACACGCGTGGGCCGAGGGGCCTTCTGTCCCGTCCTGTGTCATACCGCACTGCCCCTGTTTTCATTCCCCTGGCCGGCAGTCTTGTGATGACGCTGCATGGACAGTCCTCTGTCGGCACGAATTCGTGATTAATCCACAGAACAATCAGTATGTGTTTCCACGTGTGACACGCGTGACTGGGCACGCTCACATCCCCGCGGCGCTGTGGTGCTGGTGTGTGAGCGGTCACGGAGCACCGTGCAGGACAGAGCCCCGGCCTCTGTGCGCCTTTGCGGCGGCGGCCAATAACTAAGCACGACCTGGGAGGCTCCCGTGTGAGCGGGCCACCAGGAGCCAGGCGGCGAGAGAGAAAGTGAAAGCAAGCGAGGGCTGGCAGGGGGTGTGCGTGCGAGCGCGGCGCGGCGCGCGGCTCCAGCACAATATTGGCTTTTGTCCGCCGCTCGGCGTGGAGGGGAGGCGCCCCCGCCGCCGGGAAATGGTACCGCCCGCCCATTGACCGTTATTGGCACGAGCGACTCCTTTCAAATTCCCCCCCCCCCACACACACCTTACCGGGATACGTCACTCTCGCCAACCAGCGGCGACTCAGCCCCGGCAGAGAAAGCCCCCCCCGTTCCCAGGGGGATCAACCGAGAAAACCGCCTTCTCTTTGTGGGCAGGAGGCTGACTTTCCCCTCCCCTCCTCTCTCGGTCTCCCCCCCCCCCCCCGCCCTCCTCTCTTGGTAGCGGCCGGGTCGAGCTGGGGTTTTTTTTCTCCTGACGCCGGTTCAAGATGGCGGCGGCGCTCCTGGAGGGACGGAGTCGCTCGAACTGATAAAGAGGAGAAAAAAAAAAGAGAGAGAGACCGAGGGGAGAGGAAAAAAAATTGAAATAAAAAAAATCGTCCGCCTTCCTCCCTCCTCCTCCTCCCCCCCCCTCCCCTTTCCCGCCTACTCGGAGTTTCTTCCTCTCTTTCCCGCTGCCGATATTTCTGTGAAAATGTTCGGTTTCTAACGCCGGAGGAGAGCGGAGGTGATGGGAGAGAGGCTGGAACTGAAGCTGAAGTCGCCGGTGGGAGCCGAGGCGGCGGGCTACCCGTGGCCGTTACCGATATACGTGAGTGCTGCTGGCCTAAATCCTCTGTTTGTGCGGGTTTCGCCCCCTGCGGGGATCCCAGCCCCGCTGTGTCCGTGCGGCGCCTCGCCTCGCCTGGCCTCGCCTGGCAGGCCGGCGGGCTGCGCTCCGGCTGGGTCGGGTCATTGTTGTTGCTGTCGCTCTCGCCGTCCTCCCGTCCCGTCCCGTCCCCGTCCCCGTCGACGGGCCGGCGCGTCCAAACCCCCCCCCCCCCCCCCCCCGCAGACTCTCACAACCGGGTACTGGGGTTTTCAAAACAGGAAAAAAAACAACAACAGCAGCACATGAGGACGGACCCCCTTCACGCTGGCTTGTGGCTGGGATGAGGAGTCTTTGCAAACTTTCTGCCTTTCCGAGAGAGGAGAGGAGATGGCGCACGGCGGCGGGTCGGAGGCTCTCTCCGGGCTGCGCTGGGCTGTAGCGGGGGTCCCCCTCTTTCCCTCTGTTTTAGGGGGTCCCGTGCGCTGCCCCGTGTCCCTCGGGTGGTGGGGGGCAGCCTTTGCGTTTGTGTGTCTTTGAGTTTGTTCTTGGAGTTTGGACTCGGGGTTTCATGCTTGCTTAGCTGCTTGATTGCTTTGTCTTGGCTGTAGCGTACCCCCTCTTTCCCCCCTAAGCCCCCCAGAAAGCTGGTTTAGCGACGTCTGTGGATGTAATATAATCACAGGCGACTGGGGGCCTCGGGGGCGTCTTATTTAGACCAGATCTGTCTGGTGTCTGACTGGTTCTGCCTGCAGTAGTATTACAGTGGCTGGGGGATCGTCGTCTCGGTTATTTTCTATTTTTGCATGTTTTGTTTTGTTTTTTTAAAAGGGAGGGCTGGTCGTTAGGGGTGCGATTTCAGTCTCTGGTTTTGCTGCACCGTGTTTAAAATGCTGCATTTGCGTCGGAACATGAAAGCTCAGACAGAACTAATTGATACACGTTTCGCAAAGCAATCTTGACAGCTGGCTAGATGGTACAGTTTAGCTCGGTGCCGTACGGAAAACGACATAGTGACTTACATGAGGTGTTTTAATGCGTGTTAGTATTTTTAAGGTGTAGTACAGACGCATAAGGTCACCGGCTGCCTTAAATCCGTGATGCATCGCAGAGGTATTTAGCATGAATTTACAAGCAGATGTTTAGACTAATCAAATCTCGTCGTTCTCAACGCGACAGTCGAAACAGGCGCTTTCCCCATTTCAAATAAAGTCACGGATCCGATTTTGTGCTGGTGGTCTCCAAGTGGGCGTTGAACGAGAGTCCAGTGTTTTGGGATACGTGCTTGTGTCCCGAGTGGAGAGCCCCTGGGGGGCGGGACGCTTGAACTGAGCTGCTGGGACAGAAAGAGCACCGCTGTTAAAAATACGGAGCTGGCGCCGACTCGTCCCCCCCCCCTCCCCCCGAGATCCGGTCAGCCTGTCGTGTGTGCCGGCCGTCAAGGGTCACTTCAGGTAGCGAGTGAAACGGCAGTATTGACGCGACTCCCAGCGGTCGCCTCCCACAGTGGGCCTGACCTAGTTCCGGGATGAATTCTCCGTCTCGCAGCGCTCTGATCTGTCGTCATGACGTCATGCTGCCCCGAACGCGCGTTGAAGTGAAACGTGCGGCATTGCTGAACGGCTCCGTGCGCTGGATTTCATCCTTGGGGAACTCCCTGCTCGTCCTCATCGGGAGCGGTGTGCTCCTTGTGCAAGCTGGCCCTCCCCGCTCTTAAGAAAAGAATCACTGTGCAATTCAGGCTCGAGTTAAAGAAAGCACTGTATTGACGCGAAGCATTACAACAGAAGTCTGCTGGGATCTATGATTGGGGGAGTTCCTGCTCCAGTTTAGGAATAGGGAGACGGCAGCGTGCGGGTGCGGGGGCTGGCTCTCGGGTTCCACAGTGGTTTCGAGTTCATCTGTGGTGTTAAAACAGGAAAGTCCAATTTTAATCTCTGGGCGGGACAGCTGTCTGCATATCCGCACCTGTCCAAGGCCAAGCATGCCACTGTCACAACTGGGAATGCGCAGACCATGCGTGTTGCTCCTGCAGGAAAGAATATGGCGCAGCTTGTGTTTAATATTCACATCATTACTGTCTGAGGACAAGCAGGAATAGCAATGCCCCCCGGACAGTGTAAGAATTAAACGGAACACTTCTCTGCTGTCTTGAGGTGTAGTAGATGACAGGGAGGCTTGAAAAGCACGTTGGGAGTTGACATAAACTTGTTTTGCTAACATACGAACAGAGTTTCACTTCCCCCGCCTGTGGTGCGGTGCGACAAGATAAGACAATGGGGTAAACGTTTGTCTCGGCTTGTGCAACAGCAGAGCTGGTCGACCAGGCGTCAGAGGGGTGTGTCTGGGAGTGGATGTGCGCAGGCTGTGGAGGTGGAGGCCGGGCAGCTGAGAGCTCTGCGTGAGGTGACACAGCTCGGGGGCGTCTGGCTGCCCTTATCAGATTGGAGGGTGGTCTGAATGGAGGCGTGGATGAGGGAGTGAATACAAAAACAATCAGAGAGAGACGAGAAGGCTGTGGTTTTTTGACAGTACTCTGAGGCTGTTTCCGTTATCTTTTTTTCTAAGAACTTCAGTATAAAGAAGCGTGTTAAAAAAAATCTGTAGCGTCAAAGAAAAAACCCTGAATGTGGTTTTAGAAGGAAAATAGTTGTGACTTAATCACCTGTGTGCGTTTTGATCGGAGAGATTGCTTTCATTCTGCTGATTTCAGAGAAAGCTGATGACGAATACTGGTTTCCCTGGAATACCCAGCCATCTGGAAAACTGGTCTTGCTTGCCGATGCGGGTGTCTCAGCACCTGTGGCTGCTAAGGGCTGAGTCACTGATGGGCTGTTAAATATGGACACAATTTCTGGGGATTAAACTAGGTAACCTGCGTTTTCCTCTTGACAGAGCTCCCAGTAATGTGGGTTATAGTCAGCCTTGTTCTACTGTCAGCTCTCCTACTCCCTCTCAAGGAGAGGACAAGCTGTCCTATTGCTCAGCAGTTCATTCCAGGCCAGGGTTTACCTGCTACTTGTTTTTGTACAGGCTCCAATATCAGGTGCTGGTCATGTCAGGCCTGCTCTCAATTTTGAGCAGACTTTCACAGACCATGGACATGGAGGTGAAAGTTATCTATCACTTCTAAACATTTCTCTCAAGGGTTCAGCCTCTTCTGTGGAATGAGATGAGATTTCCATCAGAGATCCCAGATTTCAGACATGCTCAGTCCGGCCTGAATTTCCACTCCACTTTTTCTCTTTGCTTCTCTGCTTCACCCTGCTGTTCAGCTGAGCTACTGGTGCAGAATGGCTGCTCCCCTAAGGTGGTGGATGAAGTCACTCTCTCCTGTATATGAAAGGCCACTGTACGAATAACCGCATTCATGTTACAATTAATCCAAGAGCTGGTATCTCTCGGTGCCTCGAGCAGCTGTGCTCGGGGGGGTCCGGTGTTGTTTCCGCCTGGTGTACTGTTGTGTTCTGGATCTGTGTTTTTGTCCTGTGCAAGCACAGAGCCACCTACACTGCCAGCACTGGCCTCCTTAAGCTTGGCGCGTTCAGCCAGTGCATGCTAGCTGCATCTGCGCATGTTTGCCGAGTTTCAGCCGAATGCGTCACTATCTGTATTTGCAGCTAAGTTGCCTGGCTGCCTTGACAAGGCTTCTTATCAAAGATATAAACCTGGCAGCTCCATTTTAAAGTCGGGGGGTTTGTATACTCCTTTTTAAAGTAGGGAAGTGGTTAATGCTCTTTACATGCATCGATGCTGCTGAATGCTCAGTATTTGCATTTGAGCTTCAGCAATGCAGTCAGTAAAATTCTGGAGCTGGTGTAACCTGATTTGGATCTAACTCCTGTGCACAACGAGTCTTGTTTAGTCTCTTTCCTGTTTTTTTTCTAAACAGGCAATTTTCTTCCTTTCAATTCCGCAACTCAAGACAGATGTGCTCAAATCTTTGACTCATGGTGTCGGTCTCCTCAGTCCTGGAATCGTCGCGGTGTTTGTGGGTGTAGCTGCGCCGCGCAGGGCTCTGTGACCCTTCTGCACAAACAATAGTCGGACTGGAAGGGGGTCATGGGAGGGGGGGGACCACGGCCTCTGTCTTTGTGATCTGCAAATGGTCCCCCTGAGAGTGGGCTGGTCAGTGACCACAGTCCGTTTTAATGCACACCAATTATATAAAAAAAAGATTACTTTTTGACCCAGTTTGAATTTGCTGACTTTAGTTCAGTCGTCCAACAGTCCGGGGAGAGGTTACTGTGTGTAAGTGTATGAAAGTACCATTAATGTGTTCACTTTAATATACAGCTTGACTGTACATGGCCACTGTCTGCACAGAGAAACCAACTCCAGACACCCCGTCTCTCTCTCTCTCAGACACACACTCACACTCCTCATCTGTCTCATTAAATCATCCCAAACTGCTTCCATATGAAGAACACCTCTGAGCTCTGGAAAGAGGCGCACTGTGTGTGCGTGCATTTGCCTTGTGTACCTCTGTGTAAATACAGAGCTCAGTTATGTATACTTTCAAATTGTGCTGTTGACTGAACTGGATAGATTAGCGCAGTTGATCGTCAACCCACATGCGTGTGGGACACCCACATACTCTCCCCCATACCCCACACCGTAAACACCCTGACTCACACGCCCTCAGATCCACATGCTACGCACAACACTTGCCGACTCCAACACAAACAGACCTCTCTGCCAAGAACCGGCAGGAAAAACAGCCCTTTCCAAAACCTCCGGGCTTAGTTCAAGCATTCCCCGCGCACCCCTGGCCGGGTTCTGATGGGGATTGAGCGGAGAAGGGAGTGAGGCCCGGTCGCTGAGCGTCTGCGGTCACTTGTGCTGTCCCAAGGCCGCAGCAGAAAGAGCCCTGCTGGTGTCGCTCAGGCGTGACTCGGTGAACGCGCAGCACAGACTGGTGACTGACTCAAAAACAAAGAGGAAACGAAACAGCTCATCAGTGTAACTTCCATCCTACAATTAGACTAACAGGGGGTTGAATGAGACTCAGAAAGGACATTCTGGGAGGCGGGGAGCTGACACATTTCTCGTTGTTTATGTAACAGACGTGCTCTTGTTAGTCACTTGTTCTTGTGAGGAATGTGAGTAATGTGGAGTGAAGGGGCGCGATCTTGCTCATCTCTGTACTCCCCTGCCGGTGACTCAGTCTGGGGAAAAAGATGAGCAAGAGAACGGTAGTAAGAGAGGGACAGCGTGTCCGCCTGAGTCACTTCCGTGCAGTTTTTTTGGGTTTTGCTGCGCTTCCCCCCTGCAGCTGGTCGGAGGGAGGGAGAGCTCTCTGATCCCGCCGCGCTCGCCCCCCCGCTCGCTCGCTGGCGGCTATTTTTAGCCGTGCCGCGCGTGCCCCGGCACGCCGTCTGTGCGTGAGCCGGCCCGGCGCGCCTCGCCGTCGCGCTCGCTCCCGGCGGGGACGGGCGCGCCCGCAGGTTTGTTTACACGCCGGCCTGCGTGAGGTGTTTTAAAAGACAGTTTTTAATATAGAATTGAAAGTTGTGCGTGCCTATTCCCTTTCGAGTTTGGGTATAAATATATATGTGAATGTATACGTGCGCTTTCCGTTAGCGTAAAATACAGCGTCCTTTACTCCCAAAAAAGCAGGCGCTTCAAGCCAAAAAAAAAAGTTAAAATGAAACACGGCGCTGTGAAGGCTTCAGCTTTTGTTAGCTTTGTGGGGAATGCCAGGTAAAATCAAGATAACTTCGCCCAGGCAGTGAAACTCTGTACTTTACCACAACGTGACGGGAACACAAGGGTTAAAGAGGTGGAAAACAGGAACCTGTCTAATTCTATTAGTGGAGAGACCTGAGCCGCCGGCCTCGCAGGCGCTCCGGTGGGATGGGAACCAGGAACTGGGTCAGTAGGTCAGGGAGGCGAATGGCTAGAATTCCTGAATTCCTCTGTTCGAGTGCAGAGGGATTAGTCACTCCGGCAGCACTGTGCGCTCTCAATCCAAATCCAAAACACCGTCTCGGAGCACGCACGCCGCTGCCCTGGCGACAGAGCCCAGAGGAGTCAACAATCAACTTTATTTTATATAGCGCCTTTAAAGGTGGCTCCTCCAAGCACTTTACAGAATGACAACAGCAACAATGACAACAATTACCAATGGACAATAAAAAATCCACAAGATAAACACGATGAGAATGCACAGAGGAGACAGTAGATGGTGGTACTCAATACAGTAGGAGCAGAACATGGACGCAGAGGGGATCTTCCTTCTTCCCTCCCTCCCTGAATCGGTTTGAATAAACGTCTACTGGCCCTTGCTCCGGGCAGCAGCAGAGAGATGCTCTCTCTCTCTCTCTCTCTCTCTCTCTCTCTCTCTCTCTCTCGGCTGGTCTTGCTTACAGGCTGAAAACACACCTGCTTGTTTGCACGAATCTATAATTTAGTTGACTCCTTCATCCAAGGAAACTTACCGTCAGTAATTTAAATACAGTGGTACATTTTAAAACTGGCAGGTAACAATGTAAATGCTATACGGTGTAATGCTTTATGCAGTGGTCTAAAATCTGCAGTCCGCAGTGTAATTTAAGACAAAGTTATAGAGGGAAGCGGTACTATTGCGTGGAATTTCCATGATCTTCTCATGTTCACGTGGGTTTCTGCTGGTTTGCTCGGCTCTTCTCAGATGTCCCCCGCAGTGGACTTGTGTGCCCTCAGTCCAGTCCTGTGCTCTGTCCTGCCAGGATAGGCTCTGGCTTGCTGCCGCCTTTACTGGGATGAGCAACTTTCTGCTGATGATAACCTTAGCTTGAACAGCGAGGAGGCAGGTTGGTCTGAGATGCTGACCAGAGGACAGGCACGGTTGTCACTGATGTGCTCTCTGCAGGTCTACAGGCAGCTGTGATGTGATTTGTTTTCAGCTTCTTAACTCTATTTTGTCTCTCTTTCTCGTTACAGGATAAACACCATGATGCTGCTCATGAAATTATTGAAACAATTCGGTAAGAACTAAAATCATTTAGTTTTATTCTCTTATCCCTATACCCTACCACCACCTACAACCACAGTGTTAATAAGTGCATTGGGCATTTTCATCTGCTTTCAGACCATCATTTAAAACCATTCCTTTCAGAGAATATTTTAAAAATACCAAAATTGTCCAACTTCAAATACAGTAATCCTAATGGAGTGTGATGCTCTTGAGTGAACAGTTTTAACTCACCAGAGCAGGTGTTGAAGGTGATCCTTATCTTTTGCTCATTCAAAGGTGGGTGTGTGAGGAGATTCCAGACCTGAAGCTGGCCATGGAGAACTATGTACTGATTGACTATGACACCAAAAGGTGAGAGCGAACCATTTGCAGCATGGGGTCAAGGGTCAAAGGGCAGCAAGTCGTGCAGTCCACATTGCTTCAGATGATGGTAGTGGGTAGGGCTGGGCGATATAACCTCAAATCAATATCACAATAATTTCACACATTTACCTCTAACGATAAATTAACAATATTTTTTTAAACCCTTGAAATTATATAATTACATGATATGCTGAAAGATCATGTTTTAAATATGCAAAACTATTAAAGCCGCAGACACCTCATCTTATCTCAATGTCTTGAAAATAATTTCAAGGACATAATTTGTGGAAACGGTAACTTTTAATGAACATTAATTGAACATTTTAACATTGCATTTATGAAAAATATTCAAAGTTCTATATTTATCAAATGCAAACTAAATCTAAGTGTCTCATCTTATAAATTTTCGATATAAATTCTCGTTCCATGTGCGTGAATGTTGTGCATATTGAGTGGCATTAGTAAATGCTTGTGTTAGAGACGGTTGTTTGGGGAATCACTTTGGCCCTGAGTGCGCTTGTCAGTCTCTCTCATGCACTCTTCGTATGGTTGTGTTTCAAGTGATGAAACAAGATGCTCGTGTAACGTTTGGGCACAGAAAACGGTTTTCCGACAGTTTACATCTGACTTCTCTTTGTTTAGTATCCTGTTTGCTGAAGCCAAAATGTGACCAAACGATGGACATGGAATCTTTTTTTAGATACCAGCTCGTCTTCGTTTGTACTTGAGTCCTCCCTGCCTGACCAGCTTTCAGCACGAGCGCTCGTGTTGCCTCACGCCCGGCACGCGTCTTTGTGTTTCGAATGAAGAGCAAGGGGTGGACGAGGCAGAAGCATGTGACTGGATATGACGACTGGGTGTTGTCGTTTTTTAAGGGGACCGCTCATGAAAGCACGCAGTGGGGAAAGCTTTTACCGAACATACCGACATAAGCAAAATTAGGTCGGTGGAGATTCTTAACGTCAGTATCGGTAAATTTTTGGTATGTCGCCCAGCCCTAGTAGTGGGCTATTGTTAGGTGTTGAGGTTGAAATGCTAAACTCTATTGCCCAGTGATTGTGTGTACCCTGTGTGTGGAAGGGGTATTTTTCTGTCCCTAGTGTTGTATTTCTCATTGTAGAAATTGGTCATGAGGGGCTTCTTATGCAGTTTCAGGGTTTGTCTCGCAGTGAATATTTATTTATTTAACAATGTGTCGGTGTTGTTTTCTCTGTTGCAGTTTTGAGAGCATGCAGAGGCTGTGTGACAAGTACAACAGGGCGATCGACAGCATCCATCAGCTGGTGAGTAGAAATAATGAAACTGCTTAACTGCCTAACAAGCTCATGAGTCCAGTAACTTGAATAGGTGAGATTAAAGTGATCTGGACAGCGTGCACTCAAATCTGAAACATCAGTCCCTTGCAAGTCATAGTATTTCATGTAATCTGTCTCTCACTACTATAGCAACAGTGTTAACAGAGTGATTAAGGGTGGGTTTAAGGTTTGGCTGGAGTGATGCTCCCATGGAGTGACCTGGAAGTACTAGGTATTCCTGAGCTCTTACTGACCACTTTCTTGAAGCTGACCAGAAGGAGAATGTAGCAGTGAGTTCTCGGGGTGTGTAGCGATTATAAAGTGGGGATGGTGGAAGAAATGGCCTAGAAACTGCGGTGTGCAGTATAAATGAAATACTGTCAGCTGTACAGCTGTCTCAGGTGCTCGTGTGGCTGTGTGTTTGCAGTGGAAGGGCACCACCCAGCCCATGAAGTTGAACACGCGCCCCTCCAACGGCCTGCTGAGGCACATCCTGCAACAGGTCTACAACCACTCCGTCACCGACCCCGAGAAGCTCA
This sequence comes from Atractosteus spatula, assembly GCF_055471065.1. NCBI lineage: Eukaryota > Metazoa > Chordata > Actinopteri > Semionotiformes > Lepisosteidae > Atractosteus > Atractosteus spatula. The sequence continues at coordinate 3,247,399 of NC_142733.1, read as the reverse complement.
ACAACTACGAGCCCTTTTCGCCCGAGGTGTACGGGGAGACCTCCTTCGACCTGGTGGCGCAGATCATCGACGAGATGGAGATGATGGAGGACGACACCTTCGTGGACCTCGGCAGTGGTCAGCAGCCGCTCTCTTGTTGACGCGCGGTGGTGGTCCGTCGCGTGACTCCTTTGAGAGCACTGGATCCCTTCCTATCTGTAATCTGCTTTGGGGACCTTTTGAAATAAAAGGCTCCATATAGGTAGTAGAGTAGTTTACTGCCACATGTACACTGGAATTCTTAATCGCGCTGATCTCTCGGGACAGGGACAGTGCAGCAGACGACACCACAATGTGGACAGCACATTACGAACATAATAAATAACAGGAATAATTATCATTATTATAAATCATAATAAATTTTGTGGACAATAAATATGTAGTAGTGAGAGAGAAAAAAGTCATGGTAGACCATGCAGAAAGTGTGTAGTGCAGGTGTGTATCGAGCCTGAGGCTTTGCAGCTCATTGTTGAGGGTGCGTGAATGCGAGGAGTTATCTGAATTGGAAGGACCTGTGCTTGTTATTGGTGTGTTAGTAATAAGAGGAGGCGGATTGCGTTGGTTGGTTCAGATTAACTGATTGGAATGGGCTCCTCTTTGGCTCACAGGTGTGGGACAGGTGGTGCTGCAGGTTGCCGCGGCGACGAACTGCAAACACTTTTATGGTGTGGAGAAGGCGGACATCCCAGCAAGTTACGCTGAGGTGAGGCTGCAATCCCCCCCCCCCCCCTCCCGACCGACCCAGGAGAGTCTCCCGTTGCCCGACTGTTTTATTTACAGAACCTTACAAAGGTTAAGTTAAATATGGCGCGTGTTCGCCACCTCTGGACTGCGAGGAGTCGGGTCGTAAACGGGCGCGAAACCAGAAGCAGGTGTGTGTAGAAATGAGGGGAGCCACAGGCTTGGGGGTCAGCGTGATGAGGAAGCGGTGGGGTGACCAGCTGCCCTGTGCTTGTTTCTGCAGTCGATGGACAAGGAGTTCAAGAAGTGGATGAGGTGGTACGGGAAGAAGCATGGCGAGTACACGGTGAGTGGGCTGCCCAGGATGCCTAGAAGCTCCGCATCACTCCAGCAGCGCCATCATGGCGCCGACCAGTAGCGCTCAATCCGCGTGTCGCCAACCTGGACAGAAATCCCCCCCCCCCCCCCCCCTCCACAAAATTAACGGGTGGGGGGGCTGGGAATTAATAATGAGTACCCCCTCCCCCCCAGGCCTATGAAGAGTGAGTAACAAGACCGCGTGAGTCCTGGCCTCCCTTAAGTTAAATGACACATTAGGCACGCACCAACTGGGCCCTCACAGTTCTGGTCAGGGATCAGTAGCACTGTGCATACAAAGCTTGTCTAATGCACCAAGAGAAGTCTGGGGGAACAAACAGGAGGAGTCTAGGTTAAAGATTTCCTTGGAATGCTGTGGATAACTTGGATTAGATTTTAACTCTCATGGAAGGGCATGGCCAAATTAGGGTGTGTAGAAAGAGAAAGCTGATTAAGACGCTTGTTGATCTGGCAGGGTGTCTGCAGGGGGGGACTGTAGGCTGTGTTGGTTTTGTCTGTGAAACGGGTTCTTATTTTTATTACAACTGTGAAGTATTTTAGAATTAAATCAGCTATGGTTTATTAAAAATTAATTTGCCATTATATGCAGAACAAATAATATTAATTTCTTTTTGGATGATCATAAATGTATAGGGTGAAGACTTAAACTGTGGTCTTACTTATTGAAATCAAATAACAGGCTCATAAAAGTCTGTTATGTATAATAATGAAAATAATCCAATCCAAGCGGTACTACAAGGTAGGCAAATATACTTTTTTTCTGTTGCGTATTGATTTAAATGAACATTTGTCTCCACTTCTCTTTCTCATTAAACACCATGATTACATTTCTACAACTGCAGATCCTTTAAGGTATAAGATGTCAGCATTTCTTTCCCCGGCTTATGACCATTTTTGGTCAGCAGATAGTGTTTTGTCTATTTCAAATTGCAACATTATGAAGAGAACTGGGAATTGATGTGTAAAAGCTGATCTAGAGAAACTCCAACTTCCAGCCTTGGCTGGAATCAACTTAAACTTCAGTTCTGACTAATTCTGGAACCCTGCATTGGTCTAACCTACCGCTGTCTGTTTCGCAGCTGGAGAGAGGGGACTTCTTGTCTGAGGAGTGGAAGGAGAGAATAGCAAACACAAGGTAAAGCTGTGAGGAGGCCACCCGTCCCACACAGAGAGCTGACAGCAGCAACCGCCACGGGCATGCCCTCCTCTCTGACAGTGCTCCTCTCCAGCCCTTGCTGGCCGTGCACTCTTCAGACTACTCGCCACAGATCCTAGCTGCCACATTTCATACTCAATAGCATAATTGGAGCACATTAACACTGTTCAAAAGCCCAGGCCTGTGTAGACTCCCTAATACACTGGCATCCTGCATCCAGTTCATTTTAGCTGACGCGTACATACAGCCACAGCATGCACTCGCACCCACGGTCAGATGTGCCCACAAGCTCAAAAACGGAAGTTTGCACACACAGTTAGGCATCCTTTCTCCTTTTTCCTTCCTCTGTGTTTGATCTGTTTTCTCTGAAGTGCTGCCTTTCTGTGTAATAATCCATGTGTTGTCTTGCAGTGTGATATTTGTGAATAACTTTGCCTTTGGTCCCGAGGTGGATCACCAGCTGAAGGAACGTTTTGCTAACATGAAGGAAGGTAGGTGCAGGCTTCTGAGAAACCGCGCAGCGCCATGCAGCTGTCCCTCAGATCTTTAATGATTTCAAGCACATGGTAAACCAAATCTTGTGTAATAACGTCTAATAAGTATTTACAAGAGAGAGTAAAGATCAGAGTCTAAGTCATTTGGGTGATGTATTGTTTCTGATTTAATGAGAGCTTTCTTAAAGGAAATAATGAGAAGGACCTGAAAATATGTATCTTACAAAGGGCTCTTAAATAAAATATGAAAATCTAAATCTGTTGTATACGTGCTTCTCAAAGCTGAATATCAACCTCCTGTCTGCGTTTCCCGTCTTGTACCCGTTTCCCCAGGTGGCAAAATCGTATCCTCAAAACCTTTTGCACCTCTAAACTTCCGAATAAACAGCCGAAACTTGAGTGGTAAGTGGAAAGCACTCTTTTTTTTTTTGCGTCACTGGTGTTAGCATCTCTTATCAGCAGCAGTGCTGCCATCGTTCAGGTTTGATTGATGAGTTGTTAGGGATGGGAGGGAGCAGAGCGATCAGCTTTCCTGTGGCGTTACAGGCAGGCTGCCGCTCGCTTCTGTCTGCATTCTGCTTGCTGAGGGAAAAGCAGATGCACTGCGACGCTGCATTGACAGTAATCTTTTCCTTTGCTTTGTTTCCCCCCCCAAAAATGATTCCATTTTTTTCTTTGTCCTCCGTGCCCTCCCTGCAGATATTGGCACAATAATGAGAGTGGTAGAGCTGTCGCCACTGAGAGGCTCTGTGTCCTGGACTGGGAAGCCAGTTTCTTACTACCTGCATACGATAGACCGCACCATAGTGAGTATTGCCTGCTGCGCTGCTCCCAGCAGGCCCAGACACCAGGGGTCGCGAACTGGACACGTCCTTGCCTCCAGTGATGACTTCCAGTGTTAGGAGGCTGACTCTGAAAAAGTATTCCATTACTGAATACCTGTTCCATTATTTCTGTGTAACATCACCTGTTACTTCACTCCAAGTCAAAAACCTAATTGGGTTACTTTTGAAATATTGATTAAATGCAGCAGTAGCTAAGGTAAAAATATGAGACATAATGTACATATATTATGTCGTGCAATTACTGATACATGACACTGAAGTTGAACTTTAGGTTATGGTCGTATCAAAGTACAACAGTTTTAATATTTTATACTTTCTTTTGGTTTTTATCATGTTTTATCAAACAAGGAGACACTCAATTTTGATTTACTGATATTTGAGGTTTAGCTAGATTACATTCAAAGAAAACCTAACGGTGAAGTATCCTTCCCAAATTATATTAAGTTCTTGCAGTTATTTTTGTGATGCAAAGAAAGTACCCAGCTGTCTTAACCAACAAGGAAGTATCAAAGCCCAGGTAAAAAAAACTGATCTTTCCATTGCACATTACAAGAGCAGCACTCTGCTAGTTGGTCCGTCTGCTGCAGGTTTCTTTCTTTCACCCAGTGGAGACGAGCCATCAGGCACTGGGTTTGTGATTTCTGATCACTGGTGGGGGTCCGCAGGTCTTTGTATGGTATTGGTTCAAGTCCTGAGGTGTACAGAATGAACCTACGCAGGTATGTCTGGCTGTGCAACTAGGGGTTCTGCAGTCTGGACGTGACTGAGCGTATTTCTGATATTTGATGATCCAAAAGGTTGATTAGATGGGTTGAAAAACATCTCTGTCTAGTGTATAAACTTAATTTTTAACAATATCTGAGGACTGTTTGTTGAGAGAAACTTTTAGACTCTCTTTCAGCTTCCTGCCTTATTTACTGTGGACTGCCTCAGCCAGTCCCACTGAAATATGATGAGTACACCAACAGGTTCCAGAGCATGTTTTATTCATTTTGCATTTATTAATGTTGACGTGCACTGTATTATGTTATATTACAATGTGTCCTGACTGAAATATGAAAATACAGAATGCAGGTTGGACCTTGCTACCTGCTGCTGCTCTTTCCTTGGTTAATCTGGGACTTTTCTCTGTTTTCATTGTAGCTTGAAAACTATTTTTCTAGTCTCAAAAATCCTAAACTCAGGGTAAGTGCCGCATTCCTCACCTTCCGCATTCCTCACAACATTCCTCACGTTGATAATCGCCTGCTTTCTGAATTTCTGAAAGCATCGAGGGCTTATTTACTGGGTCTTTGAGAATTTTGAAGTGAAGTAGCTTGAGCCTGTGTTTTGTGTTTTAGTCTTTATTGATATGATTTTACTATCGATAGTCAGAGTATCTGCAGTAACAGATTTGCCAGAATAAAAATAACACAGGCTTGATCTTTGGGAGAGCGGGTCAGCCTCATGTATAAATCGACTGTTTTGAATGTGTGTCCATCAGTGTCTCCCCCTGTTTCCTGTAGGCATGAAGTAGTGGTGCAGAAAGGCAGCTGGTCAGCTGCCCTTCAGTGATCCGCCACCAGCTCAGCCTGGGGGCTGTGTTTGGGGGTGGAGGGTGGAGGATGGAGAGTGGGGGGGTGCAAAGGTGTGGCGGACTGTCTGTCTCTGAGGCCGAGTGCTACTGCTGTGTTTCAGGAGGAACAGGAGGCAGCTCGACGACGTCAGCAGAAAGAGTCCAAGGACAGCAAGAGCAACACCACCACCCCAACCAAGGCACAAGAACATAAGGTACCGGCACGCCTCCGCAGGGCCTCTGCCCCACCAGCTTTTATTTTCCAGCAGCATGCCTTCTTTAAAAGGCAAACTAGGGGTCTCCATGATTCTGGAGAGCCCCAATCCTGCAGGATTTGCAGGATTTGCATTAAAATGACTATTTCTAAACCCATAGATCAAATCCATTGTAAGCAATTAAACGGCAATTTATTGAGTTAAGAGAACATGCAAGACTAAAATCCTTGAGTCCTTAAGTGCTCGAGTCCTGTTAGTTGAACAGATTACTTGCTTGATTCATTAATAGCTTCCAGGCGACTGTTGAAGCTGTCCGGTAAGACTAACTGAACTGGGGCTCTCCAGGACAAGGGTGGCTCTTATTGCATGTTACTGGAACCCAGTTTAGCAAACTATTCACAGCCTACCTACCTGCATGTGTTTGTTTTAATTCTATATAATTTTTTCAAACACTGTAATTGTGATTGTGTGCTGCGTACAGCTTCATCAACAGCGGGTGAACAGAAATCTGCAACTGTGTAATCACATCAGGCGGGGGACTGCAGGAGCAGCATGCCAGTTAGACAGGCTTAGGAGCTAGTGAACAGCATCACCTGTCAAGTGTGCCTGGGGGTTGGATGCTGCTGTGCTCAGCAGCTGAGGTGTCAAGTGAAAGGGAGTTCAGGCCTTGTGATGTGATGATCAGGTTGTTATTATTGGTCTGGCTCTGTTCAGCTGCTGTTTCCAGCTTTGTCCCTCCCTCCCGGCTCCTCACTCTGTCCCTCTTCGGCCCCCAGGACTCCGGCGGGGAGGACGAGAAGCAGGGGGTGGTGCCGCTGGCGAAGGCGTCTCCGTCGCGCCCGCGCCGCGCCCGGCTCATGGGGAAGGGCCGCAAGCTGGGCGGCAGGAAGCGCGGGCGCCCGAAGAAGACACTCGCCGCCGCCGAGCGCAAGAGCAAGAAGACCCAGAGCGCCCTGGAGCTGCTACACGCCAAGACCGTCTCCCACTCCACAGCGCCCCCTCAGGGTGAGGCGGGCCGAGTCGTAATTCAGTCAGTTCGCTAGACTGCCAGCTGCTAGGGTCAGCAAGTCTCCTGCAGACTTGTAAACAAGTGTTGCTACCAAACATGAAGAGTTAGACATTTACATTATGATGCTTAATGAATCAGGAGAAATGCTTGCTTCAGTTTCAGGGTGTGGATTCTTGTACGTGCAAATATAGCAGTGCGATCGGTGTTTGAGTCTTTGTTCAGCATGTGCTTAGTATCTGTGTGAATTGTGCTGATTTGTTTGTAGAGTATGGATGACCATGAGACCTTCAGAGTTTTCTCTTGCACCGCAGACTGATGTTTTATTTAAATTACTTGATGTGAAACTCACAATCACAACTCCCATACAATAAGCAGAGTTTAATTTTTTCTCAGGCTTTCAGACTTTCCTGCTCTGTCTTTATAAAGGTGGTTAATTGTGGCTTCTTATCATTGCAGATGCATACAAGTCACCTCAAAGCCCCTTCTATCAGCTACCTCCCAAAGTGCAGCACTATGCGTCTGGGCAGCTACTCTTGGGCCCCACTCCCCCTGCCCTGCAGCAGCTACTGGGTGAGTCTCTGCTGACCTCTGCCCGCGCCAGCGTGCACGTGCAGGTGTATCGCGCTGACCTCTGCCCGCGCCAGCGTGCACGTGCAGGTGTATCGCGCTGACCTCTGCCCGCGCCAGCGTGCACGTGCAGGTGTATCGCGCTGACCTCTGCCCGCGCCAGCGTGCACGTGCAGGTGTATCGCGCTGACCTCTGCCTGCGCCAGCGTGCACGTGCAGGTGTATCGCGCTGACCTCTGCCCGCGCCAGCGTGCACGTGCAGGTGTAGCGTGCTGACCTCTGTGCCGCGTCAGCGTGCACGTGCAGGTGTATCGCGCTGACCTCTGTGCGCGTCAGCGTGCACGTGCAGGTGTAGCGTGCTGACCTCTGTGCGCGTCAGCGTGCACGTGCAGGTGTAGCGTGCTGACCTCTGTGCCGCGTCAGCGTGCACGTGCAGGTGTATCGCGCTGACCTCTGAGCGCGTCAGCGTGCACGTGCAGGTGTACCGTGCTGACCTCTGTGCGCGTCAGCGTGCACGTGCAGGTGTAGCGTGCTGACCTCTGTGCCGCGTCAGCATGCACGTGCAGGTGTATCGCGCTGACCTCTGAGCGCGTCAGCGTGCATGTGCAGGTGTACCGTGCTGACCTCTGTGCGCGTCAGCGTGCACTTGCAGGTGTACCGTGCTGACCTCTGTGCGCGTCAGCGTGCACGTGCAGGTGTACCGTGCTGACCTCTGTGCGCGTCAGCGTGCACGTGCAGGTGTAGCGTGCTGACCTCTGTGCCGCGTCAGCGTGCACGTGCAGGTGTATCGCGCTGACCTCTGAGCGCGTCAGCGTGCACGTGCAGGTGTACCGCGCTGACCTCTGCCCGCGCCAGCGTGCACGTGCAGGTGTATCGCGCTGACCTCTGCCCGCGCCAGCGTGCACGTGCAGGTGTATCGCGCTGACCTCTGCCCGCGCCAGCGTGCACGTGCAGGTGTATCGCGCTGACCTCTGTGCGCATCAGCGTGCACGTGCAGGTGTATCGCGCTGACCTCTGTGCGCATCAGCGTGCACGTGCAGGTGTATCGCGCTGACCTCTGTGCGCATCGGCGTGCACGTGCAGGTGTATCGCGCTGACCTCTGTGCGCATCAGCGTGCACGTGCAGGTGTATCGCGCTGACCTCTGTGCGCATCAGCGTGCACGTGCAGGTGTATCGCAGGGGCCTTCGGGTCCGAGAGCACCAGGAGGTCCGCCGCAAGAATCGGCTTTAATAACGGGAACAAGAGGAGGCAGAAATCTGTGCTAAAAATGAATTGATAGGTGAAGAAAAAAGAAAATGCTACTTAACGTGCGCGGGTAGGGGTAGCTGGTGTAACCCTCGCTGTGTGTGATGTGTTACAGATAGCATCAAGGTGCAGTATCTACAGTTTATGGCCTACATGAAGACACCCCAGTACCGCACTAATCTCCAGCAAGTCCTGGAACAGGAGAAGGTAAAATCTCAAATTTGCCTCTTGGAAAATAGTAATGCGACACTGTTTATTGCCTTTTCTCTCTCGAATCTCCAGTCCCACCTTTTCTCTTAATAAGAACAATGTTTTACATGTAGCTGCTGTGATTCTCATTTGTTCTTCTCTCTGTCAATCCATATAGAGGCAGTTGTAGATTATTTACCAGTCTGATTCATTGTTTAATTCTTTCTCACACACAGTCCATCCCTTCCTCACTCTCCCTAGGACAGGCAGAAAAACCAGCAAGAAACTTAACCAGTAATTTGTTCCTCTTTTTATAGTGAGATGTTTAGGTGTCGTCATCACTGCATTTCTGTTCTCCCCTCCCCCCTCCTCTCTCACACCGTTCTCCCCCCTCTGTCTCCTCCAGCTCAGGCACAGTGAGCTGTCTGGCCGTGCAGAGCAGCTGTACAGCCTGTGTCAGTCTCAAAAGGACAAGATCAAAGGGCTGTTCCACAGCAAACTGGAGGAGGTGAGAAACTCTTGCACCTGTCACCCTGGAGGAAAAGAGAACCTTTTTAAAAAAGAATACTTATTAAAGCTTCCTGGTGAAGTAGGCAGTACATGTAGAGAAACTGTTCAAAAACAGTTTGTCGAGGCGTGTAATATTAAATGTACTAGTGGTACAATCTGCATGTAAGGCCTTATATAAAGATTGTATACAGTTTTGGTCACCATGTTATAGAAAAGATAGTGTGGCTCTGGAATTGGTCTGGAGAAGAGCAACCGGGTGTATTCTGGGGCTTAACAGAATGTCCTGCACTGACTGACTAAAGCAACAGAGCTTTTTCCGTCCTGAGCTGAAGATTATGAGGGGATCTGATAAAGATGCACAAAAACCTCAAATAGCATTGACAAAGACACCACAGCAGACGTGTGCAGAATGAACACTGCAACACAAACCAGTTTGGCCTTATGTCCTCTATATGGGTGTGTTTAAAGCCAAGAACAGGAAGGTACTTCTGTATCCGAAAGGTTGTGGGAGGGCGGAGGAAGCTAATCGGCCATGTTGCTGGCATCTTTTCACAAAATGACTACCTAACAGGCTAGAGGGGCCAGATTCCTTCCTCTCTGGTTTGTCACCATTCTTGTGAGAATCCCAATAAGCACATCCAGACCGTAATTCCCAGGCCTGTAGGAGAAGGAGCTCTTCCTGATAAGTGCATTGACATACTCACAGTGACATGCAGGCACCGACATAACATCTAACCATCTCTCTTCCTTTCTCCTCTCCTTCTGCCCTGTCCTATTTTTTCTTCTTCCTCCCCTCCCCTCCTTCAGCTGGGAGTGAAGGCCCTGACCCTGGACGACCTGGTCCAGGCTCAGAAGGAGATCTCTGCTCACAACCGGCAGCTGAAGGAGCAGACCAAGCAGCTGGAGCGAGATACGGCCGAGCTGAGGGACCACAGCCTGCTGCTGGTGAGACACTGCGGGACTCCCTGCCCTCTACACACCCTCTACACCTCTCTACCTCGCATGTACCTGACTTGCAGCCCCTACGCCTTCCTTTCTTTTGTTACCCCAAACACTCCACTACCTTCTTGAACACCTGGTATTTAAGAAGGACTAAGTGCTGCATGAGTGCTTTTTGATCCTAGGGGGTGAAAGCACTGTATAAATGTTTTTGTTTTTTTTATCTGTGCCCTTTTCTTACACCTGCTATTATGGAAAATACCTTCGGTCCCCTAATTGCCCGGAGCCACTTGTATGGCTAATGGGAGCTTAATGTAGACATACTAGAGGCCTCTTTACACATCCTGTACACTTACTTGCCTCTTCAGAAACGTTTGCTTTGTGGTTCACCTGCATTACTTATATTCTTTAACTATGTACATACCTGTTCCCCCTTACATACCTTGTACTTCTGTTCCATGCACAGTCTTGCTTTCCTTTAAATTGCTTTCTAAACCCTTTGTCCTTCAACTTTATTTCCTTGTATCTCTTTACAGCTCATATGTACCTCTTGCCCCCTTTGCTTGCTTTTAAGCGTGACTTTGTCTTTAAGTTCCTTTTGCACTCTTCTGTGCAGCACAGCACACTTGAGGTGGTGCTGGCTGTGATTTAATCTGGCTTTCCCATGTCTCTCCGTGCTGCAGCTGAAGTCTCGCTGTGAGGAGCTGAAACTTGACTGGGGCTCCCTGTGTCTGGAGAGCCTCCTGAAGGAGAAGCAGAGCCTGCGCAGCCAGATCTCGGAGAAGCAGCGGCACTGCCTGGAGCTGCAGGTAAGAGTGTGCTCTTGTCAAGTCTTCGCTTTAAAAATGCTTCGGGCAACATTGCTTCTTACTGAACTTACAGGGCAGTTTTGATATCTTCAGCTACTTTGATTTATGGAAACCTGCCTTAAATGTACATTTCAAAGCCCCAAAAGATAGACAAACGTCTTTAAGTGAAAATCTCAGTTACAGAAGATATTAGTGTTTTTTTTAGCAAGTGTTCCCTGCAAACCCTCCTTCTGTTGGGGTAATGATGCCCCCTGGTGCTTTTTTTTTCAGATCAGCATTGTGGAGCTGGAGAAGAGCCAGAGACAGCAGGAGTTGCTGCAGCTCAAATCTTACAATCCCTGCGATGACGCCCCATACCGCTCAAAGGGTCCCCCCAGCCTAGATCCCAGGCCTCCCCTTGATCCCGAGGTGCCCAAGTTGGCCCTGGGGGTCCCTGGGGTGGTCAATGGCCTGAGCCCCGAGCTGTCTATCAACGGGACCTCCTCGCCCTGCTTTGAAAGGGGGGGAGGGAAGGCTGAGCTGATGTCCCGCTACCTCCCCTCCCCTCCTGACCAAGACATTGTGCCCCCGACTCCTGATGCCCGCCAGAGGCAGGGCTACTCGCTGCCCGACTACACCCGGTTCTCGCCCGCCAAGATCGCCCTGCGGAGACACCTCAACCAGGACCCCATCTTAGGCCCCACCCGCGGCCCTGGCGCTATGCTGTACAGGTCAGTTGGGATTGGACCAGTCCATGTGTCAATCTGTCTCAGGCAGGCCATTCCGCTGGACAGTCTTTTTATACGTAGGTAAAGACATTAAAAATGTCTTGTTTTTTGTCTTACAGTAGTAATAGCCTTTTCAGCTGTACGTAAAACCTGCAAGTCATTCCTGTAGAAAGACTGGGGTGTGTTACTGGGATCTGTCTGTGCGTCCTTGCTCAGAACCTTGCTCAATGTCCTTTTCTTTTTTCTTTTCCTCCACAGAGGGGACAATGGAAAGGAGGGGATTGTCTCACCTCCCACCCTCGGGGCCAAACAGGGCCAGATTTGCCCCTCTCCAGTTTTACTAGAAACGCAGCACAACTCGATGCCCAAAACTGCTGACAAGGTAAATCCTGCCACTCTGCCAAGCTCACGCCTTCCCCTTCACAGTCTGTCTGGGTGTCCTTCTCCCTTCCTGCTTGTTCCTCTGTTTTTAAGGACAGGAAAGTGCAGTGGTTATGAGAGCTTGTTTCATTTCTGCCGCCTGCAGGTGGCTAAGGAGAAGAGCCCTTCGGTCCCAGGAGACACCATCACCAGCCTGCCCATCAGTATCCCCCTCAGCACTGTGCACCCCAGCAAGCTCCCCGTTAGCATCCCCCTCGCCAGTGTGGTGCTGCCCAGCCGTGCCGAGAGACTGGTGAGTGTGTCCGTTCCCCCCGCCAGGCCGGACCCAGTGGACCTGCAAACTGCTTCGGAGCCCGGTGCTGTGTTGACTTGGCGTCAACTGACCCCATTTGTCCCATTTTGTTCGGTCTTTTCCAGCGGAGCACCCCCAGTCCGGTGTCTCATGCCTTGCAGGACAAAGCAGGTCAGAATGGCAGCAAGGCAGTCCCCACGCCTACCTCAGGTACCGTATCCAGCAGCCCCCTCACTCCTAACTGTTTCATACAGACGTTTTTAGAAGTGACTCTGTTTCATTTGCTGTATCACACAGTTGTTACAAAGCAGTTTTGGAGCCGCTCCCTGTTTTCAGTTCCAGATTTCTCAGTACTTCATTTCTCAGACCGGTTAATAACTCTCGCTAACAAAAATTAATTGATGCTGTAGAAAATTGTTGCAGATTTCGAGTCAAGCACAAAATTGTGATCTTTGTGAAAGTACTGTAAGTCGCCATGTTGTTGCCAAGCCCTGGTCTGGCCACGAGCAGGAGCAAGAGTTCCCACGAATTGTGATGCGAGGTGGCCCTTTCTGCTCACTGCATTTCTGTAATGTGATGTACGAGCGAATAAGTACAAGTTGTGCAGCAGACATTTCACTACAGAAATGTTCCAGCGAGTTAGCAAGTAAGTAGTAGTTGTTGGCAAAATTGTTTCAGAAGCCGAGGGCAATATTTCTATTGGATTAAAAGAGATGTATCCGCAAGCCTGCTTGTTCACAATGCAACAGAGCTGCAACATGTCGTTGGGAAATTTTGTTGCCTCATCCTGAATTGCATAACATGGCGCTGTGCATACCTGGAAATGTTTTCTATTTTGTAATGTAAACTGGAGTTTTTACAAGTTACCATGTGCACTTTGCTTTCATTGTAGTTCGAAATGCACGCATCGATGCTGATTATTTCTAACCCCAAAACATGAAAATAGCTCTGCAGTTCCCCTTTAATTTGCAACAAGCATGATAAACCTTGTCCTGCAGGGGCTTTTGTTCTCCTGGTTTTGCACAAATCTTAAGCTGATAAGTGCAAGATGTTGTGGATAGTTATTTTAATACCACGGGGTGGAAATGACATTCAGAAGTACCCTGTGGAGCTGTGGAGCTTCCTTTCCGGGAGGAGGCCTGCAGTTGTAGTTGGTTTGTTCAGTCTCCACCCTCTCCACCCGCAGGGTTCTCCTCTGGCTCGCTCATGACGAATGGCAGCTCACACTCTCTGGATCAGGACTCTGCGGACTCGCCCTCCCCCCCGCACAGCGCCCCCCTCCTGGGCACACAGGGCCGCGGCTCGGGGCACAGCCCCCCCCTCGGCACAGGAGGGGTCCTGCAGTATGCGGACGGCCCTCCCAGAATCACCCCGGAGGTGGGGTCGGGGGGGAGGCAGGCGGGATCAGACTCCGAACCGCCGGAAGGCGAACCGAAGCGCCGCATCTTCTTCTCCTCCTCTTCCTCCTCCTCGTCGTCCTCCTCGTCCTCCTCTTCCTCGGGGGGCTCAGGATCCAGGCTGCATGCCAGCTCCTCCAAACAAAACCAGCATCACCACAGCGGCCACCACCACCACCACCACCACCACCACCACTCCTCCGGCTGCCACGCCCAGGACGGCCGCAAGCGGGGGAGGAGGAAGCGGAACTCCACCGCGGCCCTCTGCGCGGGGGGATCCCCGAAAAGGAGGTCCTTCCCAGGGCTGGGCAGCCACTCCTCAGGGTCCCCCCTCAACATCAACTCCATGGTGAGCCAGGCCACTGCCTGCTTGAGCACCAGTTACAGGAAAAACAGTACTTCACACGTCTTGTGCTCTGTATCATCAATATTAAAAAAATACGTAGGGTGAAGGAAATCACATTATAAAATGTCATGTTATAAATTTTGTTTGCCGCCTTCTGTACTTGCACAAATCTGTAAACATGTATTGCACAAATTGAGAGAGAGGAAGGTTTCAAACCTTTTCATATCTCTAAAGATTTCAACCTGATCCTGTTTACTTCTCTCCCCTGTGGTAGGAATCTCAGGTCTAATAAGACAGACTTCTAGGTTCTGAAAGAGAACCTACCTGGAGGATGTGAGATGTATGCAGTCTGCACTTTAACTTTGAATATTTTTGTAAGGCTCATTATTTTTCCAGCAGGCCCCACTGATGGTTTGTGTATGTGCTGAGGGGGTTCATTTTGTCATGGGCTTTATGTTGTATATTTGTATTGTACGTCTTCAATTGCATGAGTTCACCGAACCATATTGCATGCAGCTTGTTGTTATGGCATTAAAGTATTGAACTTTGCAGCGTTGCACTATATTTACTGACGTCATACAGAGCCGTGTCCTTTTGAGACCATATCATTGCGATACTGAGCTCGTAATCCAAGGAGCTCTGTGTGTATTTAGATATCTGCGTACAGCTCTGGCAGTGCGGGTTTAATCGCACCTCAGTCCTCTGCAGCAAAGACAGTGTTGTATATTAAACACAAGCAAGAGGGGGGAAAAAGCCTACTTTAAACAAAGCAAACGAAGGACTAAAGTTAGAAGTAAAAAAATAAACTAAAATGTGCTGTACATTTGTTCTGGTGTGGCAAGTCTAACTTGTGTTGAAACGTTTCATCATGGCCTTTTCCTCAGCTGGTCTGATTGGCCAGGGTGTGGTTATGTTAAGGTACTTCTAAATGACTCGCAGCGGTTCTTGCTAAATGTGTATAATTTAGCTTTATTTCCCTGATGTTAGGCATGTGGTGATTTCCGACAGTCTCTTTCGCTTTAGGTCGTGTAGCCCACGCCTGCTGTCCGCTGTATCCTGCTGTAGGTTGTGTAGCTGTGTGCTGACTGGTGTCCTGAATGTGCCTCTGTGTTCGGGTCCGGCAGGTGAACAACATTAACCAGCCCCTCGAGATCGCAGCCATCTCGTCCCCGGAGCAGTCGACCCGGAGCCCCCCGGGGCCCGACCTGGACCAGCCGCCGGTGCTGAAGAGGGAGCGTCCCCTGGAGGTGAACGGGTCGGGCCGCTACTCCTCTGCCCCAAGCTCCGAGGACGACGAGAGGCGCTACCCCGAGGACAGCACCAGCGCTCGGTAAAGGCCGGCGGGTAGCGCGTACGACCGCGCGGGGCGAAGCGCCGCTGTGCTGGCTGGCCTGTGATTAAGGCATCCTTCCCTGTGTTCTAGGATCGAGAGGAAGATTGCGACCATCTCCCTGGAGAGCAAAGACAGTCTGCTGAAGCTGGGAGAGAGTGACAAAGGTGAGAGGCTGTGCTCGTGCAGTTAGCACAAGGAGTGCGCGAGTTCCCGCACGGGCCTACTGGTTCACAAGCTGGCGTACTTGTGTGTTTTCTTTCCTGCCTGTGAAGTATTATCACACACTTGAATTGATCTAGAAGTACCCCATTATACTGGATGCTGTTTTAATGCTAATCTGAAGGGTGTTGACGGGACTGGAGTCTATCAGGGTTAAAGAATCACCCAGGTGTCCCCATGTGCACGCTGTATAATGTATTTTTTTGTTTTTGTCTCCACCCCCACCCCCCAATGCCCTCCCTCTTTTAGGCGGAGGTCCAGCAGGGAGGAAGGCCCTGGGCAATGGCTTGAACAGCATTGGTTGCAGTGATGTCTCTTCGTCTTCCTCGTCTTCCTCCTCCTCCTCCTCCTCCTCCTCCAGCAAGTGGAAGTCGACGTTCTCTCCGATCTCGGACCCCAAGCCCACCCTCCCCGACCTGCGGCAGAGCGGCTCCCCGTTCGGGGTGGGGGCCCGAGGGGGCGGCGGCGGGGCGCCGGGGGGCTGCGACTCGGACTCGGATCACAAACAGCGGAGAGGAGGCGGAGAGGCGGGGCTGGGGATAGGCCCGGGTGGCGGAGGCCGTGACTCTCCGTGCGCGCCTCACCAGGCCGGAGCGGCCTACCTGAGTCACAACCCCTTCCTCAGCCAGGCGCCTGAGCCGGGCCTGCGCGCCGGCGGGCCGGCCGACAAGCAGCCGCAGCAGCAGGGCTCCAAAGCCAAGGCCCGAGAGTGGGAGCTCAAAGTCAGCAGCAGCAGCTCGGGGGTCAGCCTGGGCAGCCCCAACCTCTTCATCTCGGCGGCGGCGACCGGAGGGATCTTAAGCGGGAAGCCGGGGAGCCCCGTCGTGGTGTCCTCGGCCTCTGGGGGCTATCTGGGGTCTCTGGGGGGCTCCTCAGTCTTGCAGTCGCTGTTTGGGAACCAGCCTCCTACTGTGCCCACCACAGGAGCCCCTCGGCTGGTGAATGGACATACGGCGCTTGGGTCTTTCTCCAGTACTGGGCTTGCAGGGGGTGCTGCAGGAGGTGAGTTCTGTCGTGTTCAGTACTCCTGTCCCTCCCCCACGATTGCTACCTCTCCCCGAGTCTCCAACACACACGAGCTGGGAGCAGGGAAACCAGACTCTTGCTGCGCAGATCCGTTGTAATTATTCTGCAGCACAACGCCAAGCACCAAATCTCTCCCACTCCCTACCCTTATTTTTGAGCATTTTTAGAATCTCCAGTTATTTTTATTCAGGAGCGTCCTAATCACACGTGGCTTGGTTCTAGTGATAGATATTAGCTGTTGTATTTCTGCTTCCCTTGTACAAATTGTACAAAGATCATAAAGCCTGTAAGATTTGAAACGGATCACTTGTTATGGAGTTAGGAGTCTTGTCTCCCCTTCAGAGAGCCCGGAGCTCAGTGCAGCTCGGTAGTCTCTCAACTTTCCTGATATGGGTGGCGACAATTAGGTAATCAATCATAGTTTATTCCATCGCAGGAGTTTGGCACAGTCGTCTGTTTAACTTGATTTAACTGCTGCTCATTTCTGTTGTTGTGTAGTTCTGCAGCAGTTTGTGCCAGACTCCTTGTATGGGACCGTCTCTGCTTTAACATATTGCAAAAATCCGAATGTAGCTTCTTTCCCCATTCTCTTCAGACTGGAGTGCTCTTTCTTCACCCTTTGTCAGGTTTGTAATTGATTGCATGGGAGAGTGGAGGGAGGGAGACGTGTGAAGGGAAAGAAAAGATGAAAACCATGTTCTCTGAAAGCCTGGCTACACAGGGAGAGTTCAGGGTTGGATGAGAGCAGCAGACAGGGGAATAGGCAGCGAGGCTGGTGGAAGCTCTGGGGGGGGCGTGTGGCTCTGGTCTCTGCGGGGTGGGCAGACAGATGGAGGTAAGTGAGAGGTGAGCGCTGGCGCCTCGTCTTGCCCTGCCTGCATGATTCCTCAGATGGGCCTGGGTCCTCCGCTGCTCGTCCAGGAAACACGCCACGGATCAGAAACGTCCGCAGGTTTTATTTCATCCATGTGTGTGCAGGCGTGGAGATCCGAGTCCCATGGCATCTCAGGTTTCAGGTGCTGAAGGCTCATCTGCTCCTCACTCTGTTCAAGAAACTTGGTTGCCCTCATTTGTAATTGTAACACCATTTATTCAAAATGGGATACACTAAAATGCAGTGGGATTTTATTTCCCCAAATTATACCACCTAGCAGAACTGTAGATGTTACTGTTCTCATCTCGGACAGATGCCTACCTCCCAGCACACAGGAACCTGATATTATGCATCATGGGACAAATCATACTGTTTTTTTTTCCTTGACTGCAAGATCCCTTGTTCATGTTGTAATTTGCAACCTAGTGCCATTCTATAATATTGCTTCCTCCTCTGCCTGCTTTAGACAGGCTCAGCTTTCTATTCCAGTGCAAACACTGGTGTCATCACATTTCTGGAGAAGAAAGTGGGGAGTGTCAGTGTTTCTTTCTGAGATGCAAAGTTTAAATAAGCATTGAAATACTGCATTCTGGTAAATCCAGCGTTGGAAGGCTTAGAATAGTCTTTTGAAGTCATTTTACCGTTGGTGCAAATTTATCAACACTCTCCACCCAATACTGCAGTCAAAGAAAAAATGTTTGCTATATGATGCTCTCTGCTGGCTCTTCTTTTTGCTTGTGTATGACTTGCTTCCTGCTATGCACAACCTGGCTGAGCCCCTCTTTCTCTCTCTTGCTCCCTTGCTCCCTCTCTCTGTCCGCTGTGTGTCCGCAGGTATTTTTAACCACGTGGTGCCTTCAGTCTCCTCGCATCAGTTTGGGGCCGGCCTGCCCACCCCTGGCGGCCTCACCTCTCTGCTCAGTCTCTCCTCCTCCTCCCCTCTGCAGCAGCAGCAGCAGCAACAGCCTCAGCCGCAGCACAGTAACCCCCAGGCCAGCCCTGCTTTCCTCTCCCCTGGGTCAAGCTCCCTGACCCCTCCCCTCTCCCAGCCCCAGCACAGCCGTGCCCACACTGTCCTGCACACCCCTCCCCCGCCTACGCTCTCCCTGCCCCCTCTTCCTCCGCTGCTCAATGCCGCTGCCTCCTCCTCCTCCTCCTCCTCTTCCGGCGCCCAGGCCGAACCCCCACTCTCCCGAGCTGATGCCTTTCTTCCTCCCCGGCTGCCACCTGCTCTGCAGCAGCATCAGAAAGCTCCTTCCTGCCTCTCCCTGTCCTCCTCCTCCTCCTCCTCCATGTCTTTCACTGCCCCTGCCTCCGTTTCCTCTGCTTCCCAACCTCCCTCTTCCTCACGACCCTCCTTCACTGTACACCACCCCCCTCTGCCCCTCTCTCGCTCTGTGCTGCCCCCGCCCCTCCCTGCTCCCCCCCCCAGCAGCAGTGGTGGTGCAGTGTGGGGGGGGCTGGGCTTACAGGCCTCCTACACAGCTTCGCAAATCCCCGGTGTCCGTCCCAGATAGGATCTGGGTGGGGGTTGGGGTGGGGTCCGGGGTTGGACGGGGTGGTGGGTGGGTGGGCGGGTGGGCATGGGGAGGCGGGGGGGGTGGTTAAGGCTGAGAGACTAGGAGAAAGCTGAGCAGGGAGCATCAGCTCCTCTATTCCAAATACTGCGTTTCCACAGAGAAAGAAAAAAAGGTGAGTTCTTTTCAGGATGGGTGGAGGTGTTTGAGATGTGTTTTTATGTAGATCTTCACTACCTAAAATCTAGCTGTTCTGCTCTAGGCTCTGAAGACTGATCTAAGTTTCCTGAGCCATTTTACCCTGATATACTCAGCGATACAGCATACAGCTGCTGTGACATGCTAGGATCCTCCAAAATAATGTCTTTGTTTACAGCTCTACTGGCAAGATTAAGCATCACGCTAGCATGTTACCACAGTCCCTATGGGACCAGCTGTGGTGCAGTTCTTGCTTTTTTTTTAACTTGTCACTAAAACGATGTTTTTTTCCCCCAACAGGTAACTAAAGAATTCTACCTCAACCCAGTGTAACCTATGCAATGGAACAGAGTGGACCAAGGGTCTGTCTTCACACTGACTGGTGCTCACGCGTCTGCAGGGGGGGACCCCTGCACTCGGCATGGGTATAAAACTACAGAGCTCAACACGTGCAGCTGCACATACAAGTCACGCACACACACACTGTCCTCTGGTCAGGATGTGGCGGTGGACCAGCCCCGTGTGGGTGCGTCAGAAAGTGGGTGGGGCGTTAGGGCCCATGAGTTTACAAAGTCCATCCCAGGTTTTGCAGAAAATCCTGTAGCTCAGTGGAGTGGGACAGCAGCGATGTAGGTACCCAGCAGCAGGGATGCCTTTTGTCTCCAGAACTGAAGGACGGCTCCAAACGTGCTGTTTTTCAATCTGCCCCTACATTAAAATAAGTTCGGAATTTACTGTTGATACCTTTTCCGTGTGAGGAGGAGTTATCGCAACACTGCAATACTTTTCCCTGACTAGAAATTGATTTTAATCATTCGTAATTATTTTTTCCAGTGTTTTAAATCTGCCAGTCACTCGTGGTAGTTGATTTCTCCCCCCGATGTGCCCACTGTCCCCCATCAGACGAGCCACTCCGATCAGCAGTTTGCTCCCTCTGGTTGGCTGTGGAGTGATAGTTGTTGTTCATTTCATCGTGGAGAGCCCGTGCAAATTATGGTGATGCGTCGCAAATTAAACATTACAAGCACTGCAAGATGACTGAAACCATATTTATTGGAGATCCTTAAAAGACTAGCGTTATCGTGGTGCCATGAGGCAGATAGAGAGTTGAATAAGCGAAGATGTGATACTCAGTTTACAATTTTAAAGCTGCCCTGTTGGCAGGTGTTGCCAACACACCCAGCAGCTTTATTGATTTCTCCTGTAGGGGGCAGTGTCTTGATTCCTGCTCGTCCTTTACAGCATTTTATTTACCTGATTTTATGGGTGGGGCTCAGTCTGAATTTGATCAGTTCTGCACTGTACTTTTTTATTATGTTCTGTAATTACTCAGAGGGGAGCAGCACAGTGACTCAGTGGTTAGCGATGCTGCCTCACAGCACTGGAGCCCTGGGTTTGGTTCCGGACCTGGGGTGCCGTCTGTGTGGAGCTTGTATGTCCTTCCCATGTCCTAGTTGGGTTTCCTCCCAGTGGTCTGGTTTCCTCCCGCAGTCCAAAGACGTTCCAGGCAGGTTCATTGGATTCCAGGGAGAATTGACCATGGTGTGGGCATGACTGTGTGTGTGTGCCCTGTGATGGCGTGATGTCCTGTCCAGGGTGTATCCCACCCTGCGCCTGTTGCTTGCCGGGATAAGCTCTGGCTCCAGCTCCCCCGTGGCTCTGGATTGGGAGAAGCCGTTAGGAAATGAACGGAATTACTCCGGGGGTGTGTGCATCCGACAGCCATTTATTGGATTAGAGCTTATTGCACAGTAAGGAAACCACCCACTTCTGCTTCCTAAATTTCCATTCCCCCTTTTTTATTTTGTTGCTTTAATCATAAATATGTAACATTTTATTTAGTGGCCTGTTAATGGGCCACTTAATGGGAACTTGCAACTGCAAGTCATTAAAAATCACTCTCTCCTGTGTTTCACAGGGAGTCAGTATAATTGAGGCACTGGTGGTAGCAAAGTGTTTCTTCAGCATAAGACTCTCTGAACCAGTTTTCAGGAAACACATTTCTCATTTATAATGAGAATACCAAAATTAGAAGTTGTTGAAATTAATAGGAGAATGCTTGCAAAATCCCACCTGGAAGGTGCAGTGCCCATTTCTGCTGTTTTCCATCGTCAGGCTCTTCTCAGCTTTGCTGTGTGAACTGAACAACTGAATGATAAATTGCTCCCAAAGAAACTTACTTTCAACAGTCCACAGAGTGATTTGTGTTTTGTTTTAAGCCTGCTAATATTTAATTTCTTTAAGCAGTGTAGCGTTGAGCAGTTGTGACTCATGGAATGGGGCTAATGCTGCTTTAAAGAGAAATTTTTTAACATCTGCCTCCTCAACCACACTTTAGACTGATTCACTTAACACAAGAACGAACCTGTGGAATAAATTCCAAAGTGAGATTGGCAGTGTTTCTTTATGCTACTCGATTCATGTTTGTTTTCGTTATCGATATCTGATGATGGTGGGGGGGGGGGGGATATTGAAATTGCTCAACTGCATGAGATTTTCTGTGCATCAGCACTGCATATCATCTGTGGTTTTGCATTCTATTCATTTTTGGGTAGCAGCATGTGCATTTATATTGGCCACATTTGCAGGTCCGTTGCACATCAACTCAAGAAGTGTCCACTATGTAATGAGTGCTTGGGAAGATTTAAATCTGACCTGTGGACACTGAGCTCTAGACTCTCCAGCCTATATACTGCAAATATCTTCTACATCGTCGGTTTGGCTATTTGAAATGCATTGATAAATTCATTACAATTTGCCCCTAGTGTTTTTTCCCCATAATTAATGAACGACAAACCGTGCATACTTCAGATGAAGGAGATAACACCAGGAGCACCTTGCAGTTAAAGGACTTCTGGCACAGGCTGTCCCATGCAAATTGAATTTCAAATGGAGAAAACTGTTTGAAGTGCTGAATAATGGACAGCCCCATTTAAAAGGAATTAGCCTTGCTCTGTGAGCTGTCACCTGCACATAGCCTTTCTGAAACTCACTGAATATAACGACATATAGTGCGTTGGGGAGAATTTGTGAATAGTGTAAGTTTATAACCTTACCAACCAAATAAAGATTTTTAATTGATAGGTTTTTTCAAGTTCATTGTTTTTAAACTGGTGGCTGTATATTAAGTAGGAGTCTCAGTGGTTTGTCTGCAGAGCTGAGAAAATGTTTGTGAATCTCCTAGGTTTGTGTTCTTTAGACCTAAAACCCAATTAAAATTTTGTTAAAGTCTTAAAAGATGTAGATAGCCTGATTTAACATCTAACACGAAGACATAAGTTCTACTGATGCAAATGACAGTGCCTGAATCTAAGGATTCACATACACTAACGCAAGAATATTTACTGTTGGGTCATTTTGTAATTAAATAATCCAAATACATTTGATCTTTATTAAATGTTAGGTTATCTTCAGCCTTTAGTAAGACTTTCGTGAAGACCTAATTGTGTTGTTTTAAGTCTAATGTACAAGAATATGCGCCAACCTCCAGGGGGTTCACAAATTTTTTTTGTCTGCACCCAGCTGAGAATTTGGTCGACAGAGGGGATGGAAGAGGTGGGTGTGTAATTCTGCAATCAGGAATTCCTAGTGAAAGACTGTCCCCTGCTGGTCACTGGGTGTTTCACATGCGTGCTTCAGCTCAAATGAAGTGAAAAACCTAGCTGTTCAGTTACTAATAAAGATTCACGAAGATTGACTGAACAGACTCTTATGTGTCACATGCATCTTAACCAATGATAAGCCAAGGTGCACCTTTAATAACTTTTTTAAGAAATGGGGCCTTTAGGGTCTTAGTGACAGATTGTCTAGTTTATTTGTTCCCTGCGGTAGTTTTGTCTGCATCTTCCACTGAGAGCAACACTGCTGTGGAGAGAGCGCGCAGAGGGAAAAGCTCTTTAAAGCAGAGGGGCTGGAGAGGAAAGTGTCCCAAGCTGCTGTTTAAGCTGCGTCGAGTCTCTGTCCCTTCCTATCTCTCCAACTAGTTAGTGCTCCCCCACCCACTCTGTAAACACTGAAGTCTCCCGCGCACACACAAGGGGCTGGTCTCTGCGTCTGCAGACACAAATGCACAACGACGGAGACCTGCCTCCTCTTTCCAGACTCTCTCATCCACTTGCGTTGCTTTAGAAGGAGAAGACCTACAGGCTCTGCGTGCGGGCGGCAGAGAAATGCATTGAATTTCTCCAAGAGGAAAAAAAAAGACATTGGAAAGAAATGGGACAAAACGGAAGTCAATGTAAAGCACTCGAGAGATGTGGGCTTGGACAAGCTGCTCTTCCCATTTTGTCTCCGAAAGGGCTTTGTTGCAATCGGCTCCTTAATTATTTACTTGCCAGATGTCTCTAAATAATTAAGTGGGTGTCTGTTACAAAGCCTGCTGTGGCATTAATGGGATGGAAGTGGTCATGGAGCAGCTCCGAGTTCCCCCAGTCCTTACCAAGGTGTTTTAGTTGGTTCCTAACGAAAGCCCCGTCTCTGCCAGAGCAATAGTGCAGTCAGCTGTCGGCAGGAGGCCGAAAGGCCCCCGTCTTCGTGCTGGGTTTTTAAATGGCAGGCACCCCGACATCTCTCCTGGACGGGAGTTAACAGTCTCTGTCTCTCCAGTGTAGGGATGCAAGGAGTTGCAGTACAGTAGAGGTTTGAGATGAGTTTTAATTGTTACAGAAATGTCCATTTCCAAAGAACACTGAAGGAGATGCACTCCAGGTG
This sequence comes from Atractosteus spatula, assembly GCF_055471065.1. Taxonomy (NCBI): domain Eukaryota; kingdom Metazoa; phylum Chordata; class Actinopteri; order Semionotiformes; family Lepisosteidae; genus Atractosteus; species Atractosteus spatula. The sequence continues at coordinate 3,223,766 of NC_142733.1, read as the reverse complement.
TACTTCCCACAGTGCCCTGAATTGCAGCAGTGTTACAGAGGATTTTATAGTCGGAGTCCAGGCACCTTGTTGGCCATGAATGGGGGTTTAAGAGTGACCATTCCCCTTGTGGTCCAGTGGCTATTCTTGATGTTAATTCCACCTTGCAGCTATTGCTGAGGTGTCACATACTACAGCAGGTGTCTGTTTAAAATTCCCTCAAGCCAGGTCAGGAGCAGTGACCCCAGGTCAGAGTCAGATCTCTACACCAGCCAGTGCCTAATTGGCTTTTCAAGCAGTTTTGTTTTTTAAACAAACAGAATTCCAACCAATCTAGATGCTCCTTCATTTCTCTTAACAAAAGGTGGGTAGACAGTTAAAAATACCCAGCGTCCTGGGAGAGTGGACAGAAGAGTTGCTAGGCCTGTGACAGCCGTGCTGTCCCGTCTCATGCTGGCTGCACTTTGTTCTTGTACAGTAAATACACTCTTGCACTCGCACACAGCTGCACACCAGGCATGGCTGACTGCAGGAGGTGTGCCCTGGTCCAGACATGCGCTGTGTGTGTGACCGATAGTGGCACTGGATCCCAGCCCACTGATAGGGGTGGTTTCTGGACGGAAAGCTTTGGAGACAATTTACCACTTTTGCTTTGATGTTGATTATGGTTGTAACTTAAATGCATTGCTTTCTGTTTAGTATGGCTATTACTGCTCACAGTTCTGATAGGCGGTGTTGTGTTTGTGTTGGTAGTTTTATTTCACTAAACATCAGTCTTCTTAAACACTGAATGAGCTGTTAACCTAACCTGAAGTGTTGGGGGACAGTGTGTTGAATCTATTTTTCTAATACTCCTGGGGTGTAGTGGCATGTTTCCATTTGCTGGACTGGTTCTCCAAATCCTCCCAAAATTGAATCCACAAAAGCAAAAACAACTGAAGTGAGTATAATCTGAAAGAGGAATGTGCATGAATACAGTTCTGAAAACATAAAGTTCAGAACTTTTATTAAGAGAATGTGGAGCATTTTCACTTGAACAATTTTAAATCTCCTTGCATCGTTGGATGTAATTAGCATTTTTTTTGCAAAGACTCAAGTTTAAAGGCTGATTGCACAAGCCCAGTCAGCTGTTTCTTCAGTATGAGCTTGAATCCCACACAAGCGATAATAGATCTTGACTCCTGTTGTAAACTGTGGTTAATCAGGAACCAGTCAGAAAGGATCTGTATCCCAAGTGGGAACATGCCTGATCAAGGCTGCCTAGTTTGGCCAGGATCCAAACGACCGTTGGGTCTTGATTGAGGCTGTGTGGGTGGGTTGGAGTTTGAAGGCTGTTTCTGATGAGTTTGGTCTATAATTCAATCAAGAATTCGGAATGAAATCCAGACTCTCCCAAAGGAAGAGGCTATCTCGCTCTCCCCCCTACACTCGGCCTGTTCAGGAGTTTATCCGGCGATTCTTTCAGGGGATGTCTTTTTCGTGAGTGTCTGTTGGGATCCCCTTCAGAAAGCAGCTGTATTTGTCTTTTGTGACGAACGTGGATGTTTTCCTTTGTAAAAAGAAAGCCTGAACAGGTCGCGTGTCGAGGGGTGCTGCACCCCTCGATCACTGCAGTCAGCCCTGCCTGCACGCACACACACTGAAAGAAACTACTGGGGAACTTACACCTTTTTCTTATGTTTGATCCTTTTTAGAAGATTTTGTAGAGAAAAAAAAGCATTGTACTGTGAATGGAGCTTTCCTCCTTAGACTGTATAATTGTGAATAATTTAGATGTTCTATTTATCATGTATTTTTTGTTATTAATGTTGTTGGGGGGGGGGGGTTCATTATTTAATTCCAGAGAAATCGTAGTCTAACAGTGTACAGGGGCTCTGTGTGAACATGTTGAGACAGACCCTGAAATCAAACACATGGTGCTACTCTCTAACTCCAGACTTGTGCCTAATGTTATTTATACCATCCTGAAGATCAACAACAAACAAATCAATCGATTCTTGGTGCTTTTTTGTACACGGGGACTATGCCCAGATGTGGCAATATTCTTTTCAGCATTAATGTTTTATTTTAAATACGGCCTTTTTTTGTTGTTGTGTATTATTTAATTTTATTAAGGCCTGGTGTACAAAATAAGAGACACTGCACGCTTCGATATAGCCATTCTAAACGTTGGCACAGGATTGAGGAAACGCAAGAAGTTTTCACTGTGTGTGTGTATATATACATGTATATAAAAACACCTTGAGTTTTTTTTTTTAAGGAAGATGCATCAAGTTTTTGTTCTAAGCAATTATGATGTCAAAAGATTTCAAAGGGTCTTTCATCTGGGAGACTGAGGATGTGAAAAGAACTCTAAAGCGCAAAGCCAGAGGTCTGTGTCCTCTTGAAGAGATTGGTGCATTTTCTCTTAATTGGTGCTGAACCTAGAGACAGACAAGAACAGTCGCCTTTTTTCTAGCAAACCCCCAACGTTACGCCTTGTTCTTTTGACGTTTCTGGCGAGCTTGTTTAATATCGCCCCCTGCTGGCTGGCAGGGGGAGTTGTACGTAGCGTTGGGTAGCTGGGCCTAGGTATTGCTGTAGTTAGTTGTTCACTTGCTTCCTGGGCCCCTGTTTAATTGATAGCATGCCTCTCAATGATCTGTCTGTTTCAGTAGCATCTGTAGGTTGTCTGTAGTGGTGTTAATGCACATATAGGAACCTATGTGATCTAGTGCAGCAATAAGAGATCAATTTGAGCTACTTTCTCTAGATTTGGGATTTCAAGTAAGTTGCAGTTAGAACATTTTTTTTTTGTTGTAGTTTAATTTTTCTAAAATGTCTGGGTCTCACGGTCTTCTCTGCTATTGAGAAAAATGGTGCTGTATCACAAAAAGGAAGAATCAGAAAAGGTCCAGCCCGTGCCAGACCTCAGCTTAGAATCTCAGCTGAGTGCCTGGCCAAAGGCTTATAACTCTTCCCCATCTGCGCCCTGACTCAGGTGCACGGAGGGTTGTGTTTAACGCCTATTGTGATAAAGGCTTCCGTCTTTTGCGATAAGCATTCAGATAGGATTGTGTTGAGACAGGAGAGCCGACGGAGCCTGCCGTCCAGTTCGGGAACTGAAAGCGTTCGACGCAGTTGGCAGGTCAGGGGAACATCAGCTACCCGCTGATGAAGGCGGCCTGCAGGGGCTCAGCGTCTGTGCTCTGCGGATGTATTCGGGAGTGAGCAGGAAGGACAGTGGGATCTGTGGAACTGGGGCTGCCCTTCTCCTGGACAAGCAGGAAGTTGCAGGACTCAAAGTGAGACATCCTGGGTGATCACCAAGATTCAACAGCACAAATATATTTGCGATAAGGAAGCTAGAAATAGATTTGTTTGTTTGAGTGTCAGCTTTGGCATTTAATACTCTTGGGCTGTTCCTTTATATGCGATGTGGGAGAGATATGAAGTGTTTTACATTTTTACTTGCTAGGTGATAGTTACTTTAAAATCTTTTTTTTTTAATAAGCTGAAGTGTGTGTGTGACATTGTGGTTTTCATTTCCTCTTCAAGGAGCAATAAGGCTTGCCCGAGCTGTGCAAGTGGCAACGCTGTTTCAGGAGACGGACAGGTCAGCGGTGAGAATGTGTGAACTGTTTCCTTACCAACTCTGAAGTGAGGACTAGAGCTTGAGACAGACCATGGCACGACGAGCCGATCCTTTTTCATTTTGACCAGCACTGAAAGATCTTTTTAATTATGATTGCAATTATGGTTTTATTGTTAGTGTTATTATTGCAGTTGTTTGTACTTGGTATTGTTTTTAATGATGATTTCAAAATCCAGGTGAAATTCAATATCCTTAAATAGTACGGTGCTCTCCTACACTTTAAATAAGGAAAGATGCAGCTATGAATTATTACAAATTCACTCTCCTTACATGTCAAGGAGAGGGAGGCTTTTAATAAACTTTAATACAGAACTTTTCCTTTTTTATTCTATTTTTACTGTTTAATATTAATCGCTTGTGCATCTGCATGGAAGGAGGGAGGGGTGACTTACGTGCTGCTGGGTGGGAGGGGTTGTGTTGCTGCGGTCTGCAGCAAATTCAGATATTTCCCACCTCCGTCTTTCTCGGAGCCATTGTGGAGTTTTCACTGTAGCTGCCCTTGCTGTTAGTGAATGAGACTGCGCTGTGGTTAAAACAGTGTTTTCCTCCTTGTCATCTAGTTCTGTAGTTAAAACCAGCGACAGTAAACCGAAAAGCACCTACTCTTCACTGCATGTAGCCTTTTAGTATCTAATTTTTTTCTTACTGAAGTGTTCAATTTTCTAAGGTTGTTGAAATGAGTTATTTATGGTGTGATTGTGTTTGTGTTTGATTGTAAGCATCATTCTGTGCATATACATGAGTAAAATAGTGTTTTGGATGAATACACTAGTTTTCGTTCATGAGTCTGTAAGTTGCGCATAATACATTGTTTGCAGTCTGCATTCTTTCTTGTTTCTCTGTTAAAGGGGTACTGATTTTCTAAAGCATCTGGTGCTTTGCTGGGCCCCTTAAATGGCTTTAATGGTACCAGTCTGTCTTACTGGCCAAAAGAAAATGCTATAACTGTATAACACTTGTTTCCTTACTGGTAACTGTTTATTACAGATGTAAAAAATAATACCAGGGTTCCTTACCTGTCCCACTGAAAAGTATTAACAAGAAATGTGTTTTGCAGGTGCTTTTAAATCTGTTGCAATAACCTAAACAGTCTACTCCTTGCTGAAAAGGGATTTATTTTTTACTAACTTATTAAACTGACCCTTTTATTCTGACTTACACAGGTTATAGTTCCCGTTTGTCCTGCATATGTTTGTGGCACTAGTTTGTACAGCTGGGTTTTACTGTAGCAACATAGGGAATGTACCTTACACGAGAGTACAACAGCAGTCTCTTCACCAGAGTATTCAAACCCCTGTTTCTACAGTCAGTCTAGATCCCTGAACATCTCATAGATCACCTGTATTCAACTCGGCAGCAGAATATCTATCCCACTGCCACTGGCAGTAAAAAACTGAAAAACTGGTCATATAATTGGTTTAAAAACTGCGAAGACCTTGAAGGTCAGGCTGGTTTTGTCTTGCTTAATTACATAAACATAAGAAAGCTTAGAAACAATAGGAGTCATTTGACCAGGGAGTTTGGTTCTGAGTAACTAATTTGAGGATCTTATCCATCCATTTCTTGAAAGATGCTAAGATATTGGCTTCGACAACATGGTTGGTTACATCAATATCCATAACCCCATGTATGAGGAAGAGGTGTGATATTCCTGTTCTCAATTGTGATTACACTTTCACAAAGCTTGCAGTTGTCCTCTGATCACTGTTTCAGTCCTGATTCTGAATGGATCCAGTTGGGTCAACTCTGGTCTACTTGAATCAGTTTCTGTTTCAGACTTAAAAACGGTAATATCTTTTAGCCTGTCAGTGTAGGACATTCCTTTAAACCCAAGAATGTATCTGGACTAGTTCCAGGGCAAGAATATATTTTCTGACACAGCAACCACGAGTGTACATAATCTAAATGAGGCTCTACTAGTGCATTATAGAATTTTAGCACCCTTTGATTTAAATCCTAACACTTTAGATGTTATTGCTTCTCTATGTAGTCTAGAAGATGCAAATGTTGACATAAGTTGTATTTCTTTAGAAATTGCCTCTTCATGTTTAGTTTTGCCTGTAGCTCTCTATAGTCTTCTTCTACAACGTGCTTGTAATACTCTTCACTTGTCCAAACTAAATGTTACGTGTCAGGCATGCGTCCAATCTTGTTTTTCAGTTTCCATTTAATTCTATCTACGTTGTCAGTGCTAATTTTCTTATCTTGTTATCATCTGCAAACTGCACTGGAATGCAGGTCACTGATCTGAATCAGGAAGAGCAGTGGTCCAAGTACAGATCCTTGTGGCACTTCGCTAATTACATCTGGAGAATTCACGCCTTAAATCAAATATTGTCACACTGCTGAGCGACTTTTTGTTTAAACCTTAAAACACCAGAGAATCATGGGTTTGAGTCCTCAGTGCAGGCACTGCTGTTGTAAGCTGGGGAGCCTGTTTCACAGCACACCAGCTGCTTCTGCCCCTCCAGCTGTATTAATGTGCAGCAACATTTCCTAGTGTTCAACGAGCGAGAGTCTTGTCGTCTAGTTCCTTCAGTTCACTTAAGTCTGCAGAAACTGGGTTAAGCTCCAGTGAACAACTTAAGCTCTTATATTTCTGTCTTTTCCCATTACTGACCAGACTGCCCAAAATCCCAACGACTCCAGGCTCTCTGTCATGAAGGCTGACGCTGGACTGGTCAGAGCTTCTGCAGGAGGACTGTTCCATTTTTCTCCCTTAATTTATAGGTCACAGCTTCCCGCTAAATTGCTTTTCTTTAGTAAGGCAACAGTGGGGAGAAATGACAAGTATGGTGCTTCTGATTACAACCTACAGCAGTGCATCTGCTTAGACCATGATATTTTCAGAGATTCAAATATATATATATAATGTAGAAAGTATTTTTTTAGCCCTATAACATCCCAAATGCAGCAACTCAAGTTTTGTTTTTGAGCCCCCTTGTGGAAACGCTACAAGTGGAAGACGTGATGGTAGATGTACAGGAGAGGTCTCTGCTCTGTAGGAGCCAGCTTGTGTGTAGAGTGCAGTGTGCGGTGCTTGTCTAAGTGTAAAGAGCTTGTGTGTGAAGGTAAATAGCCAGCCTGCTATGTCACTTCTTAGTTTGTGCTCTTCAATCACGTTGATTAGACAAGGAAAATCGCTTAAATCTCTCTGGTAGAATCGCAGTCGTCAGTCGCTTAAGCTAGGTGTCACTCAGGAAGCTATTTTTGTTGTTTCAAAGCTCTGAAGTTGAAATATAACTGCAAATGAACAGAACTATTTAAGTAAATTTTAAAAAAATGCCTTTAAATGGATAAACTCCCCATAAGTCTACATTTTATACAATTCTTGTCCCATCCCAGTTGAACCTTACCATAGTAATTTTATAGTAAAGGTATATTTGAGCTCTTCTATTGTATTTTTCACCGCACAGGGTTTGAGATCACAGGCAGTGATGATATGGGTTGAGGTATTAATCTGGGCCTGTTTGCTCAACAGCTGCACATTTGGTACCAGTTCAGTTATTACTGCTGGGTGATTGAGCTCTTTCTCTCGGGCTGGGACACCGGCTTGCTCAAGTACCTCCGAACGGCGTTCGAGGAGTAATCCAAAACTTTGTGGTGCTTTTTACTCTCGAGACCGAAATGTGTGCAGCCGTTTTACCTGCCTGCTCCTGTAAGGACACCCTCGCCTCTGTCCTCCCCCTCCTCGCCCGTTCCTCTCCTGTCCTCCCTGTTCTTGCATCCTGGACACAAAGCAGGTTTCCAGCACAGGAGCTCTGTGTGTCAGGGGAAAGCAGGAACTAGAAAGAAATAAGATTACAAACTTCCAAGCAGTTTTCCAGCCTTTCCTCCTTGAAACCACAGGTGCCGTTCGCCCACTCTTGTGCGCTCTTAGGCTTTTGTAAATGGTATTTGTGGTCCTTGAGAGCCATGGACCCTCAGGTTGAGTGTTTTTATATCATCAGTTTCTAAATGCCTGGAACGGGTGCTAATTGTGACCAAATTAGCCTGATAATTGAGCCAATTAACTCCCCGGGGCCTGGGAAAGAAGAGAAACTAGGGCCCACCTGCTTTCCGATGCCCAGGCTCGACCAGTTCTTAGCTACCAGCTGATTTTCTTGACTGTATTCTTCTGTGGGTGGGAGGCAAACTGTGCTGTGGATCAAGATGTTTTGTTTTTACTTTTAACTGTAGACGGAGGGGTGAGGTCTGAGGTGCAATAAGAGACAAACCTACTTTTCAAAGACCCTGGATTTCTATGGATAAAAAAAAAAATCAACTGTTTTGCTACTGGTGCTTTTCTCTGTACCAAGAGAATTAAAACAAAAAAAGATAATGCTTTGGAATTTTTCAGCTTTTTTATTATAATTATTAAATTGTTGATGTGTTTCCTAAAACGAGTCTTTGTCGTTTTTCTGGCATTCGTTTTGATTGAATTCAGATTGATTTTCTTGCTGGGTATCATGTTGAGAACTACAGACGCTTGGTGTGTGCTTTTGTCTTTTGTGTGGGTGGGTTTAACTACTCAAAATGTAAGGAAGTTTCTTTTCCTTACATTTCAGGAACAGGGAATGTTCCTGCTGGAAGAAAGTGCTGTTTGCTGAATTAAGGAAAAAAGCAGGGTATTGGCTTCCAGTTAATTTCAGACAATTTAAAATTGTTGCTTTCCTACCACTGGGATATATAGTCTTTGAGAAACTTTGCGCAGTATTTTGGGTCTCAGTCCTTCTGAGCTCAAGGTAATTGTACTTCATCTGCTGAATTATACAAATATCATTATGCATTTAATCTGGCCTGCTTAAAAGTTCCTAATAAAAACAAGCAGGACAACGAGTGATACCAGGCACGCATTAAAAGTTAACTTTTTTTAAGTGTCACTTTCAAAACATTCAGATTCTCCTAAAAGCAGATTTTACACAAGAGGCTTAAGAGAAATGAATGTTTAACCTCCCTCCCACTGCCTATAAACAAAAGCGAGAGCCTTTCACTGATCGGAGAGTGCAGAAGTACAGCAGACGCTGTTCTGTCTCCTGTTGTCTTTAAGAGCTCTGCTCCCAGCAGTCCCTGGCAGTGGCCAGTTCAAGCCACTTCCTGTGTTTACTACGGCACCAGACAACTGGCTTTTCAAACAACCATCAACGACAGCAAAACGGATCTCGGTAAAATAGGATTTAATCAAAACTCGCAAGACACTGATCTCCAGTGAAAACAAACATTTAAGATTTTGACGGCATCTAGACAAAATTACAGTAATCTTTAAAGTAGCTTCAATCATAAAATTAAACACTGATATCGGATGGAAATGGGTGCAAAAAGAAAAAAATGGGCTTTGTCAAGGCCACCTTCTGTACTTACTACAGCCTACTGTGCTATTATTGTAGTGCACTCATTCACTTTGGATCTCTGTCTCCAACACAACACAAAAACAGCATCCATCTTAGGTGGGTGGAAAATGCCCTGTATCAAAATTTACTTATCAAATGCACAACACCACAGCATGCAGCAGTAGTTGCTGGCAATGAACCGTCTTTTCTGTGCTCTCAAAAGGGGGTAAAGATCTCAAAATTATAAAGTTACAAAGTAAGAGATAGCGGGTTAACATTAATCTGTAATCAGGTGGAACCCATGGTCTTGGGCTACACCCCCAAGAGGGTAAATGGATTTCAGAAATGATCATAAATCCACTAACCCACTTGAGTGTGTAGCCCAAGATCATGGGTTCCACCTGCACCCTCTTGAAATCCAGCATTGTAACTGCACATAAATATTAAGGTTTTGTTAGAGCAGAAACAAACACTTTTTCTGGGGGGGAGTGGAATGCTCCAGGGCTGCTGTGGGTCCTACATGTGACACTATGGGCTGTCCACTGGCCCCAGCGTGGCGTGCCAGCCCATCAGACCCTCCAGCACACAGGCCAAACAGGGCACCTGCAGGGCAGCCAGTGATCTGAAGTCTTGGGTTCAGGTCCATAGACACACCTTCAATTTTAATTAGACACCTCTGGGGTATAAAGCTGCTCTTTTTTAAACCACCTTTAACTGGATGGTTTTTATGTTGGTTTTTTTTCCCCCAAGACACCAAGTCTAGGTGACTAGGATCAACCAATGCCCTGGCCCTAAAATCAAATACCACACTGACAGAAGACAAGCGTGGTGTTAAACAGGAACATCAGCTCAAGAGCCTACAGCCCCAGCCCTGCGTTACTGCTGCCCTGGGACATAGGGTGCCAGGCCGGGCTTGTCTGAAGAGGCCCCTCAGTCCCCTGTTGACAGGCGCGGTGGAGCTGCGGTTGCATCTTTCTGGTCAGCTAAAGAAAGCTAATTTTCTTCAAGTCACTCAGGTGTAACCAGCTCTGGTCCTGAAAGACTGTAACCAGAACCTTCATGGTTTCATTCCAAGTTCTTAAATTCTTTCCATAAGTGGTAAAAAAAAAAAAACCAAAACACAACAGCAGTGAAGAATGGCTGCATCCAGAAATTGGCAATTTAAAAAATAAATCTTGCATGACAACAGAATTTCAGAACCAAGGAGTTCCCTCCTCCTTTCTAGAAACAGGACACACAACGTAGTTCACACAAGCCTAACACGCTAAACCCACACACACACACTAACAGCTGCATCCAGAGGAGTTACGCTTGCATGGAAATACTGACACTTTATCAATACAGCCTTTTGGATTTTAAAGGTACCTGGAAAGGAAATGCTAAAGAAAATAAATGTTTTCAGAACTTGCTTAAAAAAATAGACTTTGTATGCACTTATGTACACAACTGCAAATCTGGGTGCGATCAAACTCTACTTAAACAAGCGTTTTGTTTTTTTTCCAGAGGGAAGTAGTTACCCGACTTAAAAACATCAGGTTGTCTCCAAACACTGAAACTATTTAGAGAGCCCCCCCCCCCACCAAGCAAAATATCAAACTATCACAGTGACATAGGCCTCATGTAAGAGCCTAGAAATCCACTGCTCTCTCCACAAGACACTGGCAGAGTACAGAAGCCTCATTTCAGACACCTCAGAAATGAGCATCACATTTTAGAAAACATGCACACAGGTTGTGATCTTATACATCAAGTCCAGTGCAGAATCACTAGGCGTCTTCAATTCACACAAATGTTTCGTGTGCACATTTGATCCACTTTTTGCTTTCTTGATCCAGGTCTCTAAGGAAGATCCTGTGAAAGCAGTCTTCACAGTGCAGACGATTGAAAAGGTCAGTTCCCTCTTGGTGGGGTGGACGGAGTAACTGTGCTCTCGGGTGTGTGGTTACAGTGGGGGAGCAGGTGTGAAGAACAGCCCCGTGTGGCTGTAGGGGAGGTGGGGTGTGGTGTCCCCCTTGTTAGGTCGCCTTGTCGTTGGCTTTCAGGGAGCTGTTAACCTGGAAACGAGCCTCATCCGATATCCCATACTGCTCCAGGGGATCCTGAGAGAGACATAGAGGTTAATGACTGACTGGACACTCCAGTACATTAACACTGCACTGAGAGAGAGAGAGAGAGAGGGGTTCATACAGACACACTGACTGGACACTCCAGTACATGAACACTGCACTGAGAGAGAGAGGGGTTCATACAGACGCACTGACTGGACACTCTAGTACATTAACACTGCACTGAGAGAGAATGGGGTTCATACAGACGCACTGACTGGACACTCCAGTACATAAACACTGCACTGAGAGAGAGAGGGGTTCATACAGACGCACTGACTGGACACTCCAGTACATAAACACTGCACTGAGAGAGAGAGGGGTTCATACAGACACACTGACTGGACACTCCAGTACATTAACACTGCACTGAGAGAGAGAGGGGTTCATACAGACGCACTGACTGGACACTCCAGTACATTAACACTGCACTGAGAGAGAGAGGGGTTCATACAGACGCACTGACTGGACACTCCAGTACATAAACACTGCACTGAGAGAGAGAGGGGTTCATACAGACACACTGACTGGACACTCCAGTACATGAACACTGCACTGAGAGAGAGAGGGGTTCATACAGACGCACTGACTGGACACTCCAGTACATTAACACTGCACTGAGCAGATGTATCTCACCTTCCCTGTGATTCTCTGAATCTCGGTGCGGTAGAAGATCAGGCTCTTCCTCATGGACTCGTAGCTGCGGGAGACGCCACACGGGGAAACATCACACAGACATGCACCAACAAGTCTGAACAGACTCTCAGAACCCACCACGGCTCTCACCGGGAAAAACGGGACGGATGGACAGACAGACCTGGCTCGGATAACAGAGTCCATCCAATCCTGGCACTGCTCCTGAGAGTCGCACTCAAACAGGTACTTCCGCTCTGACTCGTCCAGGAAGGCTGCGGACACCGGAGAGGAATGGTCACAATCAGAAAGACAATGCCCAGGCACTGGACTGAACTACAGGTCTCCACAGGTCTTACCAGTCTTGATCTGGACTTAACCCTCGACTCCACTAGAGTGGACACAGAGCCCCGGACTGGACTGGGACAGTACTGGACCAGACTGGAATGGAGTGGAATAGACTAGGTGGTATTGGTCCAGACTAGAATAGACTGGATTGTGTTGGACCAGACTGGAATGGACTGGGTTCTATTGAACAAGAAAAGTGTAAACTGGTTTGTGTTGGACCAGACCGGACTGGAATGGAGTCCCAGCCCAGAGCCCCGAACGCCCGCGAGACTCACCGATGGAGAAGGCCTGGCTGTCTTCTCTCTCCACGCGGCACTGTTCCAGCAGCAGGGCTCCCAGAGGCTGGAGAGAGACGGACAGTCGGACACAGAGCCGTCACACCGAGCCCTCACCGTCTCCCCCGGGTGCCCCCGCCCCCGCCCCCGCCCCCTTACCTCTTCCTCATCCGTGCGGAAGTAGAACAGGAAATTCACCACCAGCTTGACCAGCCTCTTCTTCATGACTGTTAGAGAGAGAGAGAGGGAGAGAGAGAGATCAGCCATTGCTCCGAGCAGCACTCCCTGCACTCGCCCTGACCTCGGCTGCAACAAGAACCAGAACCAGCAGGCTGGACCCGAGAATCCCGATCAGAACCAGCGCAATGTCCCTCTACTGCAAGATGCTCGCTGGGCTCTGGCTAAGGTCTTAGCTCTTATAGGTGACCAAGGGGCGTGTTGTCAGGCCTGTCCAGCGAGCTGGCCTCGCCCAACGCCAATATCGCCAAGTTAGGTGTCCATGGCCATGTCTCCAGATGTGACCCACAGGCTGGAGCCAGGCGGACCGACCAGACCGGTCTCCCCTGGCACCTGTGACCTCCTCCTCTCTCTATCTCTCTCTCTCTGGCCTGTCCTTCTGCTGGTCCACCATTCCAGCGAGCTTCACTAGCACAACCGATGGGTTACAGTGCCACCAAATACGACAATTAACACGACAGCTTGGCCATTTCACATATGACACAGGCTCGCTGTGTGTCCCTCTCACTCACACACACACACACACACACCAGGCTGCAGCTCGATTGCATCTGCTCCCCAGCAGGATCGGGAGCTGTTCTGGGTCTGCTAGGTGTGGGAATGCTGGGTTGAGGTTAGTCACTGTGGGGAAGGATGTTTGTCTGTCTGATCAGGGCAGCAGAAAGCGCGTCTCCGTCTCTGTTCCTGTTCCTCTCCCTCACTTTTTCTGTTCCTCTCCCACAGGGCCAGACGCCGGGGGGGGGCTATAAATAACTGCGATAAGACAGCAGACGGGCGCTTCCTTAAAAAATAGCTCCCTTTCTGTGCCGGAAAGAGAAAACAATGGTGTGTGTATCTCGGGGGGCCGCAGACTCCGAGCTGCAGACCTGCTGGAAACATTTTACACATCGTAATTCCTTCCATCTTCAACCCCTGCACTCGGCAAGGTTACGGTTTTAGCCTGGGAATATTTTTTTTGTGTGCAAGATAAAACAAAGAGACAAAACAGTCTAGCCGGAAAACAAATGCGAAGACAAGAAGCACACCGGTTTGTAGAAATGAACCGCATGTCCAGTTAGGTGATGCGGGTCGAAACCGGTCCAGATCGAGGACAGAAACAGACAGAGCGCCGAGTCCCACTTATAAGCAAACACAGTTTCACGAGTACAGCTGCGACCTAGCGGATGAGGACAGGCGACAGCAGAGCAGGGAGACGAAGACAGACAGGGAAGTGGACACGGAAAAGACACGCGTGGACCGGCAGGGAGAAGGGAGGGGGGGGGGAGCCCCGTGTGCCCGTCCGTACCGTCGCCTTTCTTGGGTCCCCGCATGCCCAGCTGGGCCGCCCTCTCGGAGGGCTGGCGGCTCAGCGACACCAGCTCCCTCTCGTTAAACCGCATCCCTCCTCCGCCGCGCCGCACCGCTACCGCCGGCCTGGCATCGCCCTGGGAAACCGGCGACCGCCGTCCGCTCCGGCTGGCACACGCACGCACACACCCACCCGGATCTCGGCGATCCCCGCCCCACTCGGGACAGCCTGACTCGCGTTACCAGGCGGCGGGGTCTTGCGCGTTTCTCTCCGCAGCTGCCCACCGCTCCGCCCTGCGAGTCTAGCGGCCTCACGGGCAGACAGAGCCCGGGTCACGGTTTTCCACCGCCGGACCGGACCCTCCCCTGCGACACAGCTGCGCTCCGCACCCGGAAACGGTGGTCAGGCGTGAGGGTCTTCCGCGTTAAATACCAGCCATAGTAAAACTACAGGCTACTTCTTAATAGTCTCGTCCACTCGTGGCTAATTTTTCGTAGTGGCTGGCGTAGTCTTATATTTCTCTCTTTTTATTCTTAATAAATGTGTAAACCGATTGCTATTGTATTCCTTAATTTTCATTAAAAAAAACTACAAGTCCCAGATTGCCAAACGCTTTCTATGGTCGTGTGTGCGTGGCAGGATTTCTGGGACATGTAGGCAATTTTAAATGTCACGTGACAAATGTGCGTTTGAACGCGTTTTTGGTGCAATTATTTTTAAAACATACACAACTGGATAGTTTCTGAAATGACAGGTTTTATATTTGAAAAATTGTCCGAATATGCCGCGTTACCAAAATTAAATGAAGAGTTATTTTTGAATTACTGGTTATGTCACAGCGGAGAGATTGTTAATAAAGTTTGGTTTCCCTGCGCATGTACTGTTTGACCGGAAGTTACAAGCGTGTGTTGTTGGTAAGGTAATCGTTTGAAATGTTACTTATAATGTCTCTAATACTTGTTTTAAAAATGAAATTAATACATTTTTACAACCGTAAACTTATGTGAATAGTTTGGGGGCTTGTACATGCTATTTAAGGTTTACTAAGTTTGGTAGTTTTTAAGATAAATTTGTTTCTAGATTCGGGACACCTCGTTGTTACATTTTAAAACTTAAATCTCACTGTGAGATTTGTAATTATCGAATTACGAAGTGTTCTTACAATGTAACCTTTGTTTAAGGAATTATAAAATGACTTCATTTTAATAAATAAGATATTAACAAATCCCTTCTGTAATCAATATTGGCGCCCTTCGATCTTCACGTAACTATTTGTGACCTTTCCGGTTTAAAAATTATTCAGTGCCCGAAACGTCTGCGTGTAATGTTTTAGATTTAGTGTGAGAAAGGCATCGACTTTAAACTTTGTCCACGGTTTTTTAATTAATTACGGTACGTTACAAATGTATTAAGTTGCGTTATCCATTAATTACTCGTTAATCACTCCTTGTTGGTGGTGTTCTGGCAGGGCTGTGCAGCTCCTTCTCAAACCCCCGATAGTTCACCATTAAATCGCCGGTTTCTGAAGCTTAGGAAGTTTCTTAGTGATAAGCATCTGGTTTATCACATTTACACATCTAGCGATCGTCCGAGACCAAAATCATGGCACCCTCATCTCTCAAAGACCAGGTTCTCTGGTTCCAACGATCCTCTGCTTTGAAGTTCAGAGCCCTGAACGTTAACCGCGGATTAAAACGCTACTGTAAATGTGGATTAAACTTTTAATCCAATGTATTTATAGGCCCGATCGTCAAGTAATCGCCTGTCGTCCTCCAGTCCTGCGCCGGTGGCTGGAGAGCTGTGGAAAGCGAGCAGAGGAACTGCCCCCAGGTCTGCCGGAGGTCCCTGTTGTGGGGATAGCTTTCCCACAGCTGGGTTAATTGTGAGTTCACCTTGTCCTTTTTCAGGAAGTGTCTTTTTTTTTCAGCAGCCATATCACCCTGCGGCTCCCAGCTGGCAGCCCCACTGGAGCCCAGCAGGTGTGAGCCTGGTCAGTACCTGGAGGGGAGACTCCTGGGAAAGCTGAGGCTGCTGCTGGAAGAGGTGTTAGTGGGACCAGTAGGCCCACAGCTCACCCTGTGGCCTGTGTGGGCGCTAATGCATCCCTCAGATGAGATGTAAAACCGAGGTCCTGACTCTCTGTGGTCATTACAAATCCCATCACATTTTTCAAAAAGAGTAGGGGTGTTACCCCAGTGTCCTGGCTAAATTTCCCCCTGGCCTTTACCCATCATGGCCTCCTAATAATCCCCATCTCTGAACTGGCTCCATCACTCTGCTCTCCTCCCCACTGAGAGCTGGTGTGTGGGGAGCGGACTGGCGCATCACCCAGGTGGGACTGCACACTGGTGGGTGTGGAGGGGATCCCCCTGACCTGTACAGCGCTTTGAGTGGAGTGTCCAGAAAAGCGCTATAGAAGTGTAAAGAATTATTATTATTTTTCCTGAGTGGGGTGCCGTGGGGTCCCAGCTGTGTGGTGGGTTGTTGTTGTTGGTGGTGCTGGACTGGTGGAGGGGCGGGAGTCTGACTGGTGTCTCCCCCCCCCCACCCAGGGCCCGGTGTTTTATCCGCGGCCGAGCGAGAGTGTGTGTCCCTGAGCCCGTGCGCCCGCCAGGATGGATTTCCAGCACCGGCCGGGGGGGAAGACGGGGAGCGGGGGGGTCGCCTCGGCGTCGGAGAGCAACCGGGACCGGCGAGAGCGGCTGCGGCAGCTGGCCCTGGAGACAATCGACATCAACAAGGACCCCTACTTCATGAAGAACCACCTGGGCTCCTACGAGTGCAAGCTGTGCCTGACGCTGCACAACAACGAGGTGAGCGGGCGACCTGCGAGCGGAGCGCCCCCCGCTGTCCCGGCCTGGGGTTAACGCTGCTGCGTCGCTGTGCTTTGTTTTTCAGGGTAGCTACTTGGCTCACACACAAGGGAAGAAGCATCAGACCAACCTGTGAGTAGAGTTCAGGTTCTTTGGTTGTGTGTGTGTTGAGCTGTCAAAGTGTCTGTCTCCTTCAGCCCGTCCTCTTCCACTCTGACCCGTCTCAGCTGCTGTCTGCCCATGTCTGTAAGTCTGCGGGCCTGTGCCCTGCAGACCCTGTGCTGGCCTGTCTGTCTCTCTGGCCTGTGTTAGTGTGAGTGTCGGCTTGGCTCACTGTCTGTTTACTTGCCTGTGCGTCTCTCTGTCTCTGCCTTTTTGTCTGAGTGATCATGTCTCCCTGTCTATCTGTGGGTGACCTGGCCCAGCCTGTATCTGGTATGGGTGACCCTGTCTCTTTGGCCCTGCCTGTATCTGCCTGTGGGTGACCCTCTCTCTCTGGCCCTGCCTGTATCTGCTGTGGGTGACCCTTTTTCTCTGGCCCTGCCTCTCGATCTCAGTGCGAGACGAGCAGCCAAGGAGGCAAAGGAGGCCCCAGCCCAGCCCGCGCCGGAGAAGGTGAAGGTAGAGGTGAAGAAGTTTGTGAAGATCGGGAGGCCGGGATACAAAGGTGAGGCATAGCCCAGCGTCCCCTGCCTCCGGGTCTGGTGACTCCCAACCCAGTGGATCTGTCCATGCTGGCGAAGCAGGTGCAGTTTGCCAAAGGCAGGGGGTCCCCATAATTCTCCTGAAGAGGTGCTCCATTAACTGTACCCCAACCTTGCCCTCCAACTATAGGAGCTAATGAGAAGAAAGTGTCAAACTGGAATTTCCCCTTACTGAGTGGGGTGTTACTGCATGTCATCAGAGAGTTTTTGGGTTGGGGGTACAGCTGGTGCGAGCAGTCAGGCCTCTTGAGATCCCCAAAAATGTTTTACTAATCTCTTACTTTAAAATTATGACCAGAAATATCGGTAGAAATGTCAAATAAGCCTTATAATGAATAATAGAATAAAGATTAAGAAATCTAACAGAAAAGATTAATTTCGAGTCTTCTCCTTCTGCTGGTGCTTTGCATTTTGGTAAGAGATTCAAGGCTGTCACTCTAGAAAAGGGTACAAAACAATTCTTTTTGTTTTGCAATGAATTTTTAATGTAAATATGACATAACTCTAAATATTTCACTTTCAAGATTTAAGAAGAGTGAGAATACCTTCTGTAAGGCTTAGAGAATGAATATTAGCACAGAATCTACATGTTGCATACCACTGAGTCTCTAATATGCTTATTTTCTTATGTTTTTAATTCATAATGAAAACTAAATATTCTTTCCCTACAGTGACAAAACAGAGAGACCCAGAGACTGGTCAACAGAGTCTCCTTTTCCAGGTAGGATTGAACAGACCAACTCTCAGCTCTGTTTATCCACCTGCATCCCTCAGAGCAGGAATGGTATAGTGTATTCTCCAGAGTCACTGCTGACCCCTCAGTGCAGGAGTGGTACACCCCAGTCACTGACCCCTCAGTGCAGGAGTGGTACACCCCAGTCACTGCTGACCCCTCAGTGCAGGAGTGGTACACCCCAGTCACTGACCCCTCAGTGCAGGAGTGGTACACCCCAGTCACTGCTGACCCCTCAGTGCAGGAGTGGTACACCCCAGTCACTGACCCCTCAGTGCAGGAGTGGTACACCCCAGTCACTGACCTGCTGACCCCTCAGTGCAGGAGTGATACACCCCAGTCACTGACCTGCTGACCCCTCAGTGCAGGAGTGATACACCCCAGTCACTGACCTGCTGACCCCTCAGTGCAGGAGTGATACACCCCAGTCACTGACCTGCTGACCCCTCAGTGTAGGAGTGATACACCCCAGTCACTGACCTGCTGACCCCTCAGTGCAGGAGTGATACACCCCAGTCACTGCTGACCCCTCAGTGCAGGAGTGGTACACCCCAGTCACTGACCTGCTGACCCCTCAGTGCAGGAGTGATATACCCCAGTCACTGACCTGCTGACCCCTCAGTGTAGGAGTGATACACCCCAGTCACTGCTGACCCCTCAGTGCAGGAGTGATATACCCCAGTCACTGACCTGCTGACCCCTCAGTGCAGGAGTGATACACCCCAGTCACTGACCTGCTGACCCCTCAGTGTAGGAGTGATATACCCCAGTCACTGACCTGCTGACCCCTCAGTGTAGGAGTGATATACCCCAGTCACTGACCTGCTGACCCCTCAGTGTAGGAGTGATACACCCCAGTCACTGCTGACCCCTCAGTGCAGGAGTGATACACCCCAGTCACTGACCTGCTGACCCCTCAGTGCAGGAGTGATATACCCCAGTCACTGACCTGCTGACCCCTCAGTGCAGGAGTGATATACCCCAGTCACTGACCTGCTGACCCCTCAGTGTAGGAGTGATACACCCCAGTCACTGCTGACCCCTCAGTGCAGGAGTGATACACCCCAGTCACTGACCTGCTGACCCCTCAGTGCAGGAGTGATACACCCCAGTCACTGACCTGCTGACCCCTCAGTGCAGGAGTGATATACCCCAGTCACTGACCTGCTGACCCCTCAGTGTAGGAGTGATGCACCCCAGTCACTGCTGACCCCTCAGTGCAGGAGTGATATACCCCAGTCACTGACCTGCTGACCCCTCAGTGCAGGAGTGATATACCCCAGTCACTGACCTGCTGACCCCTCAGTGTAGGAGTGGTACACCCCAGTCACTGCTGACCCCTCAGTGCAGGAGTGGTACACCCCAGTCACTGACCTGCTGACCCCTCAGTGCAGGAGTGATACACCCCAGTCACTGACCTGCTGACCCCTCAGTGCAGGAGTGATATACCCCAGTCACTGACCTGCTGACCCCTCAGTGCAGGAGTGATATACCCCAGTCACTGACCTGCTGACCCCTCAGTGTAGGAGTGATACACCCCAGTCACTGCTGACCCCTCAGTGTAGGAGTGATACACCCCAGTCACTGCTGACCCCTCAGTGCAGGAGTGATACACCCCAGTCACTGACCTGCTGACCCCTCAGTGCAGGAGTGATATACCCCAGTCACTGACCTGCTGACCCCTCAGTGCAGGAGTGATACACCCCAGTCACTGCTGACCCCTCAGTGCAGGAGTGATATACCCCAGTCACTGACCTGCTGACCCCTCAGTGCAGGAGTGATATACCCCAGTCACTGACCTGCTGACCCCTCAGTGTAGGAGTGATATACCCCAGTCACCTGCTGACCCCTCAGTGTAGGAGTGATACACCCCAGTCACTGCTGACCCCTCAGTGCAGGAGTGATACACCCCAGTCACTGACCTGCTGACCCCTCAATGCAGGAGTGGTACACCCCAGTCACTGACCTGCTGACCCCTCAGTGCAGGAGTGATATACCCCAGTCACTGACCTGCTGACCCCTCAGTGTAGGAGTGATACACCCCAGTCACTGCTGACCCCTCAGTGCAGGAGTGATACACCCCAGTCACTGACCTGCTGACCCCTCAGTGCAGGAGTGATACACCCCAGTCACTGACCTGCTGACCCCTCAGTGCAGGAGTGATATACCCCAGTCACTGACCTGCTGACCCCTCAGTGTAGGAGTGATACACCCCAGTCACTGCTGACCCCTCAGTGCAGGAGTGATACACCCCAGTCACTGACCTGCTGACCCCTCAGTGCAGGAGTGATACACCCCAGTCACTGACCTGCTGACCCCTCAGTGCAGGAGTGATATACCCCAGTCACTGACCTGCTGACCCCTCAGTGTAGGAGTGATACACCCCAGTCACTGACCTGCTGACCCCTCAGTGCAGGAGTGATACACCCCAGTCACTGACCTGCTGACCCCTCAGTGCAGGAGTGATATACCCCAGTCACTGACCTGCTGACCCCTCAGTGCAGGAGTGATATACCCCAGTCACTGACCTGCTGACCCCTCAGTGTAGGAGTGATATACCCCAGTCACTGACCTGCTGACCCCTCAGTGTAGGAGTGATACACCCCAGTCACTGCTGACCCCTCAGTGCAGGAGTGATACACCCCAGTCACTGACCTGCTGACCCCTCAGTGCAGGAGTGATATACCCCAGTCACTGACCTGCTGACCCCTCAGTGCAGGAGTGATATACCCCAGTCACTGACCTGCTGACCCCTCAGTGTAGGAGTGATACACCCCAGTCACTGCTGACCCCTCAGTGCAGGAGTGATACACCCCAGTCACTGACCTGCTGACCCCTCAGTGCAGGAGTGATACACCCCAGTCACTGACCTGCTGACCCCTCAGTGCAGGAGTGATATACCCCAGTCACTGACCTGCTGACCCCTCAGTGTAGGAGTGATACACCCCAGTCACTGCTGACCCCTCAGTGCAGGAGTGATACACCCCAGTCACTGACCTGCTGACCCCTCAGTGCAGGAGTGATACACCCCAGTCACTGACCTGCTGACCCCTCAGTGCAGGAGTGATATACCCCAGTCACTGACCTGCTGACCCCTCAGTGTAGGAGTGATACACCCCAGTCACTGCTGACCCCTCAGTGCAGGAGTGATACACCCCAGTCACTGACCTGCTGACCCCTCAGTGCAGGAGTGATACACCCCAGTCACTGACCTGCTGACCCCTCAGTGCAGGAGTGATATACCCCAGTCACTGACCTGCTGACCCCTCAGTGTAGGAGTGATACACCCCAGTCACTGCTGACCCCTCAGTGCAGGAGTGATACACCCCAGTCACTGACCTGCTGACCCCTCAGTGCAGGAGTGATACACCCCAGTCACTGACCTGCTGACCCCTCAGTGCAGGAGTGATACACCCCAGTCACTGACCTGCTGACCCCTCAGTGCAGGAGTGATACACCCCAGTCACTGACCTGCTGACCCCTCAGTGCAGGAGTGATACACCCCAGTCACTGACCTGCTGACCACTCAATGCAGGAGTGATACACCCCAGTCACTGACCTGCTGACCCCTCAATGCAGGAGTGATACACCCCAGTCACTGACCTGCTGACCCCTCAGTGCCGGAGTGATACAGCAGAGACACTGTGAGCCCCCTGTCTCCCCAGATCGATTACCCCGAGATCGCAGAAGGCATCGCCCCTCGTCACCGGTTCATGTCGGCGTATGAGCAGCGGATCGAGCCCCCCGACCGGCGCTGGCAGTACCTGCTCCTGGCTGCCGAGCCCTACGAGACGATCGCCTTCAAGGTGTGCGGGGGGGGGGGGGGGGCATTGGACGGGTCATTGATGAGTGGTTATTGAGACTCCGGAAAGTTCCAGTTCTGGGTTTAGGGATTTAGGAGATGTACGGTCTTGGTGAGCACTTTACTTTAGTAGCATAAAAGCCAATATGCTGCTTGTCTTGTCTCTTCCTACGTTCTTTTTAAAAAGTAATGTAACCTGACAGAAATCGCTTGTTCCCGCATGTTGTGTTGGCCCTGAGCTTTGACCCCCACCTTGACCTTCTCAACTACATATTTCACCCGCCTGGTGAAGGATAAAAGTGTTTTCGGTGGTTTTTACACTTGTTTGCCCCTGGTTGCTGAGGAGAGGCCTGAGAAGGAGACTCGAGTTGGTCCCCAGTTAATCAAGCTGACCTGATTTGCCCTCAGGTGCCCAGCAGGGAGATAGACAAGGGCGAGAACCGTTTCTGGACACACTGGAACAGAGAGACCAAGCAGGTAAGGGACACGCACCTGGCAGGTGGACCTAAAGGCAGAGCAATGTTTAAGACTGGGTTTTAATGGGACATTAGGGCAGTAGCTCTGATGGTCTGGCTGTGCCCAGTGTCTGTATTAACCGCCTGTCTCTCTCTCTGTCTCCAGTTCTTCCTGCAGTTCCACTTCAAGATGGAGAAGGTTCTACCTCCTTCCAACGGCCCGGTGCCCCCGATGGGAGTGAAGAGACCCCCTCCCCTGATGGGAGGGATGCCTCCCCGGCCCCCGCCCAGCGAACCCATGCCCCCCCCTCCACCAGGAGGGATGCCCATGCCCCCCCTGCCCCCCGGTGCGCCTGCACCCCCTCAAATGCCCCCCCAGCTGCCTCCTGCCCCAGGCATCCCCCCTCCTGCGCCCATGCCCCCCCTCCTGCGGCCTCCCCTGCCGGCCGAAGGCCCCGGGGGACTGCCCCCGCCTCCACCAAGTGCCCCATAGTGCCTCCCCCCGGACCCTCTCCCTGCCCCCACCCTGCACTCCCACCCCACGTCCCTCTGCGTTTTCCACGCCAGCCCTGTTCACTGCGGCCCCTTGACCACACTCTTCCTCTGCCCCGCGGTTGCAGGTCCTGCGTCTGGAACTGGCCTGCGGGGCCGTTGGCCCTCGTCTCTCGTTTTTATTTCCCCAGAATAAATTTTCTTTTTAGAAAAAACTTCCAAGCTGTGAGAGCCCGTTCCTAGTTCACACAACACGGGGGCTCGCCTGTGGGGTTGTGTTGATTGAGATGTGGGGACTCGTATGAAAGTCCTTTCAGGTGCTCCTGCATCGCACAACGGGTTATGAATTGGTGTCCAGGTGTGTGTGGCTGACCGTGGGGTCCGGGGTCTGTGTGGCAGGTGGTCAGACTTGTGCCTCTGTCCCTGGCTCGGAGTTTCCCAGAGGCTGGGGTGCCCGAGACTCCTCAGGAGTGTGGGCGAGCCCCATATTTGGACACTGCTCCGAGCCCCCCCCTCCGTGACCAGGCCTCTCTAAGCTGGGTGGCACAATGGCCAAGGTGCTGCCAGAGCTCGTTAGGCCCTGATTGCTTAATTAGGTATTCCGAGTCACAGCTGGTCCTCGTGATCCCTTTAATTGCATTGACTGAGCAAAAGGGAGGTGTTAACTTTTTCACACAGGGAAATTGGATGACCGGTCACAACTTTTTTTTCTTATAAATGACGTCAAACCTCATTGTAAGGTTAAGCTCTGAACCCCCCACTGGAATTATGCATATATAGTGTGGTGTCCTGAATCTCGCCTGGCAGGTGACTGGGATTTAAACCAACTCCCATGGGTTAAACTGGTGGCATCTCGCTCCTCTTTTTATCCCAATGTCTCTAAATGTATCTAGAGCGATGTTGGCGTTCATATACCTTTTCTCTTTGACCGCGGCGATGTGTGAATTAGGGATTAGAATTTTCGTCATTTCATTTTTGATACCCTGAAAGGCCTCGTATTAATTAATCAAACGAACCGAGTGTAGCGATCATAATTGACACGCCTACACCGTTATTCTCAACAAAAATGGCGTCACAAGACAGTAAAGTGAGCTCTTTTAACGTAAGTGAACTGCAGAAGTCAGAACTTAAATTAGACTCAATCAAAAAGACGAGGCACAAGTCGTACTCCCACGTGGGGGCTCGTCTCTCCGACAGCGAGCGACTCTAACTGAAGCGGTCGGGTTTTGATCAAGCGCTGCTCGTCCTTGAGCAAGCAAGTCGTGAAAGAGACCTTGCGTTACAGGTTCTGACTGCTGTGAAGTTTCAATATTTATTTAGCAGAGATGGATATGTAAAGGCCGAGAAGATAAATTTATTTTAAAGGGAAAAAGAAGATTGCTTATTTACTCAGCATTATGTTTATGACGTATCAGCAACTGAGGTTTTTTTTTTGACAACAATAATTGGATTGCTCATTTCAGGAGGGGATTTTAATCTTGGTCTAAACTCAAAACTGGATAGCCTTTACATCTATAATTAGAAGCCGCAGAAAGTAGATGTGATAAACATCTGGTGTCTCATCTGGACACCCAGGAGTGTGGAGAGACCAGGGTCCAACAGGGAGGGACTGCACGCAGAGGAGATGAGTTCCTTGTGAAGGGAATAGACTATAAATGAGTGAGGGAATGTGAAATTGGAATAACTGAGCGATCTCGCCATGCACCAGTTATTTTAAGACAAGAATTAAAAAGAAATACCACAGTTTCTGGAAGATGAGCCGTGCTGTTTTCAATAATATCAAAGAGCAAATTAAACAGGAGAATGAATTATTTTTGCAAAACTATGATACAGAGGAGGCGTCCCAGGCGATATTATGGGGTGCACTAAAAGGAGGGCTTGGAGGGGATGCGTCTCTATTTGCTCATATAAGAAACGGGCCAAATTGAGAAAACGGCAACCTGGATTAAAATATATCGAACAAGATTATTAAAAAGACCTGCTCAAAAACTATAAAGAATTTATTGAAAATTAGAGCAGAAATAACTCATCTGCAAGCCGTCAGAGCTGAAACAAAATTCGAGTTTCTGTTGCAAAACTAATATGAATCGGGAGCCGATGAAAATATGAGCAAGAAGACTATGTAGAGAACAAGCCAAATCCCAAATTAATAAAATTCTTGTTCCAGCAGGAAGGCATTTGCATTAGAAATTAAGGAAAGACCAGCAACCTTCATTGAATATTTTTAAAAAAACTTATTTAATTTAACTGTAATTGAAATTGAACTGAATGTTACCTCTTTGCTACCTGTTCTAAATACTGACCAAAACAATATATTAATTGAAGTAACACATAGTGAGGAAATACATACTTCTATCTTTAACCTTAAATCTAACACATCGCCTGGGACAGATGATCAATTCGATAAGATACAAAGAGAGCAGTCAGCTCCTCTACATCTGCCTGCTGACAGTTGGATAAAGTAAGGAAGAGATCTTCCCCCGGCTGAAGAGAAGTTCTGTTTCAGCCAAGGAAGGGAGGAATGGATTAGATGGGGTCTTGACACCCTGTCTCCCTTCTGAGCGTGGGCTGTCGGAGCTATGCTTCAATCACACCCAAAAGAGTGGGGGAACATTTTAGCTCAGTTTATAAATTTAGACCTGTTATATTCAGGACAGACAAACACCAAACAATTTTCGGAGTGCTCTACATATGAAACACAGTGATGATCGAAAAATAGAGGCTATTTCTCTGCGTTGAGAACCTCGAGTGAATGGATCAGACAAAACCCAGGATAGAAATCAATGGACAAGAACATATGACTGGACTATATGATGCCCTCTTATATTTTGATCAACCTGCAGAATCTCTAACGGGGGTTTCTGGATATTCTGGTCATATATCTGGCAATAAACTAAATATAGAAAAAAACAAGTTCTATTTTCTAATAAGGTTAGGTACTAAAAGGAAAATTTAAGTTAAACTGGCAATTAAGGTCTTAAATATCTAGGAGTGTGATCAAGAGTATAATTCAAAATTGAAGGAGATGGATTGCTTGTAGACAAATTTCCAATACAAACAGTCCTGGGACATAAATTATTAGCAGAAACTGTGCGTACCCTGGATAGTTGCATCCATTATGATATGGCTGAAGGTTATAAAAACCTATAGATAAGAGAGAGATGTGAAAGTATTAAGATGGATGGATAGCTTACATCTCAGTTTTCCTTGTGAGGAATTGAAGTCATGGACAACCAGAGGGGTTGCAGCATCATGCACAAGGATGAGCTTGATGATCTTGAGAATGATCACACCAATATAACAGTGGGAAAACCAGACTTCTTCAACGTAGGTATTGCTGCGTGAAAACAAAGTATGAAACAAGATCGCTATTTTATTTAGATTTTGATAGAGCTGTTTTGTCAACAAAGTAATGAGAAAAAAGATTCATTTCAAAGTTATGCACTAATGTTGAGGATATGAAAAAGGGCTCAACGGAATATATTCAAATAAGATGGGAGAAAAAGAAACGAGAACGTGTTATCTGCTGATCAGTGGATGAGTGCATGCAAATTTCAGAGCTCCACAGGTTCACAAACCTGGAAAAACTTCTGCTGGAAAAGCCTGATTTGTTTCTTCACCAGTTACAAGCAAAACAAAAGGGATCCTGTTCACAGCTCTGGAGGTTATGCGGAGAGCAGATAGCACATCCCTCACACATATCCTGGAGCTGCCCGTGGATACAGTGTTAATGGCAGTTCATATACACAAGACAGTAAACTCGGTTATACCTTTTGAATTCTCAGTTATGTGGAAATTCCTTTGATCACGTTAAACCACAAGACCGATATATACTGGGAATTCGTCTAGCTGCCAGTGAAAAGGGCAATCACGAGAAAATGGCTTATAAAAGAACCTTCAACATCTGGACAGTGGATTCATATTGTGAATGAGGTTTACATGTCAGCAGCTATATCACCCTGCAGCTCCCAGCTGGCAGCCCACTGAAGCTAAGCAGGTGTGAGCCTGGCCAGTACCTGGAGGGGAGACTCCTGGGAAAGCTGAGGCTGCTGCTGGGAGAGGTGTTAGTGGGGCCAGCAGGGGGATCTCACCCTGCAGTCTGTGTGGGTCCTAATGCCCCAGTATAGTGACGGGGACACTGTACTGTAAACGGGTGTCGTCCTTCGGATGAGACGTAAAACCGAGGTCCTGACTCTCTGTGGTCATTAAAAATCCCAGGGTGTTTCTCGAAAAGAGTAGGGGTGTAACCTCGGCGTCCTGGCCACATTTCCCCTTGGCCCTTACCAATCATGGCCTCCTAATAACCCCCATCTCTGAACTGGCTTCATCACTCTGCTCTCCTCCCCACTGAGAGCAGGTGTGTGGGGAGCGGACTGGCGCATCATCCAGGTGGGGCTACACACTGGTGGGTGTGGAGGGGATCCCCATTACCTGTAAAGCGCTTTGAGTGGAGCGTCCAGAAAAGTGCTATATAAGTGTAAGCTATTATTAATTATATAATGGAAAAGAGAACCTTTTCTCTTGATGTACAGTTATATACAGTACAAGAACCCGTGGCCAGGCACATCACTTGGATTGAAGGCTGGTGAGAACAGAGTCTGTTCAGCCCTGGACAGAGTATGGGGAGATGGGGAGATTTGATCATGTGTTCAGGATCCCAGAAGGTACTGGAAGAGAGAGCCCAGGGGACTTACACACTCGTGCTGTGCTGGAGAGGGTATAGCATGAGCTTGGGGGTGATGCTGTGATCAGAGGAGGAGATCAGCGAGCTGCCAGCAAGTGGGGTCGTGGGACCGTAGCTGCACTGCTCCAACATCTTCCTGTACGGTGGGTGTGTAGTAGCCTTAAAGGGGGGGGATACCCCCCAAAATCTCACTTCACACGCTGGGCAAGAACTGTCCCGTCGCAGGAGAATCTGGTCACGGGTGGTTTGTTAATGGTGATGGGGAAAATCTGATGAAGACAATGTTGGCAACAGGTACATCTCAGCTGCCATCAACCATATGAATCATTATGGATGGAAAACTGCAAGAATGCAATGTGTGGAGCAAATGGGCGATTCACACGTTCAGGGTTCGAGCCTGGCCCCTGTGGGTTTGGTCAGTGTGCTCCAATTCCCTTCCACAGCCTAGAGCCATGCTGTCGAAACCCTGATTGCCCTGAGCATGTGTGTGGGGTGGAGGTGTGTGCATGGGGCCTGCGATGGACTGGTGTCCCATCCGGCATGTACAGTATCTCAGACTGGACTGGCGGCTGTGCTCAGCTCTCCAGGGATATAGGAGTCAGGACAGACTGCAGCCAGATGAAGGACACGGGGCTGTCTTCAAGTGTGCCAGGGTGCTCTGGAGGTCTGCAGGGAACACGGACAGTCCTTGTGCTTGATTCAGCTCTTGTGCAAACCCACTCCTTAATTAGATCATTCCGTTAAACGGCAATTAATCAGACATTTAAAGAGCAGGTTGTGCTTGATGATGATTCGAAAGGTCTGGTGTTTAAATGCCAGATGTTTTTTTTTTAAAAAAACTGAATCCTTGTGCATCACTGGGCTCCTGTGGAAAGGAGCTCCTGCTTGGATGAGATCATTCCAGAGGCTCTTTCTGGAAACCCAAACTACTGGAATCTCAGCTCGGTCAACAACAGGATGGGAGCAGGTGTGACTGTCTCGCTCCGGGGGGCCCCGATGTCTGCAGGGGTCTGAGAGGGACAGATCCTCCTGCTCTTATCGGGACTGGAATGTTCCTGTCTGGCCGCGCGGGCACCACCCCCGTCAGCGCCCTGGTCTCCTTGGCAGCACATCTGTGGGAATCCTCCCTCTGCCTATAATAACACAAGATAATGATATACAGTATCTTTCATTTCCCCCAAGGCCACAGACTGGCCTGCTTTTCCAGCCCGTCTCCCGGAGCTGTGTGTGAGAGAGACGTGTATAAAGCCCCCGTCCTCTCTCCATCTCTGCCAGAAGCCTGGTTTTACTCCTCAGGGTGAAGAGTGGATGCTGCAGCCATGCTCGGCGGGATTCTGCTCGGCCTGTCGCTGCTGCTGCTGCTGCCCCCCCGTGCTGAGGTCAGCGCCCCCGCCGGGTCAGCCCTGCCGGACCCCGACCGCCAGCCGTCGCGCCCGACGCCAGGTCTGTACGTGCCCCTGCCCTGGGGTGGGTCCGCCGGGGCTGCGTTCACTCAGGGTCGGAGCCTTGGGTTCTGCAGTGTCTGTCTCCAAACCTGGGACCTGTGCTGGTTCAGGCCAGCTGCTCTCTCGGCTCATTTCTGGTTCAGTAACAATGACCTAAACATCGGGTATTTAAAACCCACACCTTCCAAACCTGGTCCAGCAACAGCAGCTCTTTAAATGCTTGATTAAGTGCTATTTAACTGAATTATCTCTGAGCTGGTTGCCACAAGAGTTGGGCAGGAGAGGGTTAATACTTCTGGGAAAGATGTGAAGACAGGGGGCAGTTGTGAGCCTGTGCGGTTATTTCTGAAATTTCTCGGGACTCATGAGTGCTGTTCTGCACCTGCAGCCTGAGATCCTCATATCACTTAGATGGTCTCCTTTTCGTGCTGCTGAAAGGTATCACTGTATTTATAATTAAGGGTGTGTTTGGTTATTTAGCTCGTTGTTGCACGCCTGTACAGAATGTCTGCGCTTCTTGCCAGGTTTGCAGAAAGCAGGGCTTCGACACGCTTTGTTTTCAGACATGGCACACAGTGATTGATTGATTGGTAAATGTATTGATTGATCTGCAGTGTGGAATGTCAGTAGCAGGGGATTATCCCCTGGAGAAAAAAGGATATCCACTTTTCTGACCATATTTGGATATTTTGACTGAATTAACAAATTACCTGATGTTCAGATTTGATCATTGGGTCGTCATTTCTCGGGAAGCTGGATGTTGGGTGTAGAAATCTGACTCCGGTCTGGGGTCACTGCTCCTGATCTGGCTTGAGGGAAATTTAAACAGACACCTGCTGCTCAGAAATATTGAGGTGTCAATAGGACAAAAACCTAAAATGGGACAAATGTTGTGACACTATCTATTAAAAGGCCAACAGAGACTCTTCTTTCTTAGACAATTCAGCTACTTTAAGGTGGATAAAACTATTCTTACACTCTTCTACAAATCATTCATTGAAAGTGTCTTAACATGCTGCTTCACTTGTTGGTTTTTATCAACATGAGTACCGGTAACTGTAACAGGCTGGGTAAATCAGTGAATATAAGTGTCAAAATAATCAAATCAGCTTTAGCATCCTTTACAAACAGATGGTGACTGAAAAAGCCAGAAGCATCAGGAAGTGTGTGTCTCACCCCTCCATTGCGGATTCACACTTCTCCCATCTGTGCCCCCCGGTGTAAAACCCACAGACTCAGGGAATCTTTCATCCCCACTGCAATCACACTCTTCAACAATGCAAGATCACTACCTGGTCTCTTGTTTCTTTTCTCCTGTAACACTTCTGTATTCTCTTCCCTTTTGATGATGTGTATTTGTCATTGTGTTGTGTTTGACTGTGCCGTAAAACACATTTCCCCTAGGGCACAATAAAGCTTGAACTGAATTGAATTGAGTAGTTGGACGATGGGATAACATCATCAGGAATAGCCCCTGGACTGTAAGGGGAATGCAGACTCTTAAACTCCCATTTGTGGCAATAACTTAGGCTGGACTCAGACTATAAAACCCTCTGTGACACCTGGTGTGTGTCTCCTGCAGTGCTCTTTGGAAGTGGCTATTTCAGTCAGTCAACACACTGGGAGACAGGAGTCCCCAGGTTAAACCCTTCCAAACACAGGAGGGGGAACATGCAGACTCCACACAGACAGGGGCAGGTTTGAGGGCAGCTTGTGGGCACAGTGGGTGGCGCTGTCACCTCAGTGGGTTCAGATTTGGGTCTGTCTGTGGGGAGTCTGTAAGTTCTTCCCCGAAGGCGTGTCGTTCTTCCCTGGGTACCCCCACTTTCCTCTCAGGTTAACAGGTGTCTGTAAAGGACACTGCTGTAGGCTGGAGTCCTGTCCAGGGTGCAGTCCTGCCTTGCACTTTGTGTCTCCTGAGTAAGACTCACCAGGACCCTCTCCAGACAAAGGAGATGCTGAAAATTGAGGGATTCATCTTGTAATGAATAATATTTTCCACCAGCCCACATCTACGGTGATACCTTAAAAATAGAATTCATGGGTTGGAAAAAAGCTGTATCATTTAAGAAAATTGCATGGGTTGTGTAAAGCAAGGAAGCTGTGTTAATTGTGTTAAAAGTCCAGCATTTTCTACTCGTGTTGTTGATCTGCAGGAGGCAGCAGGGCTGTGAGAGAGGAAGCAGTGACAACCACAGATCGGGAGTCAGAGGTGGGGGACCCTCTCTCTGTCCCGCCCGTAGAGGCCACAGAGGTCCCCTCTGTGCCGGGACTGGGGCGCTGTCCTGGCACAGCGGGGTGCAGGGAGCCCTTCCTCAGCGCGGTTCGCCGGATCTGGGGCGAAGGAGGTCGAGCCGAGGAGGAGAGGGTCTCCGCACAGTTCGGGATTTGCCCACCGGGGGGAGCCACCTCCGGCGGCCTGCTGAAAGCAGTATCTGCGCTGGCTGCCCTCCCAGCCCCCCGAGAGAGAGACGCAGACGGGCCGCCAGCTCTGTCCCCCACGAAAGGTGATGTAGAGCCCACTCTTCCGTCACGATCAACCCCACCTGTCGCTGCCTTGCCGTTAGCTCATTTGCCACTAAAATAGAGCAGTAGACACACAGGATTTCAGAACATTAGGGAACAGGGTTTTTGCAGATATGCAGGAGATTGCGCAATTTATTCATCACAGGAGCCATCAGAGCTGATGCAGCCTCCACGTCTTCAAGCTGCAGACCAGTCTTAACAGGGCTGATGGCTCCTTGTGCTGTTTGTCGGCGCTGCCTGTTCTCCTGGCTTGCAGCATCGGGCACAAGTGTCTGAGAAACCCTGCTGGGAGGTGAACGAGCCCAGATGAGGGCAGCTTGGAGGCGTTGTGCTGTTTCTGCCCTCACCGCAGGAGTCTCTGGCTCTGTTCCTGCAGGGCCTGCTGGTTTCTGTGCCAACCGCACTCTCAGTTACACAGTCAGCCGAATTATTTCATACTTCTAGCCAGCCTGATTCTAGCAGGTGACTGGGCCTAATGCAGCAGTTTTCCTGTGTTCTCAACTGTTAAAGACGTTGAGAAAAATCCTGTGTCTAATTTGAATAAACAATGAGGTTCATTGGCAAATTGACTTCGCAGGTTGGTACAAAAACCCGGAGACAGCAGGCCCTCCGGGATCTGGGCTGGAGACCGCTGGCCTCCAGGCTCTCTGGCTAAGGGCCAGTCTGCTAGGGCAGGTCATTAGACTTGATTAGCCCTGTGTCTGAGCCCACTTGAAGCAGCGTGCTGAAAGACACCCTGTCCCTGCCAGGGTACGTGTCTGACTGTGCGCTGTTCTCGCCCCCTCAGTGCTCTGGGAGGAGCTGGAGGAGAGGGGCAGGGGCAGACTCACCCTGCGCTTCACACTGCCGCCCCCACAGCGCCCCCTGCTGCCCCAGACCACCCCCCTGCTGCTCTTCTCCCCCCGGGGTCCCCCTGTGAGCGAGGGGGAGGTGCTGCGAGTCTCTTTCACAGCGCACACCCTCCATCCGCACACGCAGGTGAGACTCCAATTTAATATGGAATATAATAATATATACTGGATTATGTACTAATTAGGTCGCTGGGCTTTCCTGTCCAGGCTCTGTGATGTTTGGGGCGGGCGGTTTTTCACTTTCTTGCCGTTCCTCCAATCGCATCTCTTTGCAGACTGTCTGCGTTTCCGTGGACACACAATTCGTCGCTCTGATTGGAGGGCAGGCAGCAGGCCACGCCCACGGGCACCTGGTGTTCCAGGTCACCATAGAGACGCACCGTGCAGGTGATGGCAAAGGTACTTCTTTATGAGAGGGCTCCTTCTTTATCACCTTTTAAAATTTTTTTAAAACATTTTAAATTACCCTCCCGTAGTTCGTTATTATACACTAACCCAATCTGGAATCACCGTATCTCTTCATGAACGGAGAGATAGATATTCCTTGCTACAGTCAGCTGGTGACACATCAGAGATACAGAGAATGTCTGAACTGACAGAGCCTTTTGGGGAACCCTTGTTCTGTCTTTATCCCCCCAACACAGCTTCAGAAAACAGCGTCTTTTAAACTTTGTCCAATAGTTGTGTTACTTTGAATTTCTTCCCCTTCCCAGGCCCAGCTCTTTCTCTGTCAGAACTGCAGGGGTTCCTCTTAGGGGAAGATAAAGAACGCAACACCACCCAGAGCCCTGTACTTCTGCTGCTGCCTCCAGTGGGACAGGGGGAAGCTGTTGCAGAGAGCCCCGAATCTCTCGCTCGGAACAACAGGTGTGTCCTCCTGTCTGCCACACTGTGACAGGTGCTTTTCAGAGCCACACACCACACCTGTACTCTGTGGTGTGTGTTCCTACCTTGGCAGTACAGACTGAAGCCAGAGGAGAGACGTTTCTCACAGAGCGCAGGAATTCAGCCAAAGTGTTCAAGGAGTTTGGAGCTTTAAATTGCATGGCCACTGTGAGATATTGCCTGATGAAGCATATTAATGTTCATCACTTTTCCAGTTCAGGGACATGGGGTAGCTGGAGCCTCTCCCGACAAGCAACAGGCACAAGGCAGGGTACACCCTGGACGGGACGCCAGTCCATCACAGACAGACACACTCACACCAGGGCCAGTTAACCCACCAGCATGTCTTTGGACTGTGGGAGGAAACCAGAGCACCCAGAGGAAACCCACACAAACTCAGAGAGAACATGCAAACTCCACCCCACATCCAGAATTGAACCCAGGGCCCCAGCACTGCAAGGCAGCAACGCTAACCACTGCTGCACTGTGCTGCCCTGTTAGCGGTTCAATTAGCTAACAATAATGTTACAGACTTCGTGTAGAGGCAGGTGTGACAGACGGCAGGACGATCTCATTCATGATTTTGCTGCCCCATGCTGTTGTTGAGTCGTCCTGTCCTTCCAGAGCGTGGCCTGAGCCGAGCCCCTCCCCACGGCCAGCCCGGGACTCGGACACGTTCCTCTTCCTGAACCAGCTGCAGGACTTCCTGACGGAGGCCCTGCCCTCAAGCCGCACGTCCACGCCCGAGCCCCCCGTGACCCGCTCCTCCGCGCTGGACGCCCTGCCGTCTCCGCCCCGAGCCCCCCTGGGCACCTCCACCAGCCAGGAGCTCCTCCGCGCCCTGCTGCACTCCTCCAGCCCCGCGCTGTTCCGCTTCCCCAGCAGCCCCGCTGCCCTGCGGGGCCACCGGGGCCAGCTGGCGCTGCCGCCCGCCCTCCTGGCCAGCCTGCGGGCGCGGCTGGACGGCGCGGCGGCCGAGATCGGGCGGCGGGAGGGGCTGATGGCGCGGGGCGGCGGGGAGAGGCTGGCCGGGCTGCTGGCGCTCAGCGCGCTGCCAGGGGAGGGCGCCGCAGCAGTGCCAGGTTAGTGCCAGGCTTCCTGCGCGCTCCGGGCACGCGCCCCCTCAGCCCATCCGCACACAAGAACGCAGGGAATTCTCTCGGACACATCTGCCTGGGAAGTCTTGTCATTCGCCAGACCGCTTTATACCATACAGTGTCTCGGTGAAGCTGGAGCCTACCCAGCTAGCAACGAGCACAAGGCAGGGTACGCCCTGGACAGGACGCCAGTCTGTCACAGGGCAAGTGCAAGCCAGTCATACAGGGGGACAGTTTGGAGGCCACGGTAAAGGCCGAGGGGGTGAAATTTGGCCCAGACACTGGGGTAACTCCCTATTCTTATTGAGAAATGCCCAGGGATCTTTAATGATCTCGGTTTAACGTCTCATCCGAGAGACGGCGCCCACTACAGTATAGTGTCCCCACCACTATACTGGGGCATTAGGACCCACACAGACTGCAGGGTGAGCGCCCCCTACTGGTCCCACTAACACCTCTTCCAGCAGCAGCCTTAGTCTTTCCCAGGAGTCTCCCCTCCAGGTACTGGCCAGGCTCACACCTGCTGGGCTCCAGTGGGGCTGCCAGCTGGGAGCTGCAGGGTGACAGAGCTGCTGGCTTGCCTGGGAAGTTTGTTCCAGAAATGCCATTGATCCTTATCGAGCCTCAGGTTTAAGCTCGATCAGTTGCCTGGTAACTCTTTTGAGTAATCGCAATCACCCGTGCACTTGGAAGGGGGTGGCAGGAGGGCACATACAGCACGTAGGAGTGGGATGATCCAAGCAGAAGAACAACAGCGAAGGTGTAGAGTCACACAGGTCCCAGGGCAGAACACAGTCCTCTTGTTGTGCAGCAGCCTGGTCCGTTTCCAGGGGACCTGAGCACCTGATCACTTCCTTGAACCCAGAACACAGCTGGGGGAGAAAAGCTGGGACGCTGGGATTGGACAATAATAGCGATCGGCAGGCTGTGGTTAGTGAGGTGTGGCGCCGGTGTGCGAGTCTGACCTGTCTCACCTGCAGACACAGGGAGGCAGTACCGCGCGCTTCTGCTGGCCCTGGCGCTGCGGACCGTCCTGACCTTCTGGGACCAGCAGGGGGAGGCAGAGAGGCAGCGGCGCTCGGAGGGCCAGGGGGACAGGCGGTGCAGGCTGCACCCCCTGGAGGTGGATCTGCGGCTGTTCAGAGGCCTCACCTTCCCCTCCGCCATATCCATCGGCAACTGCCAGGGGGGCTGCCGGGCCCCCCTGCTCCCCCAGGACGGCCTGGCCAACAACCACGCCCTGCTGCTGGTCCGCCTGCACGAGGAGGGCCCACCCCTGGCGCGCCCGCCCTGCTGCGTGCCCATCCGCTATGAGGAGCGCCAGGTCGTCGAGATCTCCAACCACCAGACCCTCGTCTCCTCCAGGCCCGAGATGGCGGCTGTGCAGTGCGGCTGCCGCTGACAGGTGGGGGCGCGGAGGGAGTGTGTGCGTGCATGCGTGTGTGCGCGCTTGACCTGGTGTCGGGGGGGTGTGTGTGTGTGTGTGTGTGGTTGGCCTGGTGTCGGGGGGGTGTGTGTGTGAGTGTTTGGCCTGTTGTCGGGGGTGTGTGTGTGTGGTTGTCCTGGTGTCGGGGGTGTGTCTGTGTGTGTGTGTGTGTGTGTGTGTGTGTGTGGTTGGCCTGGTGTCAGGGGTGTGTGTGTGTGGGTGGTTGTCCTGGTGCCGGGGGTGTGTGTGTGTGGTTGGCCTGTTGTCGGGTGTGTGTGTGTGTGTGGGTGGTTGTTCTGGTGCCGGGGGTGTGTGTGTGGGTGGGTGGTTGGCCTGGTGTCGGGGGTGTGTGTGTGTGTGTGTGGGTGGTTGTCCTGGTGCCGGGGGTGTGTGTGTGTGTGTGTGTGTGTGTGTGTGTGTGTGTGTGTGGTTGGCCTGGTGTCGGGTGTGTGTGTGTGTGTGTATGTGTGTGGGTGGTTGTCCTGGTGCCGGGGGTGTGTGTGTGTGTGTGTCTGTGTGTGTGTGGTTGGCCTGGTGTCGGGGGGGTGTGTGTGTGAGTTTTTGGCCTGTTGTCGGGGGTGTGTGTGTGTGTGTGGGTGGTTGTTCTGGTGTTGGGGGTGTGTGTGTGTGGTTGGCCTGGTGTCGGGTGTGTGTGTGTGTGTGTGTGTGTGTGTGTGTGGTTGGCCTGGTGTCGAGGGGGTGTGTGTGTGTGTGAGTGTTTGGCCTGTTGTCGGGGGTGTGTGTGTGTGTGTGGGTGGTTGGCCTGGTGCCGGGGGTGTGTGTGTGTGTGTGTGAGTGTTTGGCCTGTTGTCGGGGGTGTGTGTGTGTGTGTGGTTGTCCTGGTGCCGGGGGTGTGTGTGTGTGTGGTTGGCCTGGTGTCGAGGGGGTGTGTGTGTGTGTGGTTGTCCTGGTGTCGGGGGGTGTGTGTGTGGGTGGTTATCCTGTTGCCGGGGGTGTGTGTGTGTTTTGTGTGGAAAAGTGGGGAAGGGCAGCAGGGGTATTGTGGATCAGTGCGAGAGCTTGGCTGTTAGACACTCCAGCTCTGGCCTCCTGCATTAGACACAAATTCTAATACGAGTGCTCACTCTGTGCAGTATTTACTGGGAAAACGATCAATGTTTCATGCGTGGAGGCCTGGGCCTTCAGAAAATGAGAAAATGACCTGCTCAGCAGCTCAGCTCAGCATTTGAAAAGAATTTTTATTTCTAATTAGTATTCACAATCGCTATTACAGCAGCAGGCCTCGTCTGCGGCCCGTGTGTTGCCTGTGCGACGGGGATTGGGGCATGGTGGGGGGGGTTTGGTGGGGGCGACAGCAGCGAAGGACCCGGGGGGTGGGGTGTTGGGGTGAGAGGGAGGAGAGGGGAGCGGGCAGGACAGGATGGGGGCCGAGGGGAGGGTTGATCCTTGGGGGGGGGGGGGTCGACCTGTCTGCTCGTTAACCGGTGGCCAAGCCCCACACCGAGGTCGTCCTGTTGCCGGGCGACGCCCTGTGAAAGCGTGGTCAAGCGCGGAGCCAGTGTTGAGCTGCTGTGCCGCGGCCCGTGAGCTAATTAATGAAGTTTGGAAAGGGGGGGGGGCGTCCTTCACTCCGCCTGCCTCCCCAGGGGGTCTCCCGCCGCCGCCCCCTGCGATGGACTCCCTCACCCACTCCTCCTGGGCGCGCCAGGCGGGCGCTCCTCCCTCCTCTTGCGGGTGAATTTCTCCCCGTACAGCGTGTGGCGGTGCTCCCTCACCCCCTGCCTCTTCTCTCTGGCGCCGGCGGGGGCGCGCCCGCTCTCTCGGCCTGGTTTCCCCTCCTTCCTCTTCTGCTCCTTCCTCCTCTCCTTCACCTCCTGTCCCCTCTCCTCCCTGTCCCCCCTCCCCTTCCCCCTCTCCCCCTTCCTCCTCTCCTCCTTCTCCCCCCTCCCTTTCCCCCTCTGCCCCCTCCTCTCCTCCTTCTCCCCCCTCCCTTTCCCCCTCTCCTCCTCCCTGCCCTTCAGCAGGCCCTTCCCCGCTGGCCCCCTGTGCCGGATACGACCCCCCCTCCCTGCTCCCTCCCCGGCCTCGTCGGCCCTCTCCTTCCGTCGACGCCTCCTCGCCTCGGCCCTCCGGCCTCCCCCGGCTGCCTCTCTTTGGCCTTCGGCCTCCGGTCTCTCTGCCTCTTCCTCTTCTGCCACCCAGTTCCACCAGGACACGTGATCCCAGAGAGAGGTCTCAGGCTGCAGAGGGGAGAGACAGGAAACGCCCAGGCTTGAGTCCGGCCTGCACGGACCCACAAGGGCCACTCGAATGCTGGAGACAGAGGTTCCCACGAGTGGCTGCACAAAAATCCTTTTTTTCTTCACTTCAGCCAACTACTTGATATTACTTAATTGAAGTCATTAAATGTGCAGTTTAAACGTCTTCCCTCATTTCCAGTTTAGGGAAGAGTTACCTTTAAGATTGAATTACTTACGCCATTTGAGGTTATCCTGTAATCTTTTAGGAAATGATTCTAGTTCAGTTAAGCAATGGAGAGATTAGCTGGAATGAAAATGGGGAGATTCAAGGAGATTGAGAAGATCTGCCTTAATGCTCTCTCCATTGAATGCAAACATGGGCCTATTTGAGCGCCAGAGAAGCGATTATGAGAGGCTAAAGAAGGCTTTGCCAATAGTTGAGGACAGCCCATCTGGGTATTAAAATCAGTAGTTTAAGTAGATTGAAAACCAGTGCCAGTGTATTATGAATGTACAAGCACTCTCGAACAGGAGGCAGTTTAGATCAGATGTTTCTTCTTGTTGCAGAAACACAGATCTCTACCAGCAGCTGAGGGATCCACTCTGGTGTCTGTGAGAGGGGGTGCAGTCAGGTGTGTCTGTGAGAGGGGGTGCAGTCAGGCGTGTCTGTGAGAGGGGGTGCTCTCGGGTGTGTCTGTGAGAGGGGGTGCTCTCGGGTGTGTCTGTGAGAGAGGGTGCACTCAGGTGTGTCTGTGAGAGGGGGTGCAGTCAGGTGTGTCTGTAAGTGGGGGTGCAGTCAGGTGTGTCTGTGAGTGGGGGTGCAGTCAGGTGTGTCTGTGAGAGGGGGTGCTCTCAGGTGTGTCTGTGAGAGGGGGTGCAGTCAGGCGTGTCTGTGAGAGGGGGTGCAGTCAGGTGTGTCTGTGAGAGGGGGTGCTCTCAGGTGTGTCTGTGAGAGGGGGTGCAGTCAGGCGTGTCTGTGAGAGGGGGTGCTCTCGGGTGTGTCTGTGAGAGGGGGTGCAGTCAGGTGTGTCTGTGAGAGGGGGTGCTCTCGGGTGTGTCTGTGAGAGGGGGTGCACTCAGGTGTGTCTGTGAGAGGGGGTGCAGTCAGGTGTGTCTGTGAGAGGGGGTGCTCTCGGGTGTGTCTGTGAGAGGGGGTGCTCTCAGGTGTGTCTGTGAGTGGGTGTGCTCTCGGGTGTGTCTGAGAGAGGGGGTGCTCTCGGGTGTGTCTGTGAGAGGGGGTGCAGTCAAGTGTGTCTGTAAGTGGGGGTGCAGTCAGGTGTGTCTGTGAGTGGGGGTGCAGTCAGGTGTGTCTGTGAGAGGGGGTGCAGTCAGGTGTGTCTGTGAGTGGGTGTGCTCTCGGGTGTGTCTGAGAGAGGGGGTGCTCTCGGGCGTGTCTGTGAGAGGGGGTGCTCTCGGGCGTGTCTGTGAGAGGTTGGTGCAGTCAAGTGTGTCTGTAAGTGGGGGTGCAGTCAGGTGTGTCTGTGAGTGGGGGTGCAGTCAGGTGTGTCTGTGAGAGGGGGTGCTCTCAGGTGAATGTGTCAGAGGGGGTGCTCTCGGGCGTGTCTGTGAGAGGGGGTGCAGTCAGGCAGACAGAGACTCAGACAGACAGGTACCAGGTCTGGTGTGTCCTCCTCCTTGTGGCAGACAGACTGCACCAGCACCGTCCTTTCCCTGGGCTCCACTGGGACGTCCTCCCAAATGTTCAGGGCGTCTGTAAGACCAGGAGAGGGGTCTAAAACATATGATTACTGTAGATGCCTTTCAAGCACAGACCCAGACTTCTTCAACTCTGGTACTGCATGCTGCTATCAAGCAGACTGTCTACGTGTCTGTAAAACACCAGCATGTTCAGAGCTAACATTGTCAACTGTCTTGATGAAACAGCTTAGACCTCTGTTTAACAGCAGAGGAATGCAGCTAAAAGGACATAGTAAAGCTGGGTTCATTTTGAACCCCGCTAATTAAATATGGTAAAGCATGGTTCTTCTCAGTCTGGGCGCAAGGCAAAGGGTCAAAGGTCATTGTTTCTTAGGCAGTTATGCAACACAAGGGGTCAAAGGTCACCATTCATCACCTAAATGATGATCAACCAATCAGGGACCAGGGTGGACATCAGGACCTGATAACATCCTAACCAATCATCAACGGTGACTTCCTGCTTTGTAGAGGCAGACACCCAGCTCATTTCATTGGTTAGCTCACTGGCTCATCTCTCCTCTCTCTAGCTACTCCTGCCCTCTGACCCAGCCACGTGACTGCAAGCAGGACTCCAAAGACGCCATTCCAGGAGAGATCAGAATTCAGCCCAAGATATTCTCGCTGCAACAGAAGAAATCTTGTGTTTGGTGAAACCAGTTGTTATTTTTGCCTCATTGATTACATTAAGACAGTTGGACTCTTTTTGTCGACATCCTGAACATCTAAGCATATCCGGTAAAAAGCTGCAGCCGGGATTATTCACATTTCTCCCATCCATCTGACCTGTGGCCAGACCCAAGCACACAACAGTGCACAGACTGTTTTAAAAGCCAAAGTTCAGCAAGACGCCAACTTCCTTGCAGAGTTGTCCTTAGCAACTCTAGGGAAAGCCCGCTCTCTCTGCCCCGGGACCCTCCCAGCACAGAGCAAGCAGAAACTGGATCACAGACAACACAGCCCAACTCCATCTCCGGCAGATCTTTCAGAATAAAACTTCTATGTTCACATTATAATTTTTGAGAGTTAATCCGTTATTCCAAACACATTTGATAAAGTAGGTCACAATAGTAAATGCTTATTTATCTGTTTTTGAGATTATAAATTAAATAAAAAAGGGATTAACTATTTGAGACACAAATAACTGAGGAGGGCAATACATTATAGTCGATATATTTTAACTCTGACATTACTAACTCTTATCTTTGTAATCCCTGGGTGAATAATCAACTATTTGTATCAGCCGATCGATTCACAAATGTTATTGTATTACTCTGCTTGGTTTGTTATGCATGTTGCACTGTCTGATTGTTACAGTAAATTAAACAGCCTCACATCGCTGCCCGTGTCTGTTCTGCATTAACAGATCAACTTGTAAGAGCTATTTAGTCAGCAACAGCAGATGAGAGTCTGCAGAAATGTCCGTGTGATAAGGTTTTACATGTCAGAAGAAGCACTTTGCATACAAGCCTGAAAGTCTGCACATCGCTTAAGTCATCGATGAGCAGTGGAGACGCTCATCTGGAATAAAACCCAGCAGATAGTGTTCCCCCAGGACCTGGGCTGGGAGCCGCTGACCTAAGAAACTGCCCTGTGTTATAAACCTTGAGGTCTCGGGAAGAGGACCCCTGATTTTATCTGATAATTGGCAGGGCTATCGGACCAGTTAAGGCGTTGGTTGTCTTAAGTACTGCCACTGGGCTCACTGGACAGAAAGTGTGACCACGCGGCGCCCCCCCCCCCCCCCCTCACCCTGCAGGCTCTGGAGGCCGGAGGTGATGAGCACCACGACGATGGCCACCAGTAGGCAGCGGTTCAGCGTGACCCCGCCCCACGGCGCCTCCTGCTGGCCGCCCGTTGAAGCTGCGCGCCGCACTGACACACAGAGACACAGGCAAGTGGAGAGAGACATGTGATTCCAAAAACTGGGAGAAAATGGTGGAGAGGAGGAACAAGAGCATTGCACCTTCTTGCAGACTTGGTACCTACACTGAGGACAGAACAAACTATAGATGTGCTAGAAGTCTAAGGCTGCTGCTGGAAGAGGTGTCAGTGGTGCCAGCAGGGGGCGCTCACCCTGTGGTCTGTGTGTGTCCTAATGCCCCAGTATAGTGACGGGGACACTATACTGTAAACAGGCGCCGTCCTTCAGATGAGACGTAAAACCGAGGTCCTGACTCTCTGTGGTCATTAAAAATCCCAGGGCGTTTCTTGAAAAGAGTAGGGGTGTTACCCCAGTGTCCTGGCCAAATTTCCCCCTGGCCTTTACCCATCATGGCCTCCTAATAATCCCCATCTCTGAACTGGCTCCATCACTCTGCTCTCCTCCCCACTGAGAGCTGGTGTGTGGGGGAGCGGGCTGGCGCATCATCCAGGTGGGGCTGCACACTGGTGGGTGTGGAGGGGATCCCCATTACCTGTAAAGCGCTTTGAGTGGAGTGTCCAGAAAAGCGCTATATAAGTGTAAGTAATTATTATTATTATTATTATTATTATTATTATTATTATTATTATTAAGTCAGAGAAAGAGAAGGAGCAAGACTGAAAGAGAGAGGTATCTAAAGAGAGACAGCAGATACAGTATCTTCCAAGGAATGGTTTTCAGGGTTATGACACTATATTTTAAGAGTGGGGATGAATATTAATTAGCTCCTGCTGTTTCATAATGCTGAGGGGGGCACAGGTGCAAATGAGAACTGTGATTTATCATTACAGTTTTGCATGTATTTCTGTGTGGAAATCAGATATGCAGGCAGAGGAGGTACCTGGGTG
The DNA here is from genome assembly GCF_055471065.1 of Atractosteus spatula. Taxonomy (NCBI): domain Eukaryota; kingdom Metazoa; phylum Chordata; class Actinopteri; order Semionotiformes; family Lepisosteidae; genus Atractosteus; species Atractosteus spatula. Next base: position 3,181,377 of record NC_142733.1, on the reverse strand, counting down.
TGGCCTTTCCCTGGGTGGGGCTGGCTTGGGGGCTGGCTTGGGGGCAGGCTTGGGGGCAGGCTTGCTCTCCATGGCTTCCACAAACTCCTCCGCCTCCTCCTGGAGGGGGGGGCTCTCAGACTCCTTGGGGGTGGGGGGGGGGTGAGAGACAGAGCCGTAAAAATCCCAGATCTGCCAACCCACAGAAGGGGCTTCCCATAGGAAACTCCTAAAGGCGCTTTGGGGTGTGATAATTCTCAAGGACTCCCACTGATAGGCCACTGAGCACTATGGTAAAGGTCCCTGGGGAAAGATTAAGGATCGCTGCTGGAGTCCTGTCTGGGTCTGATGAGGGAGACTCTAAGAGACGGGTCTGTGCACACTGGGGGTAGCCCATCGGGAATCCAAGACACACAGTGCCCGACTCCTCCAAGACAGCAGCAGGATCAGCGCTAATCAGGGTCTGAGATCAAGGAGCCTGGAGGCTCTTCACATGCACGGCAAGCAGGAAAAAGAGAAGACTTTTACCTCTTTGCTTTTCTGTAAAGTTGGGGCACCTGCAGAAAAACAAAAAAGTGACGAGTTTCAATGCAGAGTTAGACTCTCATCCAAATTCTTCCTGCTGTGAGCTGAGTGCTCAGGGGAGAGTGTCCAAGGACCCCTCCCCCCCCCCCCACACACAAGTAGCACACACAAACAGCATCCCCCCCCACCTACACACACACACAGACACCTCAGGGGGAGCCTGCGTGACTCTCCCAGGCTGTGGGCAGGTTACAGGGGGCTGCAGCACCTTCGCTGGGAGGTGGCTGGCTGGTCTGGGACGAGGGCTCCTCTGGGACCAGCAGCTCCTCCATGAGCTCCTCGGGAACTATATCCCCCTCGAAGGTCTCGAAGGCGCTCTCCTCCATCCCGGAGCTGGGGGAGAGGGAGGGCCAGGGTGAGAAATGAGGAAGTCAGATTTATCCTCACCTTCAAGTCAATAAATCAATCAATCAAGGTTTATGTATCCAGGCACGAACAGAACAGCATACAGTGGTGTTGTTGGCAATGAAATTCTTTATCCGCAATCTCATTAAGAAAGATAGAAGAGTAGAAGGAGAGAAGTTTATAGGGATTAGGTTACAATAAATTATACAATTGCTATTTACAATAAAGTTACAGATTGTGCCAAAGTAACTCAAGGATAGGAGGTATTTAGCGCTGTTCATGTGTCCTGAGAGTGCATAGTGACAGGAGGGTGCCGGTGCACCCTGCCAGTTCAAGTAAGTAGCCTATTCGCCAGCGGCTGTTTGGGTAACTGCAGGTGTCTGCTGTGGTTGGCTGTTTAGCAGTCTTATTGCCTGGGGGAAACCTGGTGGTCTTGGTCAGTATACTTCGGTTTCGTTTTCTGGATGGTAGTAGAGAGAACAGGTTGTGGTTAGGGTGACTGGGTCCCTGAGGATAGACCTGACCTTCCTGAGGCAGAGGAGACAGAGGAGATATCCTCCATGTTCGGTAGCGTGCAGCCAGTAGTGTTTCACCACCATCTGGAGTACCTTGTGCTCTCGGGTGGTGCAGTCAAAACCCTTGTAAAATCACAACTGCAAAGACACTTTGGACCCTCTCCTCTCACACTGCCCCTGAGTTCACACACTGACACCCACCTTTTAAGAGATCACTTTATTGGCCATATACAATTTCTTGCATTAGGAATTTGTCTTTTCACATACCCCAGCTTGCTCTCCATGAGACACACAGACAGGGAGAGAAGCTGGGGGTCAGAGCGCAGGGTCGGCTATTTCTACAGCACCCCTGGAGCAGCTGGGGTTAAGAGCCTTGCCCAGGGGCCCAATGGAGTAGGATTCCTCTGCTGGGTACAGGATTTGAACTGGCAACCTTCCAGCCACAGGTGCAGAGCCTGAGCCACAGAGCCACCGCACTGTCCAGAGACACTGATGTCCCTCTTCTCTCACACTACCCCTGAATTCACACACTGAGACACTCCTGACTGGACTGGAGACACTGCTAGAGACACTGCTGTCCCCTCTCCTCTCACACTCCCCCTGAATTCACACACTGAGATACTCCTGACTGGACTATAGACACTGATGTCCCTCTCCTCTCACACTCCCCCTGAATTCACACACTGGCACACACCTGACTGGACTGGAGACACTGCTAGAGACACTGCTGTCCCTCTCTGGTCAAACTCTGATTTCAACAACTCAAAAAAACTCAGATATGACTTCAGATATGAGCCAATCACATCTGAACTAGAACATTACAAAGAGGACTTGATAATCAAATCACTGAAGAACCATACACAACCAGTGCAGTAATTGTTATTAGTAATTAATAACAGCGGATTGAAAAAATATGACTCAACACATGAAATAAATAAACCAGCAGCTGGTTTTGTTCATTAAAATTTCTTTCATTCAGGCCTGCTTTGTAGACCTGACAAGACAGTGTCCAGCGTCTAGGCTGCTGACTAATATTATAGCAGCTCCAAAAATAGAGCTGGACCCGGGACAGGGGTGAGAGAGGGAGCAGGAGAGGCCGACAGAAAGAATCGCACAGACCTTTAGCAGGAAATGGTGCCTTTCAGAGCTGGCTCTCTCCACGCCTCTGCCCACACGCACCCTGAGACCCACCTGCAGGAGCTGTCCCGTGTTCCCGCAGTGCACCAGGACTTACCTGCACTCTGTGTCGTCTCGGTTTCGCCTGCCCTGCAGGAGTCTCGCACAGACCCACGCCCCCCACTCCCCGCCCCCCAGCCCCCTGCCCCGGCCGCTCCACACTTGACAGACAGGGGCAGGTGCCCCGCGCTCACCAGCACAGGGAGGGGGGGTGGGAAGAAAAGCAAAAGGACTCCAGCCCAGCTCGCAAACACCTCGCCCACAGAGAGATCATCTAATCAGAATAATTCCTCACACTTACAGTATACAGCGCTTTTCTGGACACTCCACTGACAGCGCTGTACAGGGAATGGGGATCCCCTCCACACCCACCTGGGTGATGCGCCAGTCCGCTCCCCACACACCAGCTCTCAGTGTGAGGAGAGCAGAGTGATGAAGCCAGTTCAGAGATGGGGATTATTAGGAGGCCATGATTGGTAAAGGCCAGGGGGGAATTCGGCTGGGACACCAGGGTAACACCCCTACTCTTTTCAAAGAACACCCTGGGTTTTTTAATGACCACAGAGAGTCAGGACCTCTAATCCAAAGGAAACCGCCTTTTACAGTATAGTGTCCCCGTCACTATACTGGGGCATTAGGACCCACACAGACTGCAGGGTGAGCGCCCCCTACTGGCCCCACCAACACCTCTTCCAGCAGCAGCCTCAGCTTTCCCAGGAGACTCCCCTCCAGGTACTGGCCAGGCTCACACCTGCTGGGCTCCAGTGGGGCTGCCAGCTGGGAGCTGCAGGGTGATCTGGCTGCTGGCCATGCTGGGTGTTCGTACTGGCTATTCGGCTGAGAAATAGAGAAAAGTTCAGTTCAATCTTTTCAATCACTCCTGCATCCCGGACAGTAACTAAATGAAAATTGAGTGTAATTTCCCAAGCGTGTGTTTGTCTTATGTTGCTCTTCTGTGCTACGTTGTGTGTTCTCAAAGGCGGGGTCTATGTGCCATTTCTCCAGGGAGAGACTCTGTGTCCCACCTGCAGCCAGTGTCCCAGGGTGGAGAGCTCTGAGTGGGGCTGTGAGCACCCCCCACTGGTATTGAGTGGGGCACCTGTGGGGCTCTGCAAGGCTGAAAATCTGGTGCCCCTTCCTCAAAAATCTAGTGAGGCAGCCTAATGCTGTCTGTCTTGTTAAAAAAAGGGTAGTGTGGTGGCACTGGGGCTAAGGGTCTGTGCCTGCAGCTGGAAGGTTGGTGGTTTGAATCCTGCAGCTGGTAGAGGAAACCAACTCTGTTGGGCCCCTGAGCACAGCCTTTCACCCCAACTGCTCCAGGGGTGCTGTATAAATGGCTGACCCTGCGCTCTGACCCCCAGCTTCTCTCCCTGTCTGTGTGTCTCATGGAGAGCAAGCTGGGGTCTGCGAAAAGACAAATTCCTAATGCAAGAAATTTTATATGGCCAGTAAAGTGATCTTATGTTACTGTCTGTCCCTGGCTTTCCATTTTTGCCTCAGAACAGATATTTTGGGTGTTTTGGTATTTATTAGGTCATTTTGTAAGCCTGCGCTACATTTATACACTTTTATTTGGTCTTTCGCGTCTATGCGTTCACCAGAAGGCCTGCGTCTAATTATCATTGTACGTCAAATACGTGTGGTGTCCACAGACTGCTGCCGCATTTTACGTAACAGGAAACGCAAGCACGCAGCGCGCCTGCCCACGCCGGCGGCAGAACGAACGGGTCAGAGTGGAAAATTTTTATTTGTATCCCCGCCTATTTGGGGGTGTCGTCACCCCATGGGCACGCCCCCCGGTCGTACAAGTCACGCCCACTTACGTGTTTTCCAACGCACCGGTCTCTTCTCTGTGTTCCGCCTCAGATCGTTCTAACCCCTCCCCTGTCTCTCATGGCCACACCCCTCGTATTTAAAAGGCTTCGGCCCAGCGGTTTGGGAGACCATTCTGCTGTAGCGAGGAGACGGGACGGTTCTGCGTGTGTGCAGCCATAGGCCGGATGGTTAAATCCAACCTACAGACGATACTGAATAGCCACTGTTTTGTCAGAGAAAAAGAAGGAAATATAACCAAAATGCCAGTCATCCGGTTGACCAGTAATATCAACAAAAGCGAAAGGTAAGGATGAGGGGAAGACGGTCGGTTCCAGGCCGGGGGGAAGATTTGGTGATACCGGTGGCGGTAGGTCGGTGGTAGGCTAGGCCCGTAACGCTAGGCCGTGGTTGAGCCGTGTGGCCTACTTTAGAAGCGAAGTGCTTATTTTGTAACCTTTAGCCGGTGGTTCACGGATAAAATATTTTAATGTGTATATATTTAAATACTTTACTAACTAAAATGACTACTTTACTGTTATATAACGTAAACAGATTGTGTCGCTTGTTTTTTATTTTTCTGTACGGCTCTACAGTTATGTAAGCGGTTCAAAACCGTGTTGGGTCGCTTCGACTTGTGTACCATCGTTTCCAACCTGTTGTTCAACCCTAAAACTGAACCCTTCGCGCCGGTTTTCATTTTTTTAAGTCGCCTTTTTTTAACGTGGCTTTTGGTCTTCGTTAAGGTCGTCATAAATACGGCTTTAATACGAGCCTCATGGCAGTCTCGAATTTATAATATGCCCTTACATAGTTTTGCATAAGGTTCTCAAGGCAGTGAATTTTCTAGAACTTATTTCTGATGACTGCTGATGTTAATGAGCTTTTCCCTAAGCTGTGTTCTGCCCCGAGGTGTGTGACGTCGTGCGCTCGGGTCTCTGCTCGCCGTCGGGCAGGAGTCGAAGTTATTTTGCGTTTTTTTTTCGTGTAGGTTTTTCGTTTTTATGTTTTTGTAAGATCCGCCTCAGAGCGGGCCGTAATGTGAAATCAGGTCGGGATCGCAGATGCAGAAAGGGGTGAGCAGATCATCTCGAAATCCGTGGAGCTCCTCGGTTATGTAATCGAGGAAAAGGGGTTTTTAAAGCCCCGAGATACAGCGGCCCTCGGATTGACGGGCCGGTGACGTCAGCCCCTACGCTCGCTGCCCCGCAGGTGGCGTCATCGGCTCCGTGCTTCCGGCTGCTATCAAACGCGTCAGTGTGGCCATGTTGCAGCTGTGAAATCGGAGCTGTGACTGGCGTGTTAAACAGGGAGCAGCCGATGTACTAGCCTCCTAGTTCAGTGGTATCCGAATATTCATATTGTTCCTGTTGTCCAGTTTGTGTGGTGTGGTCTGTTGTACTGTGTATGCATCAGCGCAGCTAGGAATTCCGATGTCCGTGCACGTATGGCAATAGACTACCCTACTGCACTGTAGATCGCAGTTATTGCCATTTCTGTATGAAGTGTGGCCTCGTTTGAACGTTTTGAGTGGGGAGTGGTTGTTACTCCCTCAGAATTGTCCTGTGTGCAGCTCAGTGGTGTTTAGAAAGCTGGGGTGGCGTGTATCTGTTAACAGGCAGGGGTGTAGGTTGGCTCTGTCTTGTCGGGAAGATCGTCCCCCAGACTGTGATCCCAGGGTTTTTTCCCCAGTGGGTGGAACACATTTTTCCCCAGAGGCTGTGTTGCTGGGATGGTCCTTCCAGCTACCTGTAAAGTGGTGTGGTCTCTCTGGGGGTGTTGTACTGGTCTTTCTGGAAGGAAGATTAGGCCCTTGTTTGTCCAGGAGATAACTGGGTGAACATGGACCAATCCAGTTAGTCCAGTCTTCCCACACTTATTTCTCCTTAAACGGGTATTGTACCCAATGTAATAGTCCACTTTGCAGTAAACAAGCCGGGTATGTCTGTACTGTACAGCACGGCTCTGCGATACTGGACTGTAAGCGTGCGTGTGGCGAGACGACTCCATGCTCAATTTTATGTCCTAAACTCATTCAGAACACTAGCCATGCACAGCTGTGAATGTGTGCCGAGAGCAGCTCCTGCAGTTCTCCAGTAAGGCGAGTCCCTGCCCCCAGCAGGGCCCCAGGTAATCAATGATCTACTGTGCCTGCCCTGCAGCGCCGCGGACGTGTCGAAACCCGCGGGTGCTGGAGCAGCTCCCGGAAGCCAGCTCTTACTGTACGGCCAGAGTTCAATCCTGATTAGTGTTTTTTTTCTGGCTAATGTTTTAATCCGACATCGGCAGCGCGGGAATCCTGTTTTTCCCATGGAGCCTTGTCGTGTGCCGCAGGACCAGTTCTTGACCCATGTTGGGGGGGGGGGGGGGGATCTGAACCAGGTCTGGGGTTTTAAAAACCTGTGACCTTGGAAGAAATCCCACTGGACACAAGAGAGCCAAAGTCCTCTGTTTTTGTTGGTGTGGGCAGGACCGTTCGGTGTCATTGGATGTTTAGAAAACCATGGATCATAAAACATAGGTCACTGCTTTAGTTAAGGTTTAGTATAAGAGGATGAAATCTGTATGTATGGGTTGAAATCCTCATTTGTGTTGAGAATGGAAGGCTTTTGGCTGGTAACAAAGGGTCGTATTTATAACTTCTCCAGCGTTTCTTCTGTTTAGTTCTGCGTGTTCTCCTTGATGTTTAAGTCTTTGAAGAAGTTGCTGGAGATGCCTGTGACAGTTTCCTGTCCTCCTGTGGTTTCGGCCTGCATGCCTGGCGTCCCCAGGCAGGACTGGGCCGGATCCGCAGTGGAGCGGGGAGGTCAGGACTGCCCCTTAGCGCCTCCCTATCCACGCGGAAGTGGCAGCCGAGCAGGGCGACGGGTTGTGTGGGGTTCGCGCCTGCCTTTTGGGGTTTTCTGCTTGCTTGCTGACCGAGGCCGGCTGTGAATCAGTCACCAGCGTTGCGACATCTCACTCGCACGCGCATCTGTGTGGGACTGGGGTCGTGGGGGGGTGTCCGTGTTTCTCCCACGGCTGCAGCGGTTTCCTGTTCCTGTTCCGCGTGACTTCCCGGGCGGGAGGGCGACGTGACCAGCGTGCCGTGTGGGTTTATAGCGGGTCTCTGCCTTGCTCTGGTTAAAGGTTTTTTTTTTATTGCCACATTGCAGTCTGCTTCTGTCCCTCCCTGCTGTTCTTTGGCCTCACTGCCCTGTGCAGTAAATGCCTTCGCAGGGCAGTAAAGGGCGGTGGGTCAGTGACCCAGCGCACTAGATGACCTGGGTGGCTCGGCTCACACCCGTCTCTCTCTCCCCCTCAGTACCCGGCGTTGTGCCCGTTGCTGTAGTAACCTGTGTCCGGGGCCTCGGTGGTGCTCCTGATGTCCCTCTCCCATCCTTGAAGATCCCGGGTGGGCGAGGGAATGACCAGAGGGATCGCAATCTTTCAGCTAAATTATTCCACTCGGTAAGTCGGCCGCTCCTGCGTCTGTCTCCTGCAGGGTCGGAGGTCAGTTGGGGGGGGGGTAAGTCACACTACCAGATGGTGTTTCTCTGCTTCATTCGCTTTTGCGCCCCTGTCCCCGCGGTTTCTCAGTTCCCCTCTCCTCCCTCTCTTGGTGCACAGGATGCTCGGCTGCTGGTGCGCGAGGAGCCCCCGTGCTCGGCGGCGGGGCGCGTGCGGTTCCTGCAGTTCGAGCCGCGCCGGGCGGAGGGGCCGCACTGTGCCTGGAGGGGGGCCCTCCGTGGAGCCAGCCTGTACGTCGAGATCCCCCCTGGCACCCTGCCCGAGGGCAGCAAGGACAGGTGAGCTGGGGCAGTAGGGCAAGGGGGTGGGGGGGGGTGGAGCTCTACTGGGGCCTGGGGGGGGGGGTGCTGTCTTGGGTTTTAGTGTATTGGGTAACGAAGTTGTAATCCTACCTCCCGTGTCCGTCGATGAGACGGAGAACTCCGCTGTCCATCTGCCTCGTGGTAAAGCGCCCATAAGAGCAGTCAGAAAGGAGAAGAGGCCAGCCAGCCTGTGCAGTACTTGAGTCCAGTATCCCATCCCACTGTTTCTTGAAAGCAACCAGGGGCTTGGCTTTAACTGGCTAGGCAGCTCGTTCCACACTCCCACCACCCTTTGTGTAAAGTGCCCCCTGGTTTGTGTAGGGAGAAATCCTGGGTGGACTATGTGAACGCCTTCGAGAATCGAGTTCTCGCATAGGGTCCCCTTGTCTTCTCTGTGCAAGACCGGGCTGGGAGCTGAAGTAGGCGATTGTTCTCTCTCTCTCTCTCTCTCTCAGCTTTGCCCTGCTGCTGGAGTTTGCAGAGGAGCAGCTGAAGGTCGATCACGTCTTCATCTGCTTCCACAAGAACCGTGATGACAGAGGTATGCCCTCCTCCTCCTCCTCCTCCTCTTGGGTCATTGCTGCATCTTCCTCACTCCCTCCTTCACTCACTCTCTCTTTCCACCCCCAGCTCTGTTGCTGCGCACCTTCAGTTTCCTGGGCTTTGAGATTGTGAGACCTGGCCACCCCCTCGTCCCCCCCAGGCCTGATGCCTTCTTCATGGTCTACGCCATTGAGAGAGACTCCGACGACGACTAATGTGGACGCCCCCCCACCCCTCCCTTCTCTGAGCTGTTCCGTTTTTATTATCTCCCCCCTGTTAGCTGCCCCAGTAATCCTGTCCCCCGCTGGACCTGCTGTTCATCTCGGAAGATGTAATATTTATGTTCAGATCGCCCCCCGAGTAGTGTTCCCCCTCGTTCGGATCCGGGCCCAGGCGCCTTGCGCAGGAGCCCCAGTTCTTGCACATGGGGGTTTTCGTGTTTTTGATATTTTTGTGGCTTTGAATCTGTGAATGCGGGCCTGCTTGGTTTGTTTTGGTGGATGAATCGGGGGAAAATTGATTTTTTTTTCTGGATTCAGGTCTGCATGTTATTACAGTGTGCAAAAATAAACTGCTCACCTTATTGTGTTTGGTGTTTTTGAGTCTTCCTGAAAATGTGCGGTGTTTTCCAGATTAAGTCCCAAATCTGTTCACAATTATTGCTGGCTTTTTTTTATGGTATAGGTTTTCACTGTCCTGAATTCTCGGTAATCATTTTAGTAAGCTTTATTAGCCAGCTGTAAATTTTCATGCAATTAAGTAATGGATTGGAGGGTTTTTTTTGATAGGTGGCTATGAAGGCTCTGTCGGGTGCCCAACCAGTCGATTGCAATAGTGCTTGCTAGTCAATCGATCACAAGAAATAAAAATTAAATGGGTTATTTGACTTTTTACTGTTTTCGATAGCCTTAAAATTTATTCAGATCTGTGCATGCGATACATTTTACTGTCCTTGTGTGCGTTTAACCCTTGGCGAATGGGTTGTAAAACTCTCTTCCCCGAGTGCTGGCTGACTGGTGGGGGGGCTACAGGAGCTTCATAAATAGTGTTGCCTGTGTGCTCCCCGAGAATGGTCTCTTGATTATTGCCACACGAGCCCCACATTCGCTACAGTGCATAATGGAGTTAAACAGACTGGCTGTGACAAATTCACCAACTGCTTGATAAGTTTGATTGCCTATTTGATAGTTGTAGTGATCGAGTGCAGGCGAAGCAGAAACTGAAAACGTACCGTTACTGCAAGGAATGGGAAAAGGGGGAGTATAGAACATCCTAAAACTGCACACAAAACATTTGGACTTTCCCTCTAAACATGAGTTACAGAAAAGTGGGGAAAATTTAAATCTCAACTAGCAGCAGTCAGTTTTCATGAGGCCTAATACAAGAGGAGAAGCACCAATCACTGCATTGTTCTGTGAGAACCACGTCCTGGCTCAACAGTCATTCAGGGATCAAGAAGTAACGTGTTTGCTGAGGCTGCTGACTTGCTGTTTGAGATTTACCCAAAAAAAACATGGCCAGGTTCAGACAGCCGTTGCCTTAAATCAAAGAGTTTCTCAAGTTTAAACATGGTGAATATGCCCAGTTAGAGGATGACCAGTGGTTTCTTGATTTAACATTCCTCACAGACTTGGCTGAATGAGCTGAATTTCAAGCTGCAGGGACATAAAAATGTATTTGACATGATCAGTGTCAACTTACTAAAAAAAAATTACAAGTGTTCTTAAGCTTCTCAGTGCCAATGCTCACATTAAGATAGGATATTCTTTTTTTTCTGAAAATGGGGAACATAGCTCATTCACTGTGGCACAAGTCACTTGCATTTATTTGCTGTCACTGTAGTGATGGGTATCGTTATTGTACTGATGTGCCCACAGTCTGTTTTCCCTATATCGGAGCTTCAGATTCACACTGGTAGACTGTGCTGGACTGGCAAATGAAAAAGATGTTTTGTTAAAGGTTGGGAACCCCTGCTCTAGGTAATAGGGTGGTATAAAATTCAGAAGCTCATTTGTCCCTTAATTCTGATGGAGTGCTCTTCCTGATCACTGGCAATAGGAGACACTCTGAGGGAGCTGTTGGTGATGGTGCTACCATAAATGAAGAGACATCTTTGCAGCAGGGTACATTTTATTTGAGTGCTTTTCACAAAGCCTTACGTTTTATAATAGCAGGCATTCTATAGCTGAAAGAGGAGAAAATAAGACCACCACACCTCTCTATGAAAAGCTTTAGTGGAAAAATAAACATTTAAAGTAATTCCAGAGCCAGTTACCCATTAAAGAGTTAAACCGTTCACCAATCTGATGATTTTCTGATAAGCTCTTTAATTGCACTTCCAGGTGTCAAACTTGATATAAACAGTCCTGTTGGATCAAGATGTGCTAGCTCTGTTTGCATGAGGTCTTTGATGAGCTTTTATTCCACTTGAACTGCAAGTCCTTAATTGCTCTTTTAAATGTTGAGCAAGGTTGGGCTTGGGACCCTTCTAAACAGTGTGGTTGCTCACGAGGAGCGGAGAGGGAGGCAGAGGATCTGGAGTGTGGGTCTCGGGGGGGGGGGGGGGCTAACTCCGGCGGAGCTGATCCACAGGGTGCGCGCCTGTACACGCTTTACCCAGGACCACGTGGGTGCAGGGTTCGGGTGCGGTCTCTGGGCTGCAGTGAAGAATCGGTTCTGGCGGTCTTTCTCCTTGGCTTCACGCCGGGTGAACTCTCCGGGTCCTCCGCCCCCTAGTGGACGTGCGGTGAATAGCAGCCGCTTGAAAGCCCTGGATACCGCCGCCTTCCCAGCGGGACCCGGGGCAAAATGTAAGAAATAGCCGCCGATTGTTGTGGGGGTTTTGAGGGGCAGAGCCGGTCCTGTGTCCTGTGTCCTGAATGCTCTTTGTTCTTCACGATCGTCCTGTGCCTGAGTGAGAGGTCAATGAAAAGTCACTTTACTTTGCTTGACTTGTTTTATTTTTGGCATTCGGTGCCTATTATAATAATTGCTTACACTTATATAGCGCGATTCTGGACACTCCACTCAAATGGGTAATGGGGATCCCCTCCACCAGCACCAGTGTGTACCCCCACCTGGATGATGCGCCAGTCCGCTCCTCACACTTATATGGCGCTTTTCTGGACACTCCACTCAAAGCGCTTTACAGGTAATGGGGATCCCCTCCACATCCACCTGGATGATGCGCCAGTCCACTCCCCACACCCCAGCTCTCAGTGGGGAGGAGAGCAGAGTGATGAAGCCAGTTCAGAGATGGGGATTATCAGGAGGCCATGACTGGTAAAGGCCAGGGGGAAATTTGGCCAGGACACTGGGGTAGCACCCCTACTCTTTTTGAGAGACGCCCTGGGATTCTTAATGACCACAGAGAGTCAGGACCTCGGTTTTACGTCTCATCTGAAGGATGGTTATTCTGAGAGGTTGTCCTTATTATCCTGAGAGCCCTGAAGTATTTCAGTTGGAAACAAGAGAGAAGAAGCTCTTCAACCCCAGGGGGTGTCCACGCCAGCGCGGGCTCTGAAACCAGCGGCTGTTTACTCCCCTGCAGGCGGCAGGAGCCCCAGCAGGGCGGCGCTGCAGAGCACCTCCTCTGTGCGGCAGTGGGCGAGGTAGCGCAGGCACAGGCAGTCCTCCCAGCCCAGGGGCCGGGCCCCGGGGGGCCCCTGCTCCGCCAGGCGCAGCAGCAGCAGGGCGCGCTTCGCCGCCAGCCAGCCCGGCACCAGCCGCGGGCCGGCCCGGTCCTGCCGGAACAGCTGGGCCCGCGGGCCCCAGAGCAGGAGCCGCAGCGGCCCGCGGGCGTCGACAGGGGCCGGCCCCCCGCTCTGGGGCGCTAGCAGCCGCCGCGCCAGGCGCAGCAGCCCGCCGGAGTAGGGGGACGCCTGGGGGGCGGGGGGCAGGCCCTCCCCCTGGGACGTCCCGGGATGGGGGGCAGGCAGGTGCAGGCAGTGGTAGATGAGGAGGCCCAGCTGGAGCTCGACCGAGTCCGAGTCCGAGGGACTCAGGTCCGAGATCAGGAGTCTGGGGGCACCGCGCCGCTCCCACAGCCCGTGTATCGACCCGTCCTCCTCTCCCTCTCCCGGCGTCCCCCCTCTGCGCCCCTCCTCTTCCTCCCTTCTCCCCCTGCTGCTCTCCGTGCGCCCATCTGCCCCCGGATTCCTCCCGTCCCCGTCTCTCTGGGGGGCTCCCCGCGTCCCCCTCCCCCCCTCGCCGCCCCAGGCCAGCAGCAGGCGGTCCGGCCGCAGGAGCGGGGGACCGGCCCGGTGCTGCCGCAGGTGGGCCAGCCCCTCGCTCAGCTGCAGGAGCAGCAGGCACAGGCGCCGCTCGTACACGTCGGGCCGCTGGGCGTGGAGCCCCTGGCCCTCCTGCACGAAGCCTGCCAGCGTGCCTTGTGGGACCGCTCCCTCGATGGACGCTGTGCGGCCCGTGGCCTCGAGCAGCGGCGACAGGAACACGGGACCTTCTTGTCTGTGAGCTGTGGGCTGGGTGCCGTCGGCCAGCGCTTCTGCAGCTTCTGCCGGTGCCACTGTTGCTGTGCTGCCCTCTGGTGGGGAGTGGGGAGGTTGCTGTGCTGTGGAGGGAGAGTCTGCAGGGCTCCTTCCAAGATGCTGATTCATGTCGGCATTAAAGCTCTTTGGCAGTGCACCTTGGGAGTGCTCCTTGAGCTGCTGCTGCTGCTGCATGCTGCCCTCTGGTGGTGGCTGGAGAAACTGCAGCTCTGTGAACCGAGGCTCTGCCACACTTGGCTCTCCGGCCGCTTGCTGATCCACAGTGCTGCTCTCTCCCTCCGGCGGGGGCTCCGGGTCCATGTCTGCCCTGGCCTGCGGCTCCTCAGGCCGCGGGTCCTTTGCCCCAGCAGGGCGCTGAGAGAAGTGTGTGAAGACCCGCCTGATGTTGGCATGGGGGGGCACAGACATCAACCCAGCCAGTTCGGCAGTGGAGCCAGGGAGGGGCTTGTACACCTGCAGGGAGAGAAGCAGGCTTGCTAACAGTTCCAGTCAAGAAGCTGTATTGGCAGGACCAATTAATTTTCTTTGTTGCCGAAGCAGATAAACTTAAGATCTACAGACATTTATAATACAGACAGAGACAGGCTCACTGTCTGTTCCTCAAGCTGTGACAGGAGATCACACACTGTATTATTATTATTGAGAGACAGGCTCACTGCCTGTTCCTCAGGCTGGGACAGGAGATCACACACTGTATTATTATTATTGAGAGACGGGCTCACTGTCTGTTCCTCAGGCTGGGACAGGAGATCACACACTGTATTATTATTATTGAGAGACAGGCTTGCTGTCTGTTCCTCAGGCTGGGACAGGAGATCACACACTGTATTATTATTGAGAGACAGGCTCACTGTCTGTTCCTCAGGCTGGGACAGGAGATCACACACTGTATTATTATTATTGAGAGACAGGCTCACTGTCTGTTCCTCAGGCTGGGACAGGAGATCACACACTGTATTATTATAATTGAGAGACAGGCTCACTGCCTGTTCCTCAGGCTGGGACAGGAGATCACACACTATTATTATTATTATTGAGAGACAGGCTCACTGTCTGTTCCTCGGGCTGGGACAGGAGATCACACACTGTATTATTATTATTGAGAGACAGGCTCACTGCCTGTTCCTCAGGCTGGGACAGGAGATCACACACTGTATTATTATTATTGAGAGACAGGCTCACTGTCTGTTCCTCAGGCTGGGACAGGAGATCACACACTGTATTATTATTGAGAGACAGGCTCACTGTCTGTTCCTCAGGCTGGGACAGGAGATCACACACTGTATTATTATTGAGAGACAGGCTCACTGTCTGTTCCTCAGGCTGGGACAGGAGATCACACACTGTATTATTATTATTGAGAGACAGGCTCACTGTCTGTTCCTCAGGCTGGTTCAGGAGATCACACACTATTATTATTATTATTATTATTATTATTATTATTGAGAGACAGGCTCACTGTCTGCTCCTCAGGCTGGGACAGGAGATCACACACTGGGCTGCCAGTTCAACTGAGTTCCCTCCTCCCTCTCCCAGTAGGGCTGGGAGCTGTTCTGAAGCTGATCTTGCAGGTGTGCACACCCCTGAGTCACGTCTGTTCCCCTGTGTCACCGAATTCAGCTCCATCGCCAGTGTGAAGTTGTTAAATGTGTTGGAGGAGAGCAATGCAAATGCATGTTTATATGCCTCTGCTGTGTTCGAAAGCAGACAGAAGGCCATGAAAGATCATGCCACACGCAGGCATGCTTTGTGCAGACATTCACACCCCCAAGACACACACAATGCAGTGGCTCAGAGCCGAGTGGCAGTTAAATTTCCCAAGACAGGATGACAGCTAAGAGGAAGTGGCTGAGCGTTTTCAACCCCGGACAGGGGCATTGCCTTATAAGGCCAAGTCCTGGGATCGGGGCTAGCCGCCCGGTCGGTTTTTTTGTCTTCTGTGGTTTTGGGATGTGCAATTGGACCCTGTGTGTGCTCTGAGGTCAGTTGTGTAAAAGAAACTGCTCTTTGGACCCTGTGAAGATTTGCACACGCACAGGGTTGAAAAAAGGTATTGGCCACTCTAATCAAAGAGTGGTGGACCTACAAGAGGGTGGCCATGCCCAGCCCTGACCCCAGCAGGCCTGCTGGACAGCTCAGAGTGCGAATGCAGCAGGACGGAGGAGACACAGCTGGTGTGCCCCTGGGCAAGGCACTTCACCTGTGTGTGTAAAACGCCCAGCTGTGTACACAAATGGGACCAATGTAAATCACTAGAGAAGACACATCTGGAAGAGAAATGGTCAGAAATGTTGAATATATGATTCCCACTTTTTGTACGGAACAAGGCAGGTATTATCTCTGGATAATTATTTGATGGAATGCCTTGACTGCCAGGAATAGGAAAGATCTAATCATATCAGACCTGTATGTCTGTCACACCCTGTGTTTCTAACTAACTGTAGCCTGGAGGTTGGTACTGTGGTCAACATGGGACATGTCCCCTGTGTGGAGTCTCTCTTTTTTTTTTCTTTCTTTGTTCCACAACTGCATTTTTTAGCATAAGTGAAAGACAGGGAGATTTAGCTTAAGAAAAAGTTAAGGACACGAAAATGTAACTTAAGAAATGCACATCTGAAACTTGGTTTCAAAACATTAACTGTTATCAGTGAAATAAGCTCTCAAGGCAAACGCAAAGATGACAGACTCGTTAATACGCTCAACTTAGAAACTCACCTTGGCCGCGAAAACCTTCCCAGGTACTGTGGCACAGCGCACAGCGTAGTAAACAGCGCCCCCTATCTGACAGCGTGGTTGTCTTCCCTCACACAGAGTAAAGTCCTCAGGACGCAATGACCCCGCCTCCCTCTCATTAGACCCCGCCTCCTGTTGCCTCTCCTCCAATGGGCTGCCCACTAACTCTGCCTCCAGACGCTGTGCAGTCTCCAGGAGAAACAGTAGGTGGCGATGCTGTATGGTCCACGAGACTTGCTCCTGGCTGGACAGGTCCTTGAAATAATAGGGGAGCATGTAGTCGGGGGTGTCAAAGTTCAGGGAGGTCAGGCTCAGAACTGGCTCTGATGGGGGACACAGGGGGCTCGAGGGGGTGCTGTAACTACCCCGCAAGATAATGTTGCCCTTCTTGGCCTTGTTGTCCGGCCTGCAAGGGGAGTGCTGGTCTGGGCAGCCTGGGGTGGGCACAGCCGGGGGGTCACCGCGGGCCGAGCCGTCGCAGGGGTGGGGCGGGCGAGGAGGATGTGGAGACTGGCGCTGAGCAGCCATCACGGGGAGGGACCGCGCGCGGAAGAGTTTCCGTGGCAACGGCGGGGGGCGGTCCGTGGTGGCGTCGGCGCGGATCCTCTCCTGCCATTGGCTGGACGAGCCTGAGACAGACAGACAGGGGAGGAGAGCGGACAGGTCAGGCTTGACTGCTGGGCCCGCTTTCCCCCCTCTGATTGGCGTCACGGGCCCTCCTACAGCGACGCCACAGTTCACCGAGTCTTTGATCAGCTCGTTAACTCATCCTTAAATGACCCGAGGGAACTGGTGCCCCAGTTTAAATTTAAAAGGAAGGTCCTGGAATTCCTGCCTGCCACTTGTTGTTGGCTGTTCTTTTGTGTGGCAGCAGGAGGCGCTGTGGTCCCCGTCCCTCTGTCAGACAGACTTCCCCCTCCTCTGCAGGAGAGTCTGAGCTCCCCTCTCCCCTCTCCTCTCCTCTCTCCTTTCTCTTCTCCTCTCTCCTCTCCTCTCTCCTTTCTCCTCTCCTCTTCTCTCTCCTCTCTCCCCTCTCTCCTCTTCTCTCCCCTCTCTCCTCCCTCCTCTCCTCTTCTCTCCCCTCTCCCCTGTCCCCTGTCCCCTGTTCCCTCTCCCCTCTCCTCTCCTCTCCTCTCCTCTCCTCTCTCCTCTCTCCTCTCTCCTCTCTCCTCTCTCCCCTCTCCTCATCCAGAAGAAACAGACATGAAGACATGCCGGGAGTTTGAAGGACGACCAAAACCAGGGATGAAATGCTCTGCTCTGTGGATTCGGCTGTAAGTTTCCACACACCAGTTTTGTGCTTTCAGAGGTGTTTCTGCTTTGCTGAGGTGAGATTTTCACAGGAGCACTGAGTTCAGTTTATCGCTCGCTCGCCTGCACGCACGCACTCCGAGCCAGTCTCACGCTCTCTCGGTGTTGCGTAGTGTCTGGAGGAGATTCTACTCAAACACGAGTCTCGGCGTTGTGAAATCAGCTGACAGGAGGTTGTGTTGCTGGTTTTGCGCGGTTTCAGATTGCACAGCTCATGTACTTCACAGAGTGAGACACTCAGCTCTGCCATACTGTATCGTGTTAGTCACACACCGCAGTGAGGACACAACCGTGTACGATTGGCAGAGAATGGATCAAATCTCATTGAAAACACTTCTGATCCCTCTCAACAGCACAGTTTCTCAGTGTCATCTGTATCTATATTTGACTCAGTGTCTCTGAGTTTCCAGGGTTTATGATGTTTCTGAAACTCTCAGAACCTCAGTGTCTCAGTATCTCAGTCCCTGAGTGTCTCAGACTCTCAGTGTCTGAGTATCTCGGTATCTCAGTTCCTGGGTGTCTCAGACTGCAGTATCTCAGACAGACGGGTACTCAATTTCAGTTCAATTCCAGATGCTTTTTGGCATGACAATGAGTAAAATCTGAGTTGCCAAAGCAAAACAAATACAGTTAACATTAAAAAAAACCTACAGACATTTACAATACAGACACATCATTTACATATAAACATATGGAGCATTACTAGGAGACAGGCTCACTGTTCCTCAGGCTGTGACAGGAGATCACATACTGGGCTGCCAGTTCAACTGCCAGTTCCCTCCTCCCTCTCCCAGTAAGATCAGGAGTTGTTGTGATTCTGGCAGGTGTGAGAATTCTGGGATTAGATTTGTACATTTGGGGAAGAATGTTTCTCTAATCCCAGAGTATCTGTCCCAGTGCAGTAGGAAGTGCACCTCTGTCTCTATTTCTCCCCGCTGGCAGTGGGAGCACAGCCTGTCCTCTCTGGGCAGCCAGGTCTGCCTGTGTTGCCCAGTTTCTATGGCCAGGCTGTAGTCACTGAGCCTGTACTTCGTCAGGGTCTGTTTCTTTTTGCTGTTTCTTATCTTGGTTAGATATTCGGCTAGTGTATATTGTCAGTTTAGGGTTCTGTAGCATTCCAGTTTGTTGTTTTTGTGTGTGTGTGGGAAATCGCTGTTTGATCTGTGCTGTGATGTGCTTGAGTCTGGGTTGTGGTGCTCTAGCAGTGCTGTCCTGAGGCTGGTTAGTGTCGGTGTGGCTCAGGCCAGTGAGCCTCAGGACCAGCTGGCTCAGGGGGCTCTGTTCTGGGCTCAGCTCCTGGCTCAGCAGGGCCTTGTGGTGGTAGGAGTTTTGGTCGCTGTTTTTTAGGTGTAGCCAATACTTTATTACTCTCTTCTGTATGTTTATCAAAAATGGGTATTGGCCTAATTCGGAGACCAGGAGCTGCAGACTGTTCCAACATTCCTGCCAGCTCATTGATATAGATATTGAACAGTGTTGGGCTCAGGCTGCAGCCCTGGCTCACCCCACGACCTTAAGTGAAGAATTCTGTCCTTTTGTACATTGATTGCATGATGTTGTACTCACTGTGGAAGCTGTGTGTGTGGCAGTCTGTAGGGAGGCTGGGTTCCTCATGAAGGGTGAGGGCTAGAGGAGGGGACAGGGGGCTCCTGGGGGATCCTTCTGTGTCCATATCAAGACTGGAGCTGCTGCTGGAGCCTCCAGCATAACGATTCCTGCGGATACATGGAGAGACACATAGAGAGTCAGAGACACACAGAGAGTCAGAGACAGACCAGAGTATCAGGGACACACAGAGAGTCAGAGACACAGAGAGAGTCAGGGACAGACCAGAGAGACAGAAACACACAGAGAGTCAGAGACACACAGAGAGTCGGGGACATACAGAGAGAGTCAGGGACAGACCAGAGAGACAGAGACACACAGAGAGAGTCAGGGACAGACCAGAGAGTCGGAAACACACAGAGAGTCAGGGACAGATGAGAGAGTCAGGGACAGACGAGAGAGACAGAAACGCACAGAGAGTCAGAAACACACAGAGAGTCAGGGACACACAGAGAGTCAGAGACACACAGAGAGTCAGAGACACACAGAGAGTCAGGGACACACAGAGAGTCAGAAACACACAGAGAGTCAGGGACACACAGAGAGTCAGAGACACACAGAGAGTCAGGGACACACATAGAGTCAGGGACACACAGAGAGTCAGGAACATTTCATAGAGGCACCGACGTTAGTTCTCGATAGGGTCCATTAATTTGTGCTTTTTCAATAGTTAGCTTAAAAGAGAAGTAGTAACCAAAAAGAAACTAAAAATAGGCCATGGCTTAGAGCAGAGTCATAGAAACAGGTAAGAGTGAAGTGTGCTGAGCAGTAAGAAGAGTGCTAATCTGATGCTGTGGTCAGCTGCTTCTGTGTCAGGAAACACAAGATCCTGCAGCATTAGAGAAATCACATTTCAAAAACAGCAGCTGCATGTTCTTCGTTTTCTGCTTTTCGAGAGCAGAATGCGGAGAGGAATTGAGTCACGACGCACCAAGCAGCAGTCTAGCTGTCGTGGGGGTCTGGAACAAGCTCCCAGACACGTCGTAGAAGCTGAGTTTTTTGCAAGAAACAGTTGGTTGGGATCTTTGAATCAATTAGTAACTAACGAGCAAACAGGCCAGATGGGCTGAACATCTCCTCTGATCTGCAGTCTGTCCTGTGCTCTGTGTTCTTACCTGCGGACCTTGGCGGGCAGGGCTGGGGGGAGGCCCTGCCTGTTTGCACTGCTCCTTGCATCCATCTGTCCAGATGCAGTCTCTCCTGCGATCCCACGGTTCTTCTGTCTCTCTCCCTGGGCCTCGGCCTCAATCCCTCACGCTCCCTGTCTCCACGGCTTTTTACTGTGGTTTAGCTCATCTTGCCCCTGGCTGTATTCTCCCCCTCCCTCCTTCTCCGGTCTGTGTCTCCTCTCTCCAGGCCTTGTCTCTGTCGCTCTGCCTGGTCTGTGCCTCCTCTCTCCAGGCCTTGTCTCTGTCGCTCTGCCTGGTCTGTGTCTCCTCTCTCCAGGCCCTGTCTCTGTCGCTCTCCCAGGTCTGTGTCTCCTCTCTCCAGGCCCTGTCTCTGTCGGTGTCCCTGGTCTGTGCCTCCTCTCTCCAGGCCCTGTCTCTGTCGCTCTCCCAGGTCTGTGCCTCCTCTCTCCAGGCCCTGTCTCTGTCGCTCTCCCAGGTCTGTGTCTCCTCTCTCCAGGCCCTGTCTCTGTCACTCTGCCTGGTCTGTGTCTCCTCTCTCCAGGCCCTGTCTCTGTCACTCTGCCTGGTCTGTGTCCCCTCTCTCCAGGCCCTGTCTCTGTCGCTCTCCCAGGTCTGTGTCTCCTCTCTCCAGGCCCTGTCTCTGTCGGTGTCCCTGGTCTGTGCCTCCTCTCTCCAGGCCCTGTCTCTGTCGCTCTCCCAGGTCTGTGCCTCCTCTCTCCAGGCCCTGTCTCTGTCGCTCTCCCAGGTCTGTGTCTCCTCTCTCCAGGCCCTGTCTCTGTCACTCTGCCTGGTCTGTGTCTCCTCTCTCCAGGCCCTGTCTCTGTCACTCTGCCTGGTCTGTGTCCCCTCTCTCCAGGCCCTGTCTCTGTCACTCTCCCAGGTCTGTGTCTCCTCTCTCCAGGCCCTGTCTCTGTCGGTGTCCCTGGTCTGTGTCTCCCCTCTCCAGGCCCTGTCTCTGTCACTCTCCCAGGTCTGTGTCTCCTCTCTCCAGGCCCTGTCTCTGTCGGTGTCCCTGGTCTGTGTCTCCCCTCTCCAGGCCCTGTCTCTGTCGCTCTCCCAGGTCTGTGCCTCCTCTCTCCAGGCCCTGTCTCTGTCGGTGTCCCTGGTCTGTGCCTCCTCTCTCCAGGCCCTGTCTCTGTCTCCCAGTCCGGTGTGGCCCTGCTCTCTCAGTGCCTGTCTGTGGGAGTGTGCACGCGAGCCTGTTCTCAGGGTGTTTCTGCACGGTTTATCGCCCTCTGCGATCTCTGAGGTTTGGGGGCTGGCACAAGCGCAGCTGTGCCTTTCTAAACCTCAGATCTGAGAGTGTGAGACACAGCGAGAGAGAGTGTTGCAACCACCTCTTTCTCTCTTCTGCTTCACGTTTCCTAACTCCCCCATCTCTCAGCCTCTCGTTCTGAGTCCATCTCCACCCCCCCCATCTCTCTGTCCCACCCCCAGTCTTCGCCCTTCTATCCCACTGTCCCCCGGACACACACACTTCCTGTGTCGTCTCGCGGCCTCTCCCCAGTGGCTGCAGGCGGCCCCGTCCCCTCGGCCCCCTCGCGTCGAGCCACTGTGCTCAGAGAGGTGTGACGCAGTCTGGAGATTGCTGCATCAGCTCAGTGTTTGCATGCGCTCAGGCTGCGCTCAGGCTGTGCAAACAGCAGGCCTCTCCCCATGCCCTGCTGTCACTCGAGGGCGACTGGATGTTGGACGGTCATCTGTCCTGCTGGTCTGCTGAAACCTCTGCAGTCGGGACACAGTGGAGCGGCTCACTCCATAGTGTCTGGCAACGCTGGCACATGACTGGCCTGCCTGCAGCATGCTAATGGCCCTCTCCCTTGCTTCTGGTGACATTCGAGGCACAGAAAACTGACTAAGTGTGGCCCTTTTCTTGCAGTGACCTAAGCTTTGGATTAAGACCTTTTTAAAGGTGACCTGATCAGGCATTGTTCCACCTGGACCTCGTTGGGAAAAAGTGTGGAGGAGGAGGTGTTGTGTTTCTTTTTTCCATCAGTATATATTGACTCGGCTGTATCAGGCTTAACTATACATTAACAAAGTCTTGCCACTGTCATGGAAATATAACTATCAAGGAAGCCACAAGAGAGAGTTCTCACCTGAGTAAGGTCTTTATTTCAATATTGCAATATTGGGAGCCC
Organism: Atractosteus spatula; assembly: GCF_055471065.1. Classification (NCBI taxonomy): domain Eukaryota; kingdom Metazoa; phylum Chordata; class Actinopteri; order Semionotiformes; family Lepisosteidae; genus Atractosteus; species Atractosteus spatula. The sequence goes on along the minus strand of NC_142733.1, from coordinate 3,159,182 downwards.
TGTTGTCACTCTGCAAAGTGCATCAGAGACTCCCAATATTGCAATATTGAAATAAAGACCTTACTCAGGTGAGAACTCTCTCTTGTGGCTTCCTTGATAGTTATATTTCCATGACACCACACATAAAATACACATTGACTCGTGCACCTTGCGTTTCCTAGGCCACACCACAGTGCACCTGTGTTACAGGTGTGTGAAAGCAATGATCATCAAGCAGGATTAACTTCAAAAACCTCCACACAGCTGCTTGTGCGCTGTAGAACTTTGTTATTTTGTTAAATCGTAACAAAAAAGCTCACTTCGCTTTTTTTTTCCACAAAAACATGAAGTATTAAAATGAATTCTAACCTCTTTTTCCCTCCTGTCACCCGTCCAGAGGTGCTTCAGGTAGTGTGCCCCTTGGTACACTAGAGGGCAGTGTTGACCTGCTTATTTTTCTTTTCCCACTGCGGAGACGGAGTTCTCCAAAATAATACAAGTTTGGTTCGTCTTTATCTCCTCTTGCGAGATATCACTGTCAGTGAAATAAAAGAGAACCTGAACACTGTTAATTAATTCCAGGCTATCTGTGGTTGTGCTGCATCTGTGTATGTCCCTGTGGCTTGACGTGACCGAGTGAGTGTCATACAGATACAGCTACAGAAATGGCGTGAGCACTCAGGATAGGTTCCTGGCATCTGAAAGGCGCTATATACGAATTGTTACGAAATGTTACCCTGCAGATACAGGACAGGTGTAAACTGACCTCTGACCTCTGTGCTCTGAGTAGAAAGATCGAGAGGCCCTGACCTCAGTCTGAGAATCCGAGAGAGAGAGGCGGTGTGGGACAGTGGGTAGAGCTGAGAGAGAGAGAGGGAGGCGGTGTGGGCTAGTGGTTAGAGCTGAGGCGCTGGGAGAGAGAAATGGGAGAGAGTGTAGAGTCTCATTTCCCTGCCAGTGGGAGCAGGAGTGAGTGCGAGAGCCAGAGACCATTCAGCTGCTTCTTCAGATCAAGCTCTTGTGCGCCGAGCTGCGGTCGACGCCGAGCTGTGTTTACGGCATATGCAAATCGCACTCGTGCTCAGCAGGAGCGAGGCCGGTCTGCGCCACACAGGGAGAGGGGGAGGAGGCGAGTAGCCGCAGAGTGGAAGCCCCCCCCCTCTCGAGTGCGGCACTTCATGAGCTGTGGCCAGACGGGGCGAGGGGGCAGGGCGGAAGGGGATTCACCAGGAAGGCAGACGAACAGCCAGTAAGAACACCCAGCATGGCCAGCAGCCAGATCACCCTGCAGCTCCCAGCTGGCAGCCCCACTGGAGCCCAGCAGGTGTGAGCCTGGCCAGTACCTGGATGGGAGACTCCTGGGAAAGCTGAGGCTGCTGCTGGAAGAGGTGTTAGTGGGGCCAGTAGGGGGCGCTCACCCTGCAGTCTGTGTGGGTCCTAATGCCCCAGTATAGTGACGGGGACACTATACTGTAAAAAGGCGCCGTCCTTCAGATGAGACATAAAACCGAGGTCCTGACTCTCTGCGGTCATTAAAAATCCCAGGGTGTCTCTCAAAAAGTAGGGGTGTTACCCCAGTGTCCTGGCCAAATTTCCCCCTGGCCTTTACCCATCATGGCCTCCTAATAACCCCCATCTCTGAACTGGCTTCATCACTCTGCTCTCCTCCCCACTGAGAGCTGGTGTGTGGGGAGTGGACTGGTGCAGCATCCAGGTGGGGCTGCACACTGGTGGGGGTGGAGGGGATCCCCAGGATCTGTAAAGAGCTCTGAGTGGAGGGTCCAGAACAGCGATTTATAAGTGTGAGGATTTAATATTATTATGAAGAAGATATGCCAGGCTGGGGAGGGGGAACGAGGCCCGGAGCAGGAGAGCGCAGAGGGCAAAGCTCAGAGAGAGAGAGAGAGAGAGAGAGAGAGAGAGAGAGAGAGAGAGGAGAGGGTTCAAAGAGATTGTAACCCGGGAAACCAAACCCGGCTCAGTCCGGTCTGGTCCACCCTGGGCTCCCCAGAAATGCCACCAGCGGCTCAGAAGGCTTCACTTTCAAGTCCCAGACCGATTTCATTTCTCAAGAAGCCCAGGTGCCTGAGGCAGAGGCAGCACAGAGAGAGAGAAGGGAATTGTATTATTCTTTAATAATTCTAACGACACCAAGGCACAGATCTCAGCTCTTTTCACAGAAAGGCAGTGCAGAGGTGCGACACAAGGAGGAACAGAACATTCTCTCTGCCCACATCACGGATATAAAGACAATACCGGAAGGCTCTGCTGGAAGCCCAGAGGAATAACGGCTCCTTAAAGGACACAGGGCTGCGTGTGAGAGGAGCCCCCCTGCTCTGGCGCAGCGATGTGGGGGGTCACACGGCTGCCCCATCTCCCTCAGCCGAGACAGGTGCTTCCGCAGGAGACCCAGGAACCTGGCTGTGTGGGGCGCACCTGGCAGGGCGGCTGCAGAGTGGGGCGGCCGGGCCAGGAGGGAGGGGCGTCGGGCGCGGGGGTCCGGAGGGGAAGTTCGGGAGGGGGCAGTGGAGTTCAGGGGGGGGTCCTGCTCCTCTTCCGCGCTCCGGCGCCGGGGCGCTCCGGTCGTGGCCCCGCCCTGGAAGAACAGGGCCTCCTCGCTGGCCCTCTGGGGGCTCTGCCCCAGGGTGACGAAGCCGTAGGGGGTGGTGACTTTGGGGAGGTGAGGCAGGGAGAGCGCCGCCCTGGTGGCGGGGTCGGGGAAGTGCGTCGTGTCCAGGAGGGGGCAGCAGGGGTAGGAGCTCTTGCGGGGCGGCTGTGGGGGCGGCGCGTCGGTGAAGGGGCCCGAGCTGCTCCTCCGGGCCCTGCGGCCCCGCAGCGCCGGGGGGAACCAGGACCCTGATGAAGACGACGAAGACGAAGAAGACGGCGAGGAGGACTGCTCTTGCACGGGGTCGCCGCCCTCTTCTTCCTTGCTGCCTCGCTCCTCTTCCTCCTCCTCCTCCCTCTTCCTCCCTCGCTCCCCGCCCCGAGCTCTCGGCCCCTCCTGCGCCGCCCGAGCCGGGATGGTGAACTGCGGGATGCTGCTCGGAGTCACCACGAAGGTGAAGACGCTTTCCCTCCTCGTCCTGCCCGCCGAGCCGGGCGGGCTGCCCGCGGAGCCCTGCCACCCCAGCGCTCGGGGCCCGCAGCTGCTGTGTCTCCGGGCCGGCTCCTGCGGCGCTCCCGGCGCGCCGTGCCCGGCGCTGAAGGTCCTGCTCACGGCTACGCTTCGGCTCATGGCGGCGCTGCTGTGGGCTTCCGCTGTGTCTGAGCCGGAGCGCTGCCGGCTTCTGTCTTTATACCTGCGGAGGAGCGCGTCAATCCCGCCGGGAGCTCCTAGTCTCCTCTCTGCCCTCTGCCCACCCGCGCCTTTGCGTCTCCGTGACGTGGGGGAGACTCGGGCGGAAAGAGCTGCCATGTGTGGTCAGGCTGCGGCTCCTCCGCTCCCTCTCTCCCTTCCCGTCTCTCCTCGACAGGCACCCTGGAAACATCTCTGGACAAAATGGGAAATGAGTATCTCCTTCCCTCTTCGACCGCAGACCCTCTGGTTAAATATGGAAGCCCCTTTCCGCCGGGGAGCAAAAAAAAAACCGCGCTATGGTATCTCAGAATTACGACTTCATATCTCGCAATTGCGACGTCATAATCCGAGATTCTAAATCGAATTTCTTCATTTTTTCATTTTACACGGCTATTTGAATCCTATGGTTAATTTCAGGGGCTACCAATAGAAAGTGAACTGAACAAACAAGTATATTATTCCTTCAGTAAAAAAAAAAACAGCTTCAATTAATCCGACCGGATTAAGAATAATGTTGACAAGACCGTTGTAATGAAGGGCGTCAGTTTACATGGAGTATTCAGGTTCAATTTTAAGTTTATTGTCATTATTCTCATACACAGGTGTATGGTATAACGAAATGCTATTTAGCTAGCTCTCAGACGATAAGTAGTACAAAAAACAACAATACAATTGTATAAGAAAGGAAAGACAGAGACAACAGGCAGTGTGCAGAACAACAACAGGTAACAGGTAATGTGCAGAACAACAACAGGTGTGCAAAATCATACATCAACAAAATGAAAATTATGGGGAGTGAGCTTCTTGACATGTGAGGTAGAGGTAGATTTCAATGTGTGTTGGAGTGTTGATAAAGATACAAGGCACTGTGAGGTTCAGATCGTAGGTGAGAGAGGCTGGGAGTTTAATAGTTTGATAGTGCGGGGGTAAACACTGTCTCTGAGTCTGGGAGTCCGGGCCCGGATGCTCCGGTACCGTTTTCCAGATGGTAGAGGGTCATACAGTCTGTAGCTGGGGTGTGTGGGGTCTTTGATTATGCTTAGAGCTTTCCTCAAGCACCGTCTGTCATAAATGTCCTGTATGGATGGGAGGGCAACCCCAGTGATGGACTGGGCAGTTTTCACCACCCGCTGTAGGGCTTTGCGGTCAGCAATACTGCAGTTGCCATACCACTGTGATGCAGCCTGTCAGTGTGCTTTCTGTAGTGCATCTGTAAAAGTTAGTGAGGATCTGGGGACATATCTCAGCCTTCTTCAACCATCTGAGGAAGTACAGGCGCTGTTGCGCTTTCTTGATCAGACAGGTGGTGTTGAGAGACCATGTGAGGTCCTCGGTGATATGGACGCCAAGGAATTTGAAGTTACTGACCCTTTCCACTTCTGTCCCATTGATGTGGATAGGGGCGTGTCCGTTTCGCAGTTTCCTGAAATCAACGATCAGCTCCTTGGTTTTGCTGACGTTGAGGGTGAGGTTGTTGTCTTCACATCACGTTGTAAGGAGATTGACCTCCTCCCTGTAGGCCCTCTGGTCATTGTCTGTGATCAGACCTACAACTGTGGTGTCATTGGCAAACTTGATCATGGAGTCTGTGTTGTGTTTGGCCTTACGGTAGTGGGTGTAGAGGGAGTAGAGCAATGGACTAAGCACACACCCCTGGGGGACCCCAGTGTTCAGAGTCAGTGTGCCGGAGGTGTGGTTTCCAAGCCTGACAGCCTGAGGTCTGCCTGTCAGAAAGTCCAGGATCCAGTTGCAGAGGGTTGTGTCGAGACCATGTGCACTGAGTTTCTTGACTAGTTTCTCTGGAATGATAGTGTTACAAGCTGAGCTGAAGTCGATGAATAGTAGTCTTGCGTATGTGTTCTTTGTATCCAGATGGGATAGGGCAGTGTGTATGACAATGGAGATTGCGTCATCTGTGGATCTGTTAGGCCGGTAGACAAACTGGTACGGGTCCGGTGTGTTTGGAATGGTGTCCTTAATGTGCCTCATGACCAGCCTCTCGAAGCACTTCCTGATGACAGGGGTTAGTGCCCCCGGGCGGTAGTCATTAAGACACGTCACTGGGGTTTTCTTCAGTACTGGGATGATGGTGGTTGTCTTGAAGCAGGTGGGGACTACGGCTTGGGCCAGAGACATGTTGAAAATGTCTGTGAATACACCCGCCAGCTGATGGGCGCAGGCTCTGAGGACGCGACTGGGTATGCCGTCCGGTCCTGCAGCCTTGCGTGTGTTCACTCTTAGCAGAGATCTCCTCACCTCATCTGCAGACAGTGAGAGCAGCTGGTCAGCTGCAGAGGGTGCAGCTCTGTTCATTGGTTCTGTGTTGCTGGCTTCAAACCGAGCATAGAAGGTGTTGAGCTCGATAGGCAGGGAGGCATCATGGGCAGATGCACAGATGTTCTTCCTCTTGTAGTCTGTGAGGGCCTGTATACCTTGCCACATGCGCCTTGGGTCATTACTGGTGAAGTGTTCCTCTAATTCCTGTTTGAGTGTGTTTTTGCATGTTTAATACCATTGTTTAGATTGATCCTGGCTGACCTCAGTTCTGATTTATTGCCCGATTTGATACATTCCACCACATGTATTTAATTACGCCTATTAAAGAGCATTTAAAAACGAGAAACCAAAAGGAGGCACTTCTTTACACTTAGAGTGGCGAGGGTGTGGAGCAAACTGCCCAGCCATGTCATTGAAGTCGATATCCTGGCTGGCTTCTTCCAGGAACCTCGCCGGTTCAATTATCTTCTACAGGGACCGAATGAATGACCTCATCTCGTTTGTACTTTTTCTTACGTATTCTAAATGCAACGTCCCCCGGGTTCGCTTTGTCAGCAGCACTGCGAATTTTTAATACTTTTATCACGCCCTCTCGTAATCTTTCTTCTGTGTTGATGGGGGTTTGTTAGAAACGCCTGGATATTATTAATTGAGTAAGCACGTAATTGTGAACGTGGCGGATTAGTAGTTACCAATGAAACCTACTGGAATAATTGGCTGATTGCTTGATTGAACCAGTAACTCCACCCCCCAAATCAGAGAGCGCTCTCATTGGCTGGGCTGTGCTCCGATTAGTAAAACTCTACGATCATTGGCTGAGCTGTGCCCCGGTTCCGTGATTAGGGTCACTGTGTGCTGATTGGCCGATCGGCTCCTGGAATGAGCGGCTCTTCGTGCTGATTGGCCAAGCCGCGCCCGGAACAGGTTTCTTGACGGCCTTCGGGGGGCGCGCGCTGCTGTTGATCTTTTGCTGCTGTTGCTGCGTGCGCAACCATGACCCTGAACTGTAACAGTCACGAGGCGGACCGCGAGCCCAAGGTAGCGGCGGCGTCCGCCATTTCGAGCTCGAAGAGAGCCGTCGGCGCCGGGTGTCCGGTAATGTCCTCAAACGGTTTTTTTTTTTTTGGTGCGCGTCAAGACTTTAAAATTCGCTCGGGAGTTTCTTCAGCGCCCGTCTGGTTTCGGTGGTAGTTACAAAATAGTTCACTCTCTTGTATCACTTTTTTCAGCCTCAAAAACAAAAAGACGAGCGACAGGCGATTTTTCTTCGAAGTAAATCTCGGCGCTCCCGGTTTATTTTTGTCCCCGGTGGAAGCTCCGCCAAAACAAATCAGCAACAACGTCATATGAGTCTAGATCTGCTGGACGTGTTGAGTGCTTAGTGGGTTAATCGTTCAACACTTTCTTCCCGCCCTTCTCGGCGGATATTGGCGGGCTGTAAGCGGGGTTTTGGGGCTGTGGGCCTTGCGGTGGGTGTCGGGCTGGCCTGTGGTGCTGATGATGAGGATGGGATCTGGTTGCAGGACAAGGCAGCGCCGAAGGGGATCGGACTGCTGGCTTCTGTCCTGGGACACCTGCTCAAGTTGTGGCCTGTCAGCTTAGTGGTAAGTAGAGCTGTCTGTGGCAGACGGATCGGTCTGTACTACCCGAGACCGGTGCGGGTCTTAACATCTGCTCTTTCCGGTCTTTGATCAACAATTCTCAAATATGACACCTGTTTAATTGAAGCGCGGGATGTGCTTGAAGTGAAGGTCACCATCGCCCTCTGGTGGCAACTTGTATGTGAAGATGATACTTGGTCCGTTTGGTTAATATTAATTGCGTGCTTACCCCCAAACGACTTGTAGTTCAAGTCAGCATGCGTTGGCCGCAAAGGAACAAGTAAAAGGTTTATTCCATCTTGAAAAGAGAAGAAAGGAAACAACTTTTTGGCTGTGGAGCTTTCTTTGGGTACTTGCTCCCATGGAATAAACATTTTCATTTGTTTTTTTCCCCCAAACTACTTGTAACTTGTTTGTAACTCCTTTGATCCATTTCTAGCTAAAATGATATTTTTCTGATACATTGGTGCATCATGAAAAATGCTTTTATCTGGATCTGTCTCAATGCGAGCATTCGATTACAAAAACAAGAACGTTGGTACACTGCTGATATTTCCAGTCCACTCCAGAGGAGCTCATGACAAGAATCTGCTTCATTATGGACGTCTGGGGTCCTTGATTCTGTTTTTTTTTGGTGGGTGAAATTCTGATGATCTTTTAAAGAGATCTAGAATAAGATCTGGAAAAAGGGTTTTCTGGTCCATTTGTGTGTTAATTGGACTTGTATGACGTTCTTCATGGTTCCAGTGCTATCAGGGGAAACCCACTGGACCAGTCCTCTAGGCCCGGGCTCTGGGTGCCCTGCAGGTCTCGGCTCACCTCAGGGTCTGTCTGCCGCAGGTCCGGGCGCTGCGCAGCCTGTCCTGGCTCTCCAGGCCCGCGGGGAGCGGGGTCGCCGCGGAGACGAGCTCCCCGTCGCCGGGGCGCTTCTGCCGCAGCGGGAGGAAGCGGCTGCGGCGCATCACCCGCCTGCTGCTGGCCTTCACGCCCCTCAGGCTGCAGAGCGCGCTGGGCTACCCCGTCTGCACCAGCATCGGCTGCTCCGTCTCGGAAGGTAAGGGCGGGGTCTGCTGGAGGGGGGATTACTGCATGGTCTGGGTTCACTTGTGTCGCACGGCAGAACTGTTACTGAAGGAGTAAACCCCTGTTAATTATTCCTTACACTTAGCTTCTCTGGACACTCCACTTAAAGCGATTTACAGGTCATGGGGATCCCCTCCACCACCACCTGGATGATGCGCCAGTCCGCTCCCCACATGCCAGCTCTCAGTGGGGAGGAGAGCAGAGTGATGAAGCCAGTTCAGAGATGGGGGGTTATTGAGACACCGGGGTAACACCAGTACTCTTTTCGAGAGACACCCGGGGATTTTTAATGACCACAGAGAGTCAGGAGTCACTTTTGAGAGTCAGTTTTATGTCTCATCTGAAGGACGGTGCCTTTTTACAGTATAGTGTCCCCATTGCTATACTGGGGCATTAGGACCCACTCAGACTGCAGGGTTAGCGCCCCCTACTGGTCCCACTAACACCTCTTCCAGCAGCAGCCTCAGCTTTCCCAGGAGTCTCCCAGGTACTGGCCAGGCTCACTCCTGCTGCGCTCCAGTGGGCTGCCAGCTGGGAGCCGCAGGGTGGTAGAGCTGCTGTAGTTGGCGTGAATCCTTGTTTTATGTGTTTGGTGAAATAAGTCCCTGACCTCCTCCTCCTCTCCCGGCTCTGTGCGGCCCGTTGCAGAGGTGCGCAGCTCTCCCACCAAGCCGTGCGGTAAGGGCTGCAAGCGGAAGCAGGAAGACGTGGAGGAGGAGGAGCAGCAGTCCTGGGTGGAGGCGCTGACCCAGGAGCTGGGGGAGGACGACAGCCAGGCTGACCCCGACTACGAGGTGAGGGGCTGAGGGGGGGGGGTTGCGGTGGCGGCACAGGAGCTTAAGGCCCTGAGTGTGAGGAGTGAAGCCTGGTAGTGAAAGTTTGGACCGTCCAGTGATGGGCAGTGGGTGCGCCCCAGCTGTTGCCACGAGTTTGGACCAGCCGTTTGTGACCTTCCGGGCCTGGCTCGTGTTGTCACCCTGCACTTGGAGAATGTCCTCCTGTCCTCCAGCCGAGCAGCCAAGGGGAGACGGACAGTGAGGAGAACCGCACGCACAATGACACGGAGAGCGACATCGAGGTGGAGACGTGCGACGGCGTCACCATGATCAAAGAGCTCCCTCAGGTACCAGGACAGGGGTCCTGCTGGGGGTGGGGGACAGGGTCGTGGGCCCTGGGGAGAGCTGTGGGGTGATATAGCTGTGGTCTGTGTTGCAGGATGGCCCGGCTGAGGGAGAGCAGAAACCAGTGCAGTGCTGATCAGTGTGCAAAGAGCACCGGTCCTGGTGAGGAGCATCATAGCACTGTTGTGGGGCAGTACTGTGTGAATGTACCGAACGCCTGCTGACCTTGACAACAAAGGAATTAATTTTGAGTGTGCTAAAGAATGAGGGGCTTTAGGTTATGTATTGTGCTATAAAACATCAATACCTAGTGTGGAAAGGGCAATCAATTCTGGTGCCAATTTTAATTGAGTGTAGTAAAGACAAATGAAAAGTCTGCTTTCAGTTCTTTTTGAGAAGCCCACAACTATTGCTCTTTACTTGCAAAGGTTTTAAATGCATCTATTTTGCTCAATAAGCATGTTTCTGGGGATGAAAAGTCAGGTTTGTACAGCTCTTGAGATTCACTGCTAGCTCTTGGAAGGGATGAGAGTCCTTCACTGTCCTGCTCCTGCCCATATTCCAGAAGCCATCTGTAATTCAGGCTCTCGTGAAGCATAGTTCCCTCCTGCTCTGCTCTGGAGTGCCCCATCAGTGTGTAGGTGCAAGTTGTTTTTAATGGCTGTTAGCAGTGACTTCATTGAATGCAAAGAATGCTTCCACATGTTCCAGGCCAGGCTGCCGTGTCTAGCACCTTGAAAGCATCTTCCATTTCTCCACAGGCTTCTCCACATGCTGCCCAGATCTTGCCCACCTATCGGGTCTCCCCTTGTGGCTGAAGCTCATGCCTTCAGTTTGATGTAAACAGATGTTTAAGGTGCTGCTTTTTGTAGTGATATGTACATATTCTTTTCTGAAATGCTGTAATAAAATTTTCATATTTGTTGCTTTTGTGAGTGTTCTTGAATTGGGCATATCTGTTTTCGGTGGACCTGCAGCTCCTGCTGCCCGTCATTTAAAAACAGGGTTGGTACTAATTTCTGAAAATCTGGATCAATTTAAATAGTGGTTACCTCCAATACCCGCTGCTGAGACTTCCCCTGCTCTGACTGCATGAGACCTGACAAACTTCTGAGAGCTTACGCTAGTGATGCATAGCTCCAGTCCTGGAGCCCTATGGGCTGTGGGTTTTGGTTCCATCATTCTACCCAAGTCCCTTTAGTTTAATGGCACCTTCTCAGTGTTTCCATGTTCCTTAGCTGTTGGGTTTAAAGGTGCCTAGAAAAGCAACAGGATCCTGCCCTTCTACCTGGGCTTGTGCACCTATCAAATGTGATTAAATTTGGTTCACTGGTGGAAAGAATCTGAAGGGCTTTGTACTGTAACGGGCATCTTTAAACAAAGGTGCCCTGAGCTTTTTTGCTTGCTCAGCAGTGTCTGCTTATCAATGGAGGTAAAGTGGGTGATGCAGTGTTGTGACTTGGGTGCAAAAACTCAAGTTGCTTTCTCCTGTAATGTTAAACTCTTTCAGCAACATTAGATGGCTCCCTTTCCCTTGCAGGTCCTGTATTTGGCCACCAGATGGCAATGTAGCTTGCCTTCAGGGTCTTGGAGAGATGATGGAAGTTTCAGTTCTCCAGGAGGAAGGTTGGTGATGCTGGGTTTCCCTGGGCAGCTTCAAGACCTAATGGTCAAGGTCCTGATGGAGGTCTGTGTGCACTGAGATCTGTGGAATGGGCTTTGACAGCTTTGTACCCTTGTTAAGGTTCAGTTGCAAGAAAATTTCAATTTAATTAAAATACTTTTCTCCCCTTGGCACGAATAGTTTAAATGCCAGGTATACATTTGGTATATCCTGAATGAAAGTCCTGAGTACATTTGTGTTTTCTCTCCACCACTTAGTGCTGTAACAAGCTGGTTTATCTTGATCTCTTGATCTGAGACTGATGTTGGAGGAGCAATTTGAGGTGGAGGTGGGCAGGAGCCTTTGCCTCAGGGTCTGGATGAGTCGGTTCTCTCTGACAGGGCCGCCTCCACCCCTCACAGAGGGTGCCATCCATCTCTCCTTGATGAAACCATGGTCTGCCTGTGGTGTGAGTCAGCACTAGGCCATGGCCACATCCCTGAGGGAAGGCAGCACTGGGGCTGGGCTGGAAATGGGTTAGCTGTAGTTCTACTGGTAAGGCAGCCTTTTAGAACACGCTAGCTCACCCACCTGGCCTCACTTTCAGACAGGAGTGCATAGGGCATGTTGGCTAAACCTAACCTGTTAACTTGTTTATAAAACAAGTAGGGCGGTTCTTAAAAAAAACCCTGAAACAAGTGTCTGTTATTAACTTTGCTTATTTGACTGTCGCTGCTAAGCAACCCTGGCAGAAGGGAATGCTTCTAAGGAGGAATAAGGCTTTTTTTTTGGTGGTGTGGGGAAAATCAGGTGATCCTTTTCTTCTTCGGGGTTCCAGAAGTGCCCTAGGGTCAGTCAGGCTCCACCATGGCTCCCCCAGAATTTCAAGTTAAGGTTTTACGATGATTCAATTTGCAAGGTGCAGTAATGCTGGCTTCTGCAGCTGTTCATGCCCGTTCGTGCAGGGCTGTGTCCTTGAGGCTGATGATTTTGCAGTCTTAGTCTGAGGTGTACCTGATTCATATTGTAGCGAAGCGCTGACCAAGGTCACCCTGAAGTAAGGTGTCTAGAGAGTGAAATTCTTCCTAACCCAGTTTTTAGAGAACTCCAAGCCTCAGGGCAAACGACAGGTTGTCTTGGGCTTCCTTTGATGGAGCACCTTATGGTTTTATTTATCTAGTGAGTTTATTTTTAATGTTTTTAGAATCTATTTTAAACACCATGTCTTGCCCTGGGATAGGGTTGAGACAAAGGACATGGTCCCTGAAGCTGTTGTTCTGTGGGATAGAGGTTTTTAGACATCTGGCCAGATTACAATCAGGCGTTTCACCCCTTCCCCCCTCACTACCAATTGCAAGCCTGCTGTTTGGCTGTCGTGTTTGCCAGTTTTCCAGTGCATGTCCGCTGGGCGTTTGTAGTTTGCAAGTGGATGAAGTTTTGTTTTACTTTGGACTGGTATCAGATCCTGAGAATTGAATCCCAATGCATTCCCATGAACCCTAAATGTTATCTCAGGCTAAGGATTTTGCATTTGGTGCTATAAAGCTTTGTAAGCAGTTTTAGTTTGTGTGTCTCTGGACGTTGGGCACACAAAGAGTGATACTTTAAACGCTGGTGGGCATAAAGGCTGTTTCATTGGCTCATTTTTACCAAAGGGTTTCCCTAATCACCATTTAACACCGCGAGTTCTGTTTTCAAATATGCCAGTGCAGGAAGAAAACCATACCCAGCTTCTGATGAAGAGCCTGTAGATTGCTGTTCAGAGACATTCTGCTTCTAAATTTCATCTGAGCAGTGAAAGCCTTAAGTTTTGTTACAGTTCTTGACGCGAGTCCCTCCTGGTGCTGTTTTTGTAAGCGATCATTGGTGAGGTACGATTATAGCATCCGTGCTCAAGAAGTCTCGGACATCTCAAAGTCAGCCTTGAGCTGCCGGGCTGAGAGAAGCCAGGTACGTGAATTAGGTTACAGTTCCCACAGGTTCCTCTCTGCTCTACATAGAGAAAGGAAGATGCCCTCTAGCTTGATTATAACATCCCTCATTGTGTCTCTTACTAAGGCATGGCCAGAGGGCTGTCCTTGCTCAATGTCGGGGCTGAGGAGTGATTTGCTGGTCACCATTGAGAGGTCTCGGACACCAGTGTCCGGGTAGCTGACCTTGAGTACCGCGAAGTGTAGGACTGGTCAGAAGGAAGAATACTCCCCCAGCGTTGTGGCTTCTTTCCCTGATTTCCATAACCAGACCTGACAGCAGTGGACAGGTGTGCTGCTCATGGCCAGGCCAGTCCCGGCGATTCGTTGCTAAGCACGGTCCCGCCACACGTGGTTCAGTATAACCAGGGCAACGCACGATGCGGCCTCCCCAGTTTGATAACCCAACCAGCCCCTCTGCTAGGCGGACCAGCGTGGGCTCCAGTGGCAGCCTGTGACGTGCGGAGCAGAATTCTGCAGCGAGTCCGCCGGGGCTCGGCCTCCCTGCCGCTGGAGGGTAGCGGCCTTTCGCTCTCGCTCTCCCCCCCCACCCCGTGCGGATCTTCGCGCAGGGAGGAAGCAGGAAACCTGTGGGTGGGCTCTTGAATACACTACGGGGCCGAAGCTGCGGGCCCTTAGGCATGCGCGCACACGCAGAGCCTGCGGCATTAATGCTGGCTTCCCCACAAGCCCAAGGACGCTGTGAACACTTCAGGTTACCGGCTTTGAAGTCTTAGGCGTTGGTGGGCTGTGGGCTACAGAACAGATCAAGAGGTTGTCTCCAGAGAGGATCGCATGCTTGTTGGGTTTGCGATGTGAAGTAACCCTTAATTAACTCACCTCCTTAACTCATCTTTAAATCTTGCGTTTCATTGTCACAAGCTGTTCCATGGGAATTATTAAAAAAACATGGAGGTATGGTTTAAACACATCCTGGTATTGGCTGTGGTTGGCGTAGCTTTTGTTTTCAGGAGAATTCTTGGCCGTCTCATTTTGTTGTCATGCTCAGCTCTTGAGGAGAGTTGCTACCGGCGGCACTCGTCTGCGCCTGCAGAGAGCTCTCTTTAGCTGACGAGGAGGTGTGGCTGTCTAGTATTCTTCGCGAGACAGATCGTCACCATTCTCAGTCCAGTCTCTGCGCAGGGGACCTGGATTCAATGGCTAGGGCTCTGGTTAACATGACTGGTTAAATTCAGTTTCAGCGAAGATGTTGGTTAAGAAAACCTGCAGGAGTGATGGAGTAGTCTGCTGGTTGTAATGAGTCATGCTTCTGTAGCACAGCTGAGTGTCTCCTTTCACATAAGTACAGGGAACCATGGTCGTGTCTTTCCTATGGCTCAGCATGAGACTGACTTTGGGTCAGTGTTTGGAGGATGTCTGTCCTCTCCGTTCTGCTTGGTCCGTGGCAGGACCAAGTGGGCTGGCTGAAACTGAGGCTGTCTCTCTCAGGAGCCTCATTCCCTATATCATGTGGCTGGGAAGCAGAGGAGCTCCCGTTGATATTCACAATCTCCTCACATTATTAACTACATGGATTATACCGGGGCTGAACGGATTACCACAAGCCTTTTCTGAATCTGCAAATGTGTCTAGTGACCTTTGATTGTCAAGGATTAATTTTCTCTTTTTTTAAAGCCTCATGCATTTATTCATCTAGCTATCTATCTATCTGATAAGCTATCTGTGTGTTTAAAACACTCATCTCAATGTATTAGATCTGAAAAAAAATTCAGATTTGTTTTTCCATTAGCGGCTCCTATTTTGTAACGAGGCCATTTATCCTCGGGGTCGACAGACAGACCTCGGAAGAGATGAGTAGCGCAGCGGGTTTCGGGGATGAGAGCCCCACACAGGCCGCCCCAGGATGCGGACCCCCTACGCAGTGACGCTCTTTAGAGGCCGTGGCAGGCCCGGGTGGGGGGGCGTAGGAGCTGGGGAGCAGATCTCTCGCTGTTTGCGGACTCCGGGATAGAGGGAGAGTGGGCGGTTGTGGAGAGCCCTTGCTGCCACTTGTGTACGTGCCAGCGCTGCTAACTCAACAGCAGCTCTTTTTTTTTTTAACGCTTGGTTTCTACATACTAAGTGTGAAAAGCACCATTTTCCTGCCTTTTTTCTAGACTTCGGAAAAATCTGACCCTTGTTGTTTTCCGTTTTTACCCTGGAAAGGTGAGCACGTCCTTATATAGCCAGAAAGACATGATGTGCTGCTTCACCGGCAGTGTGGCAGCTAAGCTTGTAAAATAAACAGACGATCTGCTGCATTGTGAGCAGTGCGATCCTCTTCTGGGTCAGCGCATACAACCTCTGTGAGTATGGTATTGGATTCACATGGTTAGTTTTAGTGTGCCGGCAGGTGATGACCAGGACTTTGACATGAGTCTCTGTCAAGTCTGTCTCCTCTGAACGATGAAGCATTTGGAGGGATGAACCACAACGATGGAGGGTACTGTAAATCGCTCAAGAGGGGGACACAGTTGTCCATGAAAGAGTCTGCGATTGAACCAGGGATGTTGTGGTGCGGTAACAACTCCCTTATCTAGACTTGTCTTCCTGTGGTGAGGGCCCATGAAGCACCTTCTCAGTTTCCTGCAGCATGTGCATTGTTGCATTAAAAATGCTATCAGGGTTTAATGAAGCTATCACCATGCTGTCAAATATATGCTTGTCCAGCGCTGTTTGTCTTGTCTTGGTGGTTTTAAAAAATGTTCCATCCAAAGTGAGTGAGGGATGTTCAGAAACGCAAGGCTTGATATTTAACAAACCTTTAACATGAGTTGTTAAACCCTTAACGAACAACTCTTAATGGGAGAGAAGCAGTGGAGGGGGTGTGAGACACGGTGAAGCAGAAAGGGGGTGAGAGAGAGCACACAGTTTCTGTACCAACACAGAATAACAACCATTCTGAGCATTATGTACTGTAGTTGTAGATGTTTGCAGCAGCCAGTTCCTCGGTCCTTTAATAGATAATTAGCGGAGTCGAGGTGACAGTTAAGGCATGCTGTTAAGGTTCTGTAATGGTGTGGATAAGAAAGTCTGCAAGTTGAGTTTTCCTGCCTTAAGGGAAACTACAGGATCAGATTTTCTACACAACTTCAAAGGGTGGGGATACAGTGCTCTGACTGTGAGTTTGCTGTGATGTAGCCTGTGCAGTCTCTGTCGAGAAGCTGTATAGCTGCAGATTGTCTGATTGTCTAGCTCCTACTGCTTTCTTCCTCTAACTGTCCTCTACTGTTCACCCCTTTCTTCTTTAAGATCCATGTAGATTTCTTAGCATCAGTTTAGGAGATTTCACAGAGGAATACTTGCAACCAGTTTTCATCCTCAGATCGAGAAAGTGGATTTATTTGTTAAAATCATTCGATAGTTTTTTTCAGAGCCTGTAGAAACCCAGAGATCTGAGCCTGAAGTGTCTGGTCGTCAAGCCAAGCTTTATTGTATGCATACAAGAAACCACAATAAGGACCATAGTAGTTATAGTAGCTCAAAGGGGATATGGCTCTACACAGTTTATATACACTTTTCTCTTCACCCCCCCCCCCCATCTTTGAGGTACTTTCTCAAAAAACTCAAGGACTCAGAGAGCAATTAAAACATTCCTTCCTTATCAGGGAGTTTGATACAGAAAGGGAGAAGCATCTGTGCTCAAGCAAGCGGTGAAAGTTAGAGTTTAGCATGTGAATTCAGCAGGAGTTCACATCTCCTACCACTGTATGGGTACAGAGTAACATATAGGTTTTGCTAGGGGACTCCAAGCCTAAGAGAGCTGCTTTGGTATCTCCAACATCATTGTCCAGCAGTCTTTGTTTTAGCCTTCCGTCTTGGGAGAAACTCGTTATCTGTCCTGGTGAATCCAGGGCACTTAGCCTGGGACGGCTTTCATTTACAATCAGGATCAAGAACTCACTGGGTGCAAGTGCCCCAGACCTGCACAGCAGGCGGTTGGCTGCTCAGGGAGGCTGGGACCTGACATGCTGTCTTCTGTGGGACTCCTTAACAACAGGAAACTGTTGCCTCTGAAGATGCGGCCTTTGGGGGTTTTCAACGCTGCCCCCACTAGCAGTCCTGGGCTAGCGGTCGAGTGCTGTGCGTCTGCTGTACGTGATCAGGATACCGAGATACGAGTATGTGGTGGAGGGGTGGGCCTGCGTTGTGTGAAAAAAAAGTTATATAAACTATTTCCTAGTCTGCTTAACCAGTAACTAAAGTATGACACAAAAACATTTATAAACACATAAAAAAGCATATCAGACAGTGAATACCTAGCACTAAAATGGAGACGAAGTCTGATAAACAGAGCCAAGAGTCTTTTTTTAATCAATATTACAAGTCCTTCCTTGTGAGGGTATGTTGGGTCTGTTTTTTTGGGGCTACACAGGGCGGCCCTGATGATAAAATCCATTTCTCTTTGTGTCAGAAGTCTCCCACATATTTTTCCAAACACTGCTCACATTGTTTGGCAATCAAAAGTCTGACTATTCAGTTCTGTACATTCTGAACATTTTTAAGTAATGTGTTCAGAAACCTCAGTACTGCTAGAGTTGCTTTGAAAACACCCCCGCTGAACCGCAGCCGAAGCCCAAGGACAGCCCCCCTGGCTCCCCAGGACTAGAGACCGGCTGGGCTGCGGATGTCACCTCATTGGTGAGCCAGGCACTCTGGGAAGAGAAACGAGCGCCTGCCAGGCCTGACAGTGGAGGCGAATAAACGGGGGACCATTCAGCTTTATGCAGTAAGCTTAAGTCTTTGTACAGAATATCAGGGGTGAGATGTTGTCCTTAAGTGTCAGCACTCTGAAACGCGGTGATGGTGGTGAGTTTGGCCTGAGTCTTCAGCTTTCCCCAGGCAAAGCTGTGAATCGTAGCTTCCTTCTTGTGCACACTTAATTATTATTACATTTATTAATTAATTATAATTCCTCACACTTATATAACACTTTTCTGGACACTCTACTCAAAGTGCTTTACAGGTAATGGGGATCCCCTCCACCGCCACCAGTGTGCAGCCCCACCTGGATGATGCACCTATACGGAGTCAGGACCTGTTTTCTGTCTCATCTGAAGGACCTTTTTACAGTACAGTGTCCCTGTCACTATACTGGAGCATTAGGCTGCACACAGACTGCAAGGTGAGCGCCCCCTACTGGTCTCACTAACACCTCTCCCAGAAGCAGCCTTAGCTTTCCCAGGAGTCTCCTCTCCAGGTACTGACCAGGCTCACACCTGCTGGGCTCCAGTGGGCTGCCAGCTGGGAGTTGTAGGGTGATATGGCTGCTGGCTGTGTGCGTGCGTGTGTACGTGGGTGTACAGTTCAGAGTTTAATCCCCCTGCATCTCCTCAGCTACTCAGCACCGTCTGAAGTTCTGGACAGTCATTGAAGTTGCCTGAAACAGTTTATGGTTTAATGGCAGTAATAAGCGACAGTAACACTAACACTGGATGTACTGTGGTATCGCCACTCAGTTCAAGGTTCGCTGGCACAGCGCGTCGAGTGGAAGCTCTGAAAGCCTGGCCTGTGCAGTCTGGGAAGGGAATCATCAGTCATACTGCTGCTGCCCATATTAAACGGCCTGTTAGAGACGCTCTCCTTCAGGCCCTGCGCTAAAGAGGCCTGGAGGAGCTGTAAATCTGGCCAGCCCCCACTCCCCTCGGTTCTGGAGGGCCACAGCTTTATCAGAGCAGGGAGCTCAGGCTCGTGCAAGAGCACAGGAAGCAAGGAAGAGAGAAGCACAGAGACAGGAATCCCTCTGCCGTGTGGGTTAATGCAGCGTTAAGCCATTTGCTTGTGGTTTGAAAACCTTGTTTTGAGACTAGTGAGTGCTTACATATGCTGTCTTGGGCTAGGTGTGCAGGGGCTTATATAAGGGACTCACTCTCGAGCTGCGCTCAGCTGGGGCCCCAGCCGTGCCTCTTGGTTCTTGTGAGTGCAGGTGCGAGCCAGTGGCCTGGCACCTGTGTGCCCATCCTGCTACACGAGAGGCCTCGCAGCTGCACGAAGGGTGCCTGCACGAAATAAAGCAAGAGCAATAGATCGTCAAAACCCCCTTTCACCACAGCTGTCCCAATTCGCACCCTAGCTTCTGTAGTGTGCTTTAGATAAAAGCAAAAAACGACAGATTCATGTCTAGAAGAAACAGGCCGGAGTGAAGCAGAAGGCTCATTCTCAGTGCAGGACGGTTTCCTTGTGACCCCTGGCAGCCCTCGCCGCCAAGGACAGTGCCAGCCGGATTAGAGGAGCCCCACTGGCAACAGGGAATGTGTATGAATGGCACAGGTGTTCCTGTGGTAGTTTTTTCAGAGTGGCAACAATTTTAAACAGGGCGCAAGCGCATGCATGTGGGGGGAGAGGACCGTGTGTGACCTAAGAGACGATGGGACACCGGGTGATTTCTCGGGGGCGGTGGGCGCTCTGAATCATCCGTCATCTGCAGCACAATGGCTTTATACCTGCTGGAATCATCACAAATGAGCCTTTTTAATCTGAAGAGCAATTACAGAAATTAGCCTTCTGACAGCATCATAAAATGATACATCGGCAGAGCACTGCTGCTCAGCAAGTTGGGCAAATTGCTTTTGAGGAGGTGATGGCAATTAATACATGCATCGACTCAGAGAGGCTGCGGTGAAGCCCCACAGTGGATCTGACAGGCTGATTTTAGATCGTCTGCAGTCTCCTCTTTTGTGTGACCAGCACTGTCCCACAGAGCTCTAGTGGAAGTCAGAGTAGGAAGGTGATGCAAAAAAAAACTTGGCGACAGCTCACAGGATTCAGACGCCGGGCTCCATAGGAATCTCTTTACATGTCTCGCAGGCGAATTATGCCAGAAGTACAGACCTTTCCTTAACACCGTCGCAGCTGCACAAAGGTGAGGAGGAGCCTGGGTGTGAGGCCGGGGGGGGGGGCTTCCTCTGAGGAAAGGGGGGTTTGAGATCAACTGAAATGTGAAGGAGGGATGGCTTGGGGTGTGTGTAGCGGTACACTGTAGTTCTACTACCTCTGCCTGTCTCTTGTGTCTAGAGAAACTGGTTTTCAAACATTGAAAAAAGTCACTTGTTTGCATGACAGATTCTGCATGTTTCCTTATACCCTTCTAAATGAGATTTTAGTCCAAAACGATCCAAAACAAGTAATACAACAGTGTGCTTTAAACAGAGAGTAATTTTATTCACTGCTTCAACCTTTCTGTTTTCTTCTGTGTGGTCTTTCTTTTCTATTTTGCATGTTTTTCAAGCACCCCAGCAGTCATCCCAGTATCATTGAGTTCTGCAGCTTGCAACAGCCAGCAGAAAAAAAATGACCTGGATTTTTAAAAGTTTCTACGGTTTTAAGAAGTTTTAAATTACTTTCTCGTTTCTCATGACAGATAAGACGTTGGGTGTTTTTTTTTTAATGTGTTGTTATTGTGGTTGCCAGTTTCTCATGTATATGCATGCGTTCCATTTTATCTAGTTAGGTTTCCTTATCGGTACAAAGTGCAGCAGGTTTTCAGAGTGAGGAGTGATGACATGAAGAGTGTCCACTGGGCTCTCCCTGTCTTCTTCACTGACAGGGACCTTTGATGTTGCTGATGATATAAATTGGGTTTGCCTTTCGCTTAGATAAAGCAATCACTGCATCTCTGTGCTGCCCGGGAGAACAGAGATGGCTTATCAACGTTTCCTCCTTCCTTGCAACTGCAGAAATAAGGATGAATAATTCAGCTCTTTCAAAAATAAAGCACTTCTTTAACGACTGCTAGAGAGAAAGTCACAAGAAAGGAAGGAATAAAAAGATTCGGCGTCAGTAGCCTTACCACCTTTGTAGCATGACGTGTTGAGACCTCAGAAGTTGAAGGGGGCTGAGGGGACCTCTAAGAAATCCTTTTTTCTGCTTTTAGCAGTGTTGGCGGACCAGCAGGTGGCGCTCTTCCCTCTGAAACACGGTTTCTGATCCTCAGTATGGTGCTGGAAGACACTGTGTTGTAGGAGGTATTGCCCTTCAGATTCAATGTCAAAAGTACTGGTGCTGATTAAAGAATTCATGGTGCTGTTCGTAAGAGAATAGGTGAATCAGCTGGGCTCTGATCCTGTGGCATCGCTGCGGTTTTGCTTGTCACTGGCGGAGGTTATCTGCTGGAAAATGTGTTGGCTTGGCCTCGTTTCCTAGTTCCTTCCACAGATTAAAACAGGTGAATAGTGGAGCTTCGGATTTTGAAGTGATGCTTTGGAATGTGTTCATTCTACATAACTGGATTGAAGTTTCTGTATAACAACCTTTTTTTTTCCAAAAAACGATTTGCGGTATCGTTTTTTATGATCAATTATTCTTAAGTGTTTAACTTTCTAACATTTTTCTTATGATAAATATTGGTTGTCCTTGTAGTACAGAACTTACATCATAGGTTATTGGGTTTCAACACAAGAAGATGCTCTAGTAATGCTTGTACTTCATAGAATGAGGTATTGCTGTATCTTTTTTCCTGCAGCAACGTGATTCCTCTGTTCATTTTCATCTTTAAGTTGGTTTCTCTTTCTCTGCTGGTAATTTTCCCTCTGCTGCTCGAGTGCCCTGTTTGTGTGCTGTAAGTAGCCTTCCATTTGGTGATGCGATGCCTGACAATTACCCATAATTACATCCATTTGACTGTGAAGCTTTGATTCTGCTGTGACAACGTGTGTGTGTGTGCAGAGGGAGTCATTATTATAGAACAGTTCATGGTAATGTTCTTACAGTGAACTGTGACATTAAAACTTAACTGCGCTTTTTGTATTCTACGAGTTTGTTGCCTGTTCCTAGGAACTCGGATTCATCATTGTGTTTTAATAGTGGTTTATCATTATGTATCATTGTTTCACTATGACTCACACCTTCATTGCTATGAACGTGGAAAATATGAATGCAAATTTTGCAGTTTACAGGACTCCAGCTTCACGTTTTTAACGTTTCTAAGCCTCGTTTGCAATTCTGTGTTTTCTTCAGAATGATTTATGATGGCTCTCTGTGTTTAACCATGCTTTTATGAAAAATAGAAAGGGCACGACGCGCTGATTTCAGAGCAGCAGGATGCAGCCTGATGCGGCTCTCCCTGAGGGGCCCCGGGCGTCCGTTACAGTGATCACGCTTGCCTTAGAGGTGCCTCCACAGCAGATCCAGGCAAAGAAAGAAAATAATAAAAAAGCCCGAAGCACAGTATTTTCATTTATTTTCATTTTTCAGTTCCATTTCTGAAATTAATTGGCAATTTGGAGTCAGGACTGCATGGATAATGTGCTTTTCTGCCAGTTCAATAGAGGCGGGGATGAGGCTCATTACCCTGGAGGGTACACCTGATCCCCTGAGCACGCAGCTCAGACTGCAGCCAGGAGGAGGAGTGAGAGGCAGGCAGGGCAACAAGAACTGACTGATCGGTGGTACAAAGGATGAAATAAATGCATAATAACTGAGACCACTGTGTTCAGTTCAGTTAGAGTGCAGGGCTGCAGTGTGTAGTACCTCTGTGTTACAATGCAGAATTGCAGTGTGCTCAGTAGCACAGCATTAGAGTGCTGTTCTGCAGTGTGTTCAGTAGCTCAGTGTTAAGTGTTGGGCTGCAGTGTGTTCAGTAGTTCAGTGTTACAGTACAGGGCTACAGTGTGTTCAGTAGCTCAGTGTTACAGTGCTGGGCTGCAGTGTGTTCAGTAGCTCAGTGATACAGCGCTAACATGCAGTGTGTTCAGTAGCTTAGTGTTACATTGCTGGGCTACAGTGTGTGCAGTAGCTCAGTGTTACAGTGCTGGGCTGCAGTGTGTTCAGTATCTCAGTGTTACAGCGTTGGCATGCAGTGTGTTCAGTAGCTCAGTGTTACAGCGTTGGCATGCAGTGTGTTCAGTAGCTCAGTGTTACAGTGCTGGGCTGCAGTGTGTTCAGTAGCTCAGTGTTACAGCGTTAGCATGCAGTGTGTTCAGTAGCTCAGTGATACAGTGCTGGGCTACAGTGTGTTTAGTAGCTCAGTGTTACAGTGCTGGGCTGCAGTGTGTTTAGTAGCTCAGTGTTACAGCGTTGGCATGCAGTGTGTTCAGTAGCTCAGTGTTACAGTGCTGGGCTGCAGTGTGTTCAGTAGCTCAGTGTTACAGTGCTGGGCTACAGTGTGTTCAGTAGCTCAGTGTTACAGTGCTGGGCTGCAGTGTGTTCAGTAGCTCAGTGTTACAGCGTTGGCATGCAGTGTGTTTAGTAGCTCAGTGCTACAGTGTGTTCAGTAGCTCAGTGTTACAGTGCTGGGCTACAGTGTGTTCAGTATCTCAGTGTTACAGCGCTGGCATGCAGTGTGTTCAGTAGCTCAGTGTTACAGTGCTGGGCTACAGTGTGTTCAGTAGCTCAGTGTTACAGTGCTGGGCTGCAGTGTGTTCAGTAGCTCAGTGTTACAGCGTTGGCATGCAGTGTGTTTAGTAGCTCAGTGTTACAGTGCTGGGCTACAGTGTGTTCAGTAGCTCAGTGTTACAGTGCTGGGCTGCAGTGTGTTCAGTATCTCAGTGTTACAGCGCTGGCATGCAGTGTGTTC
Organism: Atractosteus spatula; assembly: GCF_055471065.1. Taxonomy (NCBI): domain Eukaryota; kingdom Metazoa; phylum Chordata; class Actinopteri; order Semionotiformes; family Lepisosteidae; genus Atractosteus; species Atractosteus spatula. Next base: position 3,135,734 of record NC_142733.1, on the reverse strand, counting down.
AGTAGCTCAGTGTTACAGTGCTGGGCTACAGTGTGTTCAGTAGCTCAGTGTTACAGTGCTGGGCTGCAGTGTGTTCAGTAGCTCAGTGTTACAGCGTTGGCATGCAGTGTGTTTAGTAGCTCAGTGTTACAGTGCTGGGCTACAGTGTGTTCAGTAGCTCAGTGTTACAGTGCTGGGCTGCAGTGTGTTCAGTAGCCCAGTGTTACAGCGTTGGCATGCAGTGTGTTCAGTAGCTCAGTGTTACAGTGCTGGGCTACAGTGTGTTCAGTATCTCAGTGTTACAGCGCTGGCATGCAGTGTGTTCAGTAGCTCAGTGTTACAGTGCTGGGCTACAGTGTGTTCAGTAGCTCAGTGTTACAGTGCTGGGCTGCAGTGTGTTCAGTATCTCAGTGTTACAGCGCTGGCATGCAGTGTGTTCAATATCTCAGTGTGAGAGTGCTGGGCTGCAGTGTGTTCAGTAGCCCTGTGCTAGAAAACTGGGCTACAGTGTTCTGTGTACAGTGTTGCTGGCGTGGTGCGTGGTGATTTGCAGGCAGCAGCAGTGTTGGTGTCCTGCGTAATGACAGTCCTTAGCCCAGCCAGGCTGCCCTGGTCCCCACCTTCCAGGCTGCTCTGAGACGGGAGGGCAGAGCAGAGCAAGGGCTCTGCGGCAGAGCTGACATGCTTAATCGCTATCTGGCAGTTCTCAGCATACAAACACGCTCACACTGACAAATAGCCACGCAAGAGATTTCTTTATCTCACTCCTGCAGGCATGCGGCGCTCACCAGATTTCTCGCAAATCCTTACGGTTTGTGTGTGCGTGCCAGGCAGCCTTTATGTTTTTTTTTTCTCTGCGTTTTCATGACATGTTCAGGCTGCGGTTTGAAGGCAGATTTTCACGTGCAAGCACTCCCAGACACATCGTCGACATTGAGCCATGCGGCGGCAGTCTCGGAGGGCTGCAAATCACATTTCTTTGAATGCACCCAAATAAGAATGGACTGAAGAAAACAAAAGCAGAAAACAGGGGAGGAGACTGTCTGTCCCTGTGCTTCAACATGAATGGGAAGAGAGTGGAGAAGCCCTGCCGGTGCAGGAGCTACTGTAAAAAAAGTCCCTTCTTTCTGCATGGGAGGATCATGAGGGTTTTTGCTGGTCATGACCGTGTTGGGTATGTACACCCAGCCGAGAGTGCTTCCCCCCGTCGGCCAGCTTCTTATCTAAATCTAAGTCGAATTAAAGACAATCGCATGGATTGGTGGGAATCTCGCTGCGCGGTCGGGCAGCTGCCTGAGAGAAGTGAAAGCCCTCTGTGGCATTGCCTGACTCGCACTGGTCTGCGCCCTGCTGCTAGCTCATCCCAGTGCTGCTGTGCCCACATCTGCTGTGCTTTTGAACTGTAGCGCAGAAGCTGTCTGTCCGAGCTGCCTCAGAAAACAAACCGTCTTTTGTAATGCAGTCTCTTGCAGTGTTCCTACAGAGTGAAATCAAGGGTGATTGTTTCGAGTGATGGAGTAATGAGAGATAACAGAGGTCTGCGCTTGTACTGCACGTGGATCAATAGCATATACAGTACGCATTCGCTAAGCAAGCCATACTTTTTTTTGTTTTTTTTGTGTGCTGCATTTGCACATCAGTTGGAAATGGTGTCCAGAGGGGTTGTTGAAGCTCTAGTCTAAATTTCCAGTCATGTCTCGTCTTCCTCCCAGTATATTCCTGTAGCTGACAACTCTCTCTGCCTGTTATTTTCCAAACTGCCCATCTCGGCTGCGGAGCTCACACGCAGAGGTGTGATGGGGAAGAAAATTACTTTCTTTAACTTCCCCCCTCACCCTCCGCTTCAGAATAGGAGCTGCAATGGTGACCTACCGGCGCAGGCTAAATGCACTGGCCCATTTGCACTGGGTGGGTGTTATTTGCAGAAAGTGTTGTCTGTAAAAGTGCTGAGTTTTATCAGAAAACATTTGACTGCAAGTGCTTCTGGCAAAAGCCAGTGAATGTACTCAGTCATCTTGATTCTCATCCCGTAGCTGTAAAGCCTTCCCTCTTCCCTCCTAGTAGTGGGTTTGACTGCTCCCTGGTGCTGAAAAAGGGGGTGTTTGGGCTCAGAGCTGCTGCCAGCCAGTGACTCGAATCCTACAAGGAGCTGAGCCCTTAAGCCTGTGCAGCGCTGTTACACCTCCTCTCTAATTTCCTCACTGCCGATCCCCAAGATTCCTGGGAAATGGTTTATATGGGGGGAAAAAAGCACTAAACCCCTGCCACAAAAACAGACAATATTCGGTTCCTTTCTGATGGTTGGTATATCCTGAGAGGGGCTCCTTCAAAGAGAATTTTCTGGTTTGTAAACATCATCTTGCACCCCGAGCTTTGCAGCACGATGTTTTATTAATGAGACCGAGCACATCGGGAGTGGATGAAATCTCATCCTACGCTCGGTTTGGGGGGGACTGCTGAGGGGTTTCTGTAACCCACTGACCCTTTTGGATTTATTTTTAGTTTTGTTCCCTTCCAGGCAAACAAAGTCTGTTTTCTAGCTGTAACAGGAAGTTTCTATAAGCTTTACAGCTGAAGATTCATCAAGTCGTTATTCTCTTTTTGCTACTCTGGTCTGTGTGGTATTAGCCAGCTATCCGCTGGTGGAGTCGAATCGTTAATCCTCACTTCTGTCGGATTCCTTTGCTTTTTTAAAATAGACTGAAATCCAGTCCAGCCCCTTCTCTGGCTCTGAATCTGCCCCCCTGCCTCCAGACACTGGTGAGGCTCGAGCTGTCCTGCGATTGCCCTTGATTATTCTGCTCATCCTCCTCTTGGGTTTCCATCAGCCAAGGTTGAAACAACAGAATCACCAGAGCCAGAACAAACAGACATTTCTCCTCACTCATCTCCTGTGATGGGAGCCAAGTCAGATCCAGAAGCGCAGTGAGGACTTTTTCAGCAGTTTGCTGGATAGGGAATAAACGCTGGCTCCTGTGTATAACGAAAGGGTTCTTTTGGGACCCTATGCAGACGACACAGTCCGGGGATGAGTGAGGAAAACACGGGGGAAAAAGCATGCAGGAGTCGGGAATGAAAACGGGGGGGGTGCCCATGGTGCGCAGGTGTTCTGGGGGGCAAACAATCTGACACAGAGTCCAATGGGAAATCCAAGACGAGGCAAAAGTCCAAAGCCGGGCGGTCCATCCGAGATGAAGACAAACAGGATTGAAAACCGGAGCGGGATCCGGTGGAGGTTCGGGGGGGAAAAAGGGGGAACGGGACCGGATGCTCTAGATCCCGGACTCGCTTGGTATGGGAACCAATGCAGAGCCCGGAACAGAGTGAGCGTCTGGCTTTTAAGGCGGGCTGGATAGGAGGCTGGAGCAGGGGGCAGGTGCACTAAATCAAGTCCGAAGTGAAAGAACACCCTTAAGGGGGAGGGACTACAATCGAGACACTGTGGCTGTGAAAAGCAATGCGATTTAAGACGGATCGAACCTCTGTTGTCTCTCTCATTTGAGCTGGAGGTTTCCTCCCTCGGCTGACCTTGATCTGTCTGCGTGCAGACCAGGCCTCCTCCTGCAGAGGACATTAGCGGGGACACTAATTAAGATGCATGAGAGAAGGACCCAGAGGGCAGCTGATCGGCTGCTGTAGCACAGCTTCAGACAGCTGGAGATGGCACGCACCCGTGTCAGGGCCCCGATCAGCAATCGATGAAAGCAGAATCCATTCTTGTGCGTTGCTGTGAATTCACGAGAAAGAGGGAGAGAGTGAAAATAGTTTTTGATACGGTTAAGATTGACTACAGCTGAAAGAGAAAAGGTCTTTGTGGTTTTCCCTGATGGCTGGCCAGCAAGGAGCTCGCAGATTGCCCGACTGGAGGCCTAGCGGGGCTTGTCTGACAGGTTGACATTTCGAGGCCGTTTTTCTCTTTTTCAGCCCCAGCTCCTTGCCTCACAGCAGAAGAATCTAGAGGCGCCAAATAGCGAATATTTGTTCATCCCTGTTGAAAATAAAGACACCCTTTGCCAGAACTGTCCAGCGGCCCACACAGGACGGGCCAGGGCTGGCGGACTGCCCCAGAGCTCCACACTTCTCACGCTTCACAAAACACGTCAGGCCGTGCTGCGAGCGAGCAGGGGCCGTGTCACCGCTGTCCCGGATTTGAGAAAAAGATCGGCCAGCTGTCATGCGCGTGCAGCTCACTCGGTGCCCTGGATCAATTCCAGTCATGCACATCACACAGCAAAATAGCGCCCGGACTTGACCGGCCGTGGACAGACTTGAAGACAAGCTTTCCTGGCTCAATGTACTGGCAGCCTTGAATCCTGCAGTATTTGCAGAGTGTGGAGCAGTTCCCTCCTCCCATCCTCATTTCAGAACCTTTTGTGCATTTATTTTATAATTGTGTGCTGTAGGATATTCATACATTCAATTTTTTTGTTACTTTGCAACAGCGGCTGCTACTCCCACGCAGAAAGCACTTTGCTTCCCATTAGAGTGTTCTTACAGCTGTGCAGCACCTACCTGCTAAAGAGACCATTTAATACTGTACATTAGGCCGAGATGGCAGTTTCAGCTGACAGGAGAAGAGTGTGTCTATTGTGCTTGTGCAGCGGTGTAAAGCTCAATTGTCCCTTTGTCTGATCAGCGCATCAGGGCTCTGAATGTGCCCTCTGCCAGAGAGATCAGTGTTATCAGTATGACCAGCCTGCAGGACTGTAACCAGAGATACGGGATACGCAGTGGGCCTAGAGATACTAGCGTATGTACTTGCACCAGGTGTCAAAGGTGCCAACCTCAACTCCGCTGGTTTCTTCAGAAACGCAAACCATGGAGCACGAGTGGAAGACACGTGGAAGAGCCACGTATAGCCAGCAGCTCTGTCACCCTGCAGCTCCCAGCTGGCAGCCCATTGGAGCCCAGCAGGTGTGAGCCTGGTCAGTACCTGGAGGGGAGACTCCTGGGAAAAACTAAGGTTGCTGCTGGAAGAGGTGTTAGTGGGACCAGCAGGGGGCGCTCACCCTGCGGTCCATGTGGGTCCTAATGCCCCAGTATAGTGACGGGGACACTGTACTGTAAAAAGGCGCTGTCCTTCAAATGAGACGTAAAACGAAGGTCCTGACTCTCTGTGGTCATTAAAAATCCCAGGGCGTTTCTCGCAAACAGTAGGGGTGTTACACCGGTGTCCCGGCCAAATTTCCCATTGGCCCTTACTAGTCATGGCCTCCTAATAATCCCCATCTCTGAACTGGCTTCATCACTCTGCTCTCCTCCCCACTGAGAGCTGCTGTGTGGGGAGCGGACTGGCGCATCATCCAGGTGGGGCTGCACACCGGTGGGTGTGGTGGAGGGGATCCCCATTACCTGTAAAGCGCTTTGAGTGGAGTGTCCAGAAAAGCGCTATATAAGTGTCAGCAATTATTATTAATTATTATAATAATAATTATTATTAAGTGCACTAAACAGCAGACACATTTTGACACAAAGGGTTGTAACATTTCTCATGTTCTTCATGTTCACTGCAGATGATTCACTAGGCCAGCTTACAGCAGAGTGTGCGAGACACAGCGCTCCACCAACAGTACATTTGCACTGTATAAGACCCTGGCACTTCTCCAAATGCAGTTTTACCGAAAAACCTATGCAGTCTGCGAAAACATAAAGCATGTGTTAAGGATGTTGTAGCTCCTGTCTCCTTGCTAATTATTATACTGATGAATGTCCGATGTTGAGTTAGATCCCTGCTGCAATTATTCGTAGTGGAGGGGTGTTGTAACTGAGATTTATTCTGTAAGGTGTTGTTTTAAGAGCACTCTAGAGCTAGTGTTCAGTTTCTCCCCTCGATTTGATTTTTATCTGCGGTACTCATGCTAACGCCATCTAGGCAGAGCTGTGTAATACGTGTCCTGAGATCCTAGCAGTGCAACCTCAAGCATTATTGCTGGAAATAAAAAGTGGAGCAGAGAACTGAGGCAGTTGAATCTCCCGCATGTTGTCTTGTAAGTTAATAGCTGAGAACAGTAAAAAATAAAAAAAATTTTGGTGTTAATACTCTTAATCACTCAGCATTGCTTGTTGCGCTGGCTGTGTTAATCCTGCTGTCTGTCAGGGGCTGGAGAAGCAGAGGCAATCTCTCGGTTATTGCAGGCTAATGAGCTGCAGTAGTCAAAGACATCTACCTAATCAGGGGTTGGGGGTTCACCCCTTTTTCTTTTTGTTACCCCTCTGTTTAGGACAGACAAAGGCATTTTCAGCTACTGTTTTCATCTCTGCTGCTTGCAAGATTCCCAGTCTTGGTGGAACAGCTCATCTCGGGCGATGTCTGCTTTGCACAGGCCCTAATACAGTGCAGCTTACAATGTATGCACTACAGCACAAGTGCAGTAAAATAAAATGACAGTATTGATGGTACAAAGTTGAAAGTGTAATGCAAGGGTTGTGCAGAACAAACTAAGCAGATGCAGAGCAATCTGCTTAGATTACATCCTAGATGTAAACGTCCTGTTGGCACGTACACCTTGTTGACTGATTAAATGCAGTTCGCTAATTGCCTTGCCTGTCTATGAATTTTAAACTAGAAGGGCAACGCAGACTCAGAGGAGGCACTTCTTTACAGAGTTTAGACTGAGCCTGGAGCAGGCTTCCCAGCCACGTGGTCTAAGTCGATACCCTGGTTTCTGTCAAGAAGCAGTTGGATGAGATCCTCTAAACACTTACAGTGGTGGCACCATGGCTGAGGATCTGCGCCTGTGGCTGGGAGGTTGCGGGTTCGAATCCTGCGGCCGGCAGAGGAATCCTACTCTGTTGGGCCCCTGAGCAAGGCCCTTAACCCCAGCTGCTCCAGGGGCGCTGTATAAATGGCTGACCCTGCGCTCTGACCCCCAGCTTCTCTCCCTGTCTGTGTCTCATGGAGAGCAAGCTGGGGTCTGCGAAAAGACTAATTCCTAATGCAAGAAATTGTATAGGGCCGATAAAGTGATCTTATCTTATCTCTTATCTTATCTTACATGAAAACCAGTTGAGTTAAACGGCTTGAACGACATCTTATGTTCTTTCAGTGGGATCTAGCCGAGAGCTGAGAAGTCCTTTCCCAGACTCAGGGGACATGTTCCTTCAGATATACGGTATCATTTTTCGGACTTCCGTCTTTAACAATCTCAGTTCATACAGCCAGCTCAGCCAAGGTTTAGTGAGTGACAGGGAGGCACCCTGACCCACTGATGATCCAGTCTGCTGGCTCTTGTCCCTGGAGGCGCGTAGTGAAACAGATAGACTTTGCAGTCCTGGGCCTCTCCAGCAGCACAGGAGTGAGCCATGTCCCTTAGGAGGCTGTGCAGGACTCTAGCTCTCTCGGCTGGGGGGCTTCCCAAGGGGGCACTCGTATTAATAGAAGCGGGGCTGGGAGACCAAGTTTAGCTGCAGATAAGCTGGAGTGACAGGCTGTGTGGGCAGAGTGGCAGGTGGTCACGCTGAGCTCCGTGGCTTCTCGCAGTGCACGGGTTCATGGAGCTGCTGCGAAAATACAGCTCCCCTCTCCAAGGGATACAGTCCAGCTCCCCTCTCCAAGGGATACAATCCAGCTCCGCTCTCCAAGGGATACAATCCAGCTCCGCTCTCCAAGGGATACAGTCCAGCTCTTGCCCAAGTCTTCAGTCCTCAGCTCCCAGGCTGTTTGGTAAAGAGTGCTGGCTGAGCAGAGACTCATGGTCTGCGGCTATAAACAAGCAGAGGCCATTCAGCTCAAGTAGCTCGTTTGGTGAGCTCCCGTTTGCATCGATAAATAAATAAATTTCACACCTGAAAATGGATTAGAGATATTTTCGTTCTTTAGGGACCATAGTGCGAATGTGAGTCTTGTGGGAGATGGAGCTTATTGGTGTCTGCGTTTTTTTCCAGAGCTCCTCCAATCAACTCATCAGCCACTCAGTTGATCAATAAGTCGGTCAGTCAATTTGGCTTATCAGCGTTTAAATACAGATGACCTTTTAAGCAATTGTATCCTACTTGAAAAGTGTTGTGAGTGTCAGCGTTAACCATGACTTAGGATACCCTAATAGCCGTGAGCCCAATGAATTAATAATTATGAAGTGTTTTGGCGAGTCTGAGCTGATATAAGTGTTTCCTTGAGAGCAGGAGCTCCGGTCTGTCTCAGACGCACGCAGGGCCCAGACTTCACCTCGTCTCCCTGCTCCCTGCTCAGTCGGCGCTGGGGACCCCCGTGGCAGCCTTCGGCAGCTGCGGTTGGGACTGAGGGGTGCAGCTGGTCCCAGGTGCGGGCCTCTGGCATGGGGCAGCCTGTGGTGGAGATGGGGCGACCCCCATGGGACCCCCGCGCAGCCCGGAGGCAGAGAGCGGCTCCTCCGGCTCCTCTCCGCCTCCAGAGCAGCTCCGGCGATCTGGGCTCAGGCCCGGCAGGAGGCCCTCCAGGTGGCTCTGTGGTGGAAGGCAATGGCGAAACTCCTTCTGGTTTCTGTCCAGACTGGGCCAAAGAAAGCAGCAGAATTGAAAGCCTTCTCTCTGTGTGTGTGAACGGGCGGAACAGTGCTCACACTGTTTCAGTGATGGACACTTCAGCTCAATTTGCAGTTTGTCAGTTGGGAAGTTGAGAAGGGTGTGGAGAACGGTGTAAGTTTGACTGGAACATCTTGCTTGGGGGGTCGAATAGTTCCAGGCTGGATACTGCACATTCCCGCTGTGACTCCTGCCTGGCAGGCGGGCATGATACCACGTTCCCAGGCGTGGAAGGGCCTTCCATGTGCAATTGAATTAAAGGTACGCCGTCCAGTGTGTCACAGCCCATCAGCTCGGGCGTCAGCACTGCACCTACAGACTGTGTTCCCGATGTCGGCATCTGCAGACGTTATCTCATTACTGGGCACAGGGCAGCGCGGCGCGGAAGACATTTATATGCACCCCAGCACTCCGCGTAGCATCAGAATAATTCAGCCACTCTGCTGTGACAGAGTCACCGCTGCTCACACAGCTTAATCTGCAGCTGCTCGCAGGGGCTGACGTGCTTGTCACGTTAGTCATGATGGGTGCGCCGTCCACCGCGCGCCCGCCCCCCAGCCCCTGCACTGAGCACCCTCACTGGCACCCACCTGGGTGTTGACTGGGGAGGGTGTTGACTGAGTGAACGTCCACCCGTTCTGTGGCGGTACGCAGGAGTGGAGCAGGAGTCATACAGTAGACGCCGGACCTTCCATATTTACACAGCGAGGCTGGGTGTCCACGGACACAGCGGGATTAGCAAGGGAGAGATTAATACCCGGGATTACTGGAGCTTCAGTTGGGAGAGAACCAGGTTCAGGAACAAATATTCCAACTCTGTACATTCAGGGTGGGAAAAAAAGCGTGATGGACTAGATCCCATTGTTGGATGATTTCCTTGTCTGTTGCTTCTCATTCTGATGAGGGTGGTGATGTCTGTGTTAATCTGGTGCTCCTCCTGGCTGCAGGGCAGCCGGAGAGAATGAAGTGGCGTGTGTGTGCGCCTGTCAGGCCTGGCCATCTGTATTCAGGTGCTGGGCTGATTCGAACGGACAGCATCTCTGTGTCAGCCTGCCCGCCGGCCCTCGCTGTCTCCCGCAGTTGGCGCTGCCGGGCTCCCTCTGCTCCCCGGCTCCGCTGCGTGGGCGTGTGGATCTCCGACCCCCCCCCGGCATCCATGTGCACACAGGGGGAACTTTCACTGAGCTCCACTGTGGCAAGGAAGGGGCCCGACAGACTGAACATCTTCAGTCTTGAAGAGAAGAGATTTTGAGGGGATATGGTTAAAGTATTGCAATTGATAATGTCAGCCAATACTGATAGTGATGAGATCCACGATGGAACTGGAGATCAGGGAGAAGAGTGAGTAGAGTAGAGGAGTCTGATGCCATATGCACACGTACATTGGAAATATTACTCACCCTGATCTCTCGGGACACACACAGTACAACAGTTGACTCAGTACGACAGACAACACCATTAAATGTAGACAGTACATTAAAAACATAATAAATAATAACAACCAGAACAATAAAAATGTTGTGGAGAACAATAAATATGTAATAGTAAAAAAAACATGCAAAAAGTGCAGTGTGCAGACGTGCATTGCATCTGAGGCATTGCACTTAACTAGTAAGGATGCACACTGTAGTAGGGTAGAAGTGGAAATCTTGAAGTAGGCACATTTATAGTGAAAGCAGAAAATTTGGTTAAATCCACAGAGAGGGGTTGGAGTGGTGAGAGTCTGCAGCAGAGAAACCAAACAGATTGCTTTTGACACTCTGAGAGTTATCGAGAAAAGGGCTGGATACAATTCTTCGAGGCATTTAACTTGTGAGCACACAGCCGGGGCAGGCTTGTCTCGAACCTCTCCCTTGTTTCAGATAGAACATTTTTTTCCTCCTCTGCCTGTCCTTCTGCTGTGATTTCAGAAGTGGATGAATTTCACGGAAATATCCATCCATCCATTTCCTTACTGATTCTTCCAGTTCAGGTTTGCGGGGAGCCAGAACCTATCCCAGCAGGCAGCAGGCGAGAGGAGGGGTATACCGTGGTCAGGACGCCAGTCCACCGCAGGGCAGACACACGCTCACACGAGGGCCAGTTTTAACCTACCAGTGTGTCTTTGGACTGTGGGAGGAATCCAGGCCACCCACGCAACCATGGGGAGAACGTACAAACTCCGTGCAGATAGCACGCTTTCTGGGAAATATTTAATATTAAAAAAACGCATATATGGTTTTACACCATGGCTGGAGGGGTGGGGAGGTATATTTTTACTCTTGACAAGAGAGTGGAGTGAGGTCATGGTGCATGTTTATCTCAACTGAAAAGCAAGCACTGAGAACAGATTTGATCTTGAGCAAAGAACAGCATTATTGTCTAAGGAATGGTGCTGCCTCCGGAAAGCTGAACTCGAATGAGTCTCTGGCTTTTACGCCTCTTAATCATGCTAAGCCTTTCAGATTATGTCCCTGAAAAGCTCCAGTTCCTCCCTCTCTCTTTCCCCCTTCAGGTAAAATTTTGAAATGATTTGACCTTCCGGTTCAGCGTTTGGGAGGAGGTGAGGAGAGAGATGTTTTTGAGGGGGGGGTTGGGAGAGTGGTGTTGACTTGTTATTCATCAATTATTGACTACAATTCTTGCTGAAATAGAGCCCCATGGCATCTACGTTGTGGATGGGCGCTTTTTAAAAAAATAACAAAACAAAAAAAAAATACTGTACGCACTCATAATAACAGAAGCAGCCTTTCTGTGCAGTTCTGCGTGTTTCATGTTCTTCCCTTTCACAGCTAGGATCCTCCTGCTCTGTCTCCATTTTAATTCCTTCCCCAGACAGCCTCCTCTCTCCGCTTTTGATCCCTTTGTGCACTTGCGAGAGGATCCCTAAAGCCCCCTGGTTGTCGGTGGAGCGAGTTGTGAAGCTAAAGAGCCAGAGCAGCTGAGGCAGCGACAGCAGCAGCCTGGGAGCAGCATCGCTCGCTCACACACCGCCGCGCGCACTGGCAGCCCGCAGCCCGACAGCCTGTCGGGGGCGCTTGTCCTCTCCAGCCTGCCCCGGACAGAGCCCTGTGCCTGGGCAGACGACCGGCCTTTTGGTGGGGAGGGGGGGAGGGTGGGCTGTGCCGTGCGCAGGTAGGGGAGACACACGAGCCGGAGAGAGAGAGAGATAGAGCGAGAGGAGAGCCGGGGCAGCAGGAGCGAGAGCATCGCGCTGGGCTCGGCCCCGCCGCCGATGCCGGGAGAGCCACGCGGATAACGCTACCTGGAGAAACCCGCGGAGAAGACGGGGACAGAGGGACGGAGGGACGGCCGAAGTGGACACGGGGCAGACGGATGAGGAGGGATCGCCGGGAACGCTCCGGTCCTGGGTGAGCTATCTCCGACACTTTGGCGGGAGCTGGAGCCCTCGACACCGGCAGATGTGCGCGCAGTTTCGGGAAGAGGGCTGGCTCCCTGTCTTCCCCCGGGGTGCCTGCTTGTGCTGTGGGGTGCAGAGCCTCTGTCCCCTGTCCGGCTGTCTCGCGCTCAGAGGGGCTCAGAGGGGCCAGGCAGAGCAGACTGTCAGAGCTGTGTCTTATCGCTCGTTTCACCATGTAGGGCTCAGTCGTGCCTCTGCCGTCTCTGAGGTCTGTCGGATTGGGTCCGACCCACTCGCTGCCCCATAAGACCGTGTGCTTGTTTATGAATGGGCTTGCTGTGTTTGCAGTGCTCGAGAAGTGGACAGTGGCACTCTTTCCTTTCCCACTGAGGCCAGTCTGCTTGCCCACATCCTGCGGCGGCGGCCCCGCAGGCCCTCTCCGGTCCTGGCTTAGTGAGGGACGCAGCAGAGCACCTCTGTGCGCCTGATGGTTTTTCTGCTCTTCCTCTCTTTGCAGTCTTTCTGCAAGATTTGTTCTCATCATTGAAACTTTGCTTCTGCCTAAACACGGAGGTTTGGCTGTTTTCTAGGGGGGAGTCAAAAAACATTTTGAATTCCAAAGTGTGCTATGGCTGTTCTCCAGCTCTTGTCAATTCAACTAATAAAAAAGCTGGGCTTTAAACAAGAGGTCTGATCTAAGCTGCGGTGCAAATAATTTCCTCAGGCTGGAAATATTGAAGCAGATGTTTCTCGCTGTGCTTTGCTCTGTACGACAGTTAAAACACAGCTTGGTCAGTGTCGCTCTCTGCTCTGCTTTCCTTCCTGAATTGTGTGATTAGATTATGTGACTCACGGGGCTTTAGGTGTTTCTCGCTCCTGTTCATGCGTTGATATTCACACAGTGGTCAGCATTGCTCTCCCCTGGGTCAGGGCAGTTAATGCGCATCAGAAAAGGCTTTTCATTGCCTGACAGCCCCTGGCGTCCAGACTCTGTGATCCTGAGCGCTTGCTGGAGTCTTCACCGTGTGTCCTTGTGCAGTTTTTTGCTCGGGGGGCTTTGCCATCGTCGATGCCTGGCAGTGCCCTGACTGCGATTGCTGCTGCACTGCACCACCCCATTGAGGCACCTCCCCTGGCCCCACAGCCGTCCTCCTCCGGGCTGGCGTGAGATAGGAGATAAGATCAGATCACTTTATTGGCCAACGACAGTTTCTTGCATTAGGAATTTGTCTTTGCACATACCCCAGCTTGCTCTCCATGAGACACACAGACAGGGAGAGAAGCTGGGGGTCAGAGCACAGGGTCAGCCATTTATACGGCGCCCCTGGAGCAGTTGGGGTTAAGGGCCTTGCTCAGGGGCCCAACGGAGTAGGATTCCTCTGCCGGCCACGGGATATGAACTGGCAACCTTCCAGCCACAGGCACAGATCCCGAGCCACAGAGCCACCACACCGCCCCACGAGCAAGCCGGTCTCAGCCTCAGTCCGCCCGGCACACACCACCCCCTTCCCTCTGACCTCTGGTTAAAAACACGGGAAGCTCACGCGTTGCGGTTTCACCTGCAGGATGGACAGGTTTCTAGGAAACTTGCGAGAATCTCATTGCTGTTCAGCGCCACAGTTTGAGCAGCCCCCTCTCGCTGTGGGATCCCGGTACCTGCACTGAGGCCTCCCGGGGCCACCCTCCTCCCGCAGGCACGAGACTGTGTCCTGCCCAGGTCTTAATGTTCACGACACCCCCTGCGCCCTCTTGAAGTGCACACGACTCTAAGAACATTAAGGATGGAGGCCATTCAGCCCGTCTGGCTCATTTAGTACTTAGTAGCTGACTGATCCAAGAATGTTATCTGTTTCTCAAAAGAAACCATCATGTCCGCTGAAAGAGATCCTTGGACTTCTGTGCTTTTTCTCTCATTGCAAGTACAGCTACAGTACACATACAGGAGTGTTTTAGTTGTGAGACACATTGCAGTATGAAGATGTCATGTAATCTGTAGAAGTTGCTGGGAGGCTTGAGTCATGAAATATGTTGTAGCAGAGACCTAGCAAACTCATTGCTGCTCTGCTGTTGCTACAGGACACACTAAAGTCCACAGCCTAATGTAACAGACAGTGGGGTGCTTTGAGCTGAAAGCCATAGGACGATTATTTTCCTTGGCTTTTGTTTTTGCAAGGGATCTTGGATTCTCTCCTGAGCTTTTCCTACAAATCACCACGTAAATAAATCTATTAGATTGAAATCAGCCAGTGATAAATTGTAGCTTCGCTTTAATATCAAGCCCTGATCTCTCCTCCTCAGTGTGAGGGCTGCAGTGGTGCAGGGCGCTGTGGACGCAGGGAGGCAGTGATGTGGGTTCAAGCACAGAGCTGTGCTGGACTGACTCCTCTGGAGAGGTGGGCTGGGGGTCTGAGAAGTGGAGGTTGGTGGATTCACATCGCTCAGTTGTCCATAGTGTCTCTTCTCAGCCAGGCATTGAGGGAAGCCTTTGGAGTCCCTGCAGGCTGTCCAAGGGGCCCCTAGAAACAAAGGAAGACCTGCTTCCCCCTGCAGTGATGTGTGAAACAGCCCTGTTGCACAGTGAATCTGCAGTGATAGCGCTCGCAGTTCACCTGCTATCCCCCAGTTCTGTTTGTATGAATGCAGAGTTACTAGTATCATTATTTCAGCTGGATTTTATATCGAATGAATGGATGGTCATGGAAGGGAGAGAGTTTGGACAATGAAGGTACGAGCTGCTTTTGGTACATGGTGAGCACCAGACACCGGCGCCAAGTCCGAGGGGGTTCATCGGGTTTTTAAAAACCTAGGAAAAAACAAGGACGAAGCTTTCATTCAGCCTGGGAAAGTAATTGAGAATGATAGAAACGGATACCACAGCTGTGATGTTACTGTTTGTGGTTCAGTATTGACTTATTGTGGTGAGATCAGAGGCAAGGCACATGAAAGAGAATTGTGCTTTTTATTCAGGGAAACAAGGCCCTCAACGCGCATTACAGGCTAACACTTGTTTTTTTAACTAAACAGTTTTATTACATACCTACTTCATTTGGAATCGGCAGTGGTGTCTTGTCTCACAGTGAAAGCTGGTTTTGAGTGGTGTTTACTGCTGCGCTGTGAGAAAACATGAGACAGACTCCCCTTTATGACCCTGAGTATCTGCCTTTGTTTTTGGCCAGGACTTGAGGCTGTTTTTGTGGTAGCCTTCTGCACCTCTCATCTCCCTTGTAAAAAAAAACTCCCGTTACAAACACCAGACAGGAGCTTTGGACAGCTCGGTCTGGTCTCCAGCGGAACGGTCTCCGTTTCTCTTTGATGCCAGGAAAAGAACGGAAAGGCAAGTGGGAATGGATGGAGAAATCAATACCAGGACTCAAATCGGCATCTTTTTTTTTTTTTAACTTTGGCTGCTTCCTCGCGGCTTCTCAGCACCACCGGAGGGGGAAAAGCAGAGGAATCTCTACTGTCCGCCGAGCTGACACGCGGCTTGGCTGCGGATTCCCCCTGGAATCTGTAGCGAGTGGAGGGAGGACAGAGGGCACACTGGGATGGGGGGAGGGGGTGTTGCTTTGAGCTCCACCGAGGCAGAAGAGAGCCCCGAGTGTTGCTGCTGAGAGCCTGCTTTCCTCTGCGAGGAATATCACTGTGCATCACTCAGATTTGTTCAGAAGAAAAGTGCCTGTAAAACTGCTTGTTTTCATGGCACTGTATAATGCCTGCCAATGTTTTCTTGTCAGTGTTACCGACGAGGGGATACTCAGATGGCGGGGTGCTCCTTTCCCTTCTCTTTTCATTTTTCCCTCCCGGTGAGAGGGATTTCGGTTGGCACAGCGGATGCGGGAGCGCACTTTCGCTGTGTGAGTGGGGGCGCTTTGCTGGCTTTCAGTCAGCGGGCTGGCCAGGTGTGCGCGTGGGGGTTGGGCTGGGTGTCATCGGTCCAGGGTCGGGATAAATCAGCGCGCGGCTGCTCTCTGTCACCAAGCCTCTCGGCGGCATGCCTCTGTGAGGGCTGTGATTATCACGGCAATAACCCTCTAACTCTGCATCAGGATCCCTGGCAAGACTCCACAGCTAAACCCCAGACAGCCAGCGCGTGCACAGAAACAGCCATTCGCGCTGCACCACTGCCGAGTGTCAAAAGCCCACAGAGGCTGGACCGCTACAGCAGCATTCCCATAATTATTATTAGACTATGTAGATAACGTGGGATTATTCCGACAAATGGGCCCAGTGACGTCCTCCGTTAAAAGGAATTGTGCAGCTGCCATTTCTCTGTCCTTTTGGAATATTCAGAGCAAAAAAAAAAAAGCTTCGCTTGAATCAATTATTAATTCATCTTATAAATACATTAATACGCGAAGAGGGTTATTAGAGAATGAAGAGCTGCCGGCTCTTGTCCCTCTTCTCTTCTCTCTCTCTACACCTGGATAGGATGGATTGGCCAGGAAGTGTTTTCCTGAAAGGTCATTCTCTCTTTCATTTTTGTGGAAGAAATAATGGAGTTTGTGTGTCTAAACCAGATGTGATGGTGAGAGATTTGTAGCGTGGCCTGAATACATATCAGCACACAGCCCATGAGTCTGGAGAATGCTCATCTGTGTGTATGGAATGAGTGTGTACTATATGTGACTTTATACAATGTATGTGTATGAGAGGGGAGGGTATTTACATTTGTTTTTACAGAGAGTGTTTCTCAGACAGCAGTACATGTCAGTGAGTGTGGAGTGTGTATCTCAGAGTGCAGTGCTGTGTGTGAGTGTGGAGTGTGTATCTCAGACTGCAGTGCTGTGTGTGAGTGAGGAGTGTGTATCTCAGAGTGCAGTGGTGTGTGTGAGTGTGGAGTGTGTATCTCAGAGTGCAGTGCTGTGTGTGAGTGTGGAGTGTGTATCTCAGAGTGCAGTGCTGTGTGTGAGTGTGGAGTGTGTATCTCAGAGTGCAGTGCTGTGTGTGAGTGTGGAGTGTGTATCTCAGACTGCAGTGCTGTGTGTGAATGTGGAGTGTGTTGTGTGTATTTCCACCATGCCACAGCTTCTACCAACCATTATTATATCTTTAGTCTAATTTTTAGTCTATAATGACAGTCTAACCATGAATGTGAACCAGACAAGCAAGACAGGATGCCTCTCTCTTGTCTCACCTTTTTGAAGCTGTCCTCCGAAAGCTTTTGGTTGAACCGGTGTTGTAAATTGGACATTATTATAAGGAGAGATATTAGTTAGCTTAAACCAGATGTTCTAGAATTATTATTTATCTCAAAACAATAACAAAGGTTGAGCAAAATGCATGAATGCTGTAGTGGTGGAGCCAGTTAGGACCCCTCTGCTGCAGCAAGGCAGAGAAAGAAAGTTAATGAATTAATTATTGAACAAATGCTTACACAGTTCAGTGTGTGTGTTTGTTGTTCGTTGTTCAGAGCACAGTGCAGTGGCGTGAGCACAGGGCTGGGTAGGCTGTGGGTGGCGCTCTGCAGGGTGCCCCCACACTGAAGCCCGGCTCAGAGAGGACCCCCAGGGAGCGTCTCGCACATCCCAGGCAGTGCAGGCAGGTCAGGGAGCTCTGGCTGTGTCAGTTCGGCGAGGGGGGGAAACTCGCTTCCTGGGTTGGCTGTGGGAAGCTCAGCAGCTAATCTCTCGCTCGGGGGGAGAGATTGACATGAGCTCTGAGCCCACGGCCCAGACGTGAGGCAGAAAAGACGTCCCCTTCTCTTTCCCCCAGACATGTCCATCCCTGTTGTCTCGCTCGGTCGGGAGTGGGGCCCCAGCACAGCCTGTCACCGGCTGTGTGTGACCGCCAGCCAGGAACGGCCGCAGGGCAGTGAGGTTAGCATTTTCCACATGTGTGGGATGTCTATATACGGCCAGCGCTTATATCCAACAGGGGCTGAAGAATGAAGGTATGAGCGGCTTGCCAGGATGCATCTCCCCCTCCCCCAGTCGTGCGTCCCACTTTCCATTGTCCTGTTTCCCCCCTGCCTGTCTTCCTCTGGGTTTCGTTCAGTCTTACATGTGTTCCCCTCTGTCTCTCGTCCTCTGATTCCTTAACCACCACCTATGCTCTTCACTCTGCACTTTCGATCGAATGCCCTCTCCTTTCTGTCTTGACCCTTCCTAATCGTGGGTGGTGGTTTCCTTCTTCTCTCCCCTGTCAGTCCTTTACCCCCTCCTCTGTTTTTCCATCTTTCCCC
This sequence comes from Atractosteus spatula, assembly GCF_055471065.1. Lineage (NCBI taxonomy): Eukaryota > Metazoa > Chordata > Actinopteri > Semionotiformes > Lepisosteidae > Atractosteus > Atractosteus spatula. Next base: position 3,117,735 of record NC_142733.1, on the reverse strand, counting down.
AATCCTGTCTCGATCCCCCACATTCTCCCCTCTCCCTCCTCAAAACCCCCCCCCTTTCTCTCCTTTTTTCCCAACACCCCCTGCCTGTAAAATCTTTAGTTAATTCTGTCATCTCTAATCCTTTCTCTCCAGCTCTGTCACACTTTAGCTTTTAATCTGAACCCACTTTCTCACTTTACTCTTATTCCTCCTCATTCGTCTCTCGCTCACGTGTGCCGTCCTACTTTCTGGCTCTGAGAAAAGTGTGTCTTCAAAGAACGTCTGTAAAGAGGGCAATTCAACAAAGTGAGCCTGGAGGAATGACATTTTGCCTCTTAACCCGGGTCACCCAATTACTGGCTAAGTGGGACATGGGACCACTTTTCCCAGCTCTTCAGGTGGAGGTGTTTTGAAGAGATTTAGACAACCTGCAGACAGACTGGCCCTCAGGGCCCAGAACTACAGTGCAGACACCACTGTCTGAGGGGAAAACGTCATTTTGATTACGATCAAGTAAAAAAGATCTTATGCAAAGCAAATAATAATAATAATATCCTGGAGTTCTAATACATGCCTTGTCACCTAGGTGAATCAAAAGTATTGTTTATTGATTTGGCAGAAGTGATGTGGTTCTCGTGTTTTCTGTTGAGGCTACTGGTGACAAGTTTCTGCAGGGAAACGGTTAACTCCCGCCTTTGATAGTACAGTTTCTCCACGGACTGTCTTTGCCGAGTGTAATGCAATTGGAATAATGTTTTCAAATTAATTGCGCACAATATGATTACAATTTTTTTCTCTCTTTTTCGGAGCGAAAATATCTTGGCGCTGTTTACATTCCTCTTAATTGCTTTAACAATCTAAATTACCCTGCGCTTCTCAGCTTAATTGTATCTCAGTGAGAGAAATCCGGGATAAACATCAGTGGCTTAACTACAATAAACAAGCTCATGGTTCTTTCTCTGTGCTAACTGTCTGGGTTACTGCCAGCTGCCAGCTCAGGATGAGTGAACTACCCATGGAAACCATGCAAACTCCAGCGAGCTGTTAGCATGGTTCCTGAAAAATACAGCCTTACATCTCCAGCTCTTCAAATGGCATACCTGTAGTTTTTCATTCCACCCCCTCTTCTTTCTGTCTATGAAAGGTGGGGTCTCTCTCTCACCCCGTACGTAGCTACACTTCTCTACACGGTTTTCCTGCCTCCTGTAGGGGTGGCATTGCGAGATTACAGCCCATGTGGAGACCGGAGTCAAAGCAGAGTGACACCTTTTTGGGCAAGGCTGCCTGACTCTTGTGTCAGACCGAACCAGTGATCTCTCCTGACCTCCAGTGCTTGAGAGTGCCTGACTTGAAGAAAGCTGTAAAAACAAGGCCTCTGGGAGTTCAGTGCTGCTTCCCCAATTTGGGTTTGCTGTGGGAGTAGTGAAGGGTTTCCTAACATGGCCACTGCCGGAGCTGATACGTCGAAACATTTCAATTGTGAGGACGCTGGGGAGCAGGGAGCCCAAACTATCAGTGCTGTGGATTAAATTCTTTAAGCTGATTTCTGGAAACTGTTAGCTCCATTCGTCACACCTGAGTCTGCGCCGCTGCGGGGAGACTTCTTATCAGCCCTGAAATGTGATTAATTAATCCGCTAGGAAACACTGGAGACGGGTCGGGAGGTCTCAGGCTCGGGGGCCTATCTGTTACCCAGCAGGGTTGCCTGCGCGGGAGGCCGTGTGCTCTGAAGTGTCTGTGAGCTGTTGTGTCGGGCACAGCAAGATGCCAGGGAAACAGCAGGATCCTGAGCGCTTTTCCTGACAGGGAAATGTGCAAATTGTGGGAATTAGAGTAACTCATTATTACATCTGAGCTCCTGCAGGAAAAGAGAACGAGTACTACATCTAGGCAAAAGCAGTCTCAAGGAGACTGGGGGAAAGGCAGAATGAACTGTGTAGAGCTGGAAACTCTTGAATACCATGGCGGAACATAGTCACTACACAGCATAAGCATGATCCTGCAGGCCGACAAACCACAGGGAACTGATTGTGGTAGACTATGTAAGGGTGTCCATTCTTGAGGTTTTGCATTTTGTGTTTTCAATTCCAGCTTAATTCTTAGTTAATTATTCACATAATTGGGTTAATTTATGGTAACGTCTTTCAGGTCAATTGCAGATACTGATTTCAGGAAATCCACAGAATCCCGCTGGACTGTAGTAGTTGTGCAGAGTGTCCCAGGACACACTTTGAGCAAAGCAGTCGGGGCCACTCCAGCCTTTCCTGACAGACACTGTACATGCCTTAGTACCTGTATGATAGATCACATTCTCATTGCAGAGCAGTCTCGAGTCACTACAAACTTCACTTTCAGGTTCTTCTCTTGTAGAGATCAAATGCCATTTTAAACTGCGAGTCTAATTACTTTGCCTTTGGGGCCTGTGTCTGTACAATCTTTCAAACAGCCATTGCAATTCTAAGGGCTCATGCACAGAAATGATGTAGAAAATGAGGTCTCTGATCTCTAGGATATAGAAGTAATTAGCTGAGGTGTGGTAAATTAATCACTCAGGACCTGTTGTGCAGATTGTCATTATCTGTGTTACTGCAGCAGCGATGAGGTACTTAGGATTGCTTCTGGATTCTTTAGTGCTCGTATTCACTATTATTATCATTTCTTTTACATTTTTCCTCTTTATTGCAATGCTTATTTACAATTTTGGACCTGTCTCACACTGTTGTCTATGGGAAAACGACTGTTTTGTGTGTGTGTGTTGGTGTTTTCTGTGGCAGAGTGGGTGACTGGGTGAGCTGGACTATAACACCAGTGAAGAGGTGGGTGGATACTCCAACTGGCGTTATTGCTTATCACTGGAGCTGCTGTCTGGCAGAGATCTGTCCACAGACAAAGGGGACTGGGACTGAGGAGGTGTGTCAGCTCAGGGTATCTCAGCCAAAGCAGATCATGGACTTGTACAGTATGTCAGTATTTCATTGAGCTCTGGTTGTGCTTTGACTCTGTTGTATGCTGTACTGGACTGCTCTTCAGTGTTCTGTACTGGCATTCAGTTTATTTTGTACAATGCAGTATCCGTTTCAGTATAATGTACTACACTGCAGTATACCGTAGTGAACTACTACTGAACTACGTACTGAAGTGTTTACTGTAGTATATAGTACAAAACAGTTTACTGTATTATACTACAATACTACAGTATACTGTACTGAACTGTTTACTGTGACATGCTATACTGAAGCCCAGTACTTTACTGTGCTTTACTGTGGTGAGCAGATCTCTCCCTCCACCAGACCTACTGTGCCGTACATTTCTGTAACAGTACATTTCACTCTTTCCCAATTCCAAACCGTGTGTTGGATAGCCATTGATACAGCAGAGATTTGCGTTTTTTCCAGCATGTCAAAAATGAATTGAAAAATCCCATATTTAGACAGGTGGTGCTCGATGCATAAATTGCACAGTTCACGTGCATGTCAGTCAGGTGGAACTGAGATGGAGACTGTGGTCTTTGCCTCAGAGTCTTAACACATACAGCACGGTACAGTATGTCTGTATTTCACAGAGCTCTGGCTGTGCTTTGTTGCCCCCAGGTTGTAGAATTCACCCATTTCCTAATTGTCTTACATTTTTTGTATTATTATTTATCACATTGCTCTTTCAGTGTATTTCATTCCCCTGGTGACGGTTCCTGTCGTCCACGTGCCCCTAATCCAGCAGTCCTGTCAGAAGGGAGATTAAAGCTGTGCAGAGGGAGAGGCTGCACAGGCAGGCCAGGGAGGGACAGATTAGGAGTGGAAAATGAGCCTAGCGCACGCTCACGGAGGCTCTCTCCACCTCTGTCCTCCATGTCCCCTCTCCTCCTCCACACACACTGGACTTCCCCTGTTCACATGTGCTCTGCACATTCACAGGTACCAGGAGCAGTTAGTTCATTACAGTTCAACGCATTTTAAGCCAGCAGTGTTTGTTTGGAGGTCAGAGCTCTGGTCTCTGGACTGGAGGGCTAGGGCTCGTTTCGCAGATGGGTCTTTGCTGCTGTACACTTGAGCTGATTGCTTCAGCCTAGGCCCCCTGCTGTGTAAATGAGTTTTCTTGTCAGCAATTGCAAATTATATTTGTTCCCATTCGCCTTGCTTGGTAAAATAATAAAACAAAAATCAGGTGCACTTTTGGTCTTCTCTACTTAAGAACTGCACAGCACCTTTCATTTCCTTGCAATGTATGATTCCAGGTCGTATCCAATATTCTAAATGAGGTCTAATGAGAGCACTGTACAATTTTAACAGAACAGCCTTCAAATCCTTTAAGGGCGGAGCGGTGGCTCTGTGGATCAGGATCTGTGCCTGTGGTTGGCGGGTTGGCGGTTCAAATCAGCAGAGGAATCCTACTCCGTCGGGCCCCTGAGCAAGGCCCTTAACCCCAGCTGCTCCAGGGGCGCTGTATAAATGGCTGACCCTGCACTCTGACCCCCAGCTTCTCTCCCTGTCTGTGTGTCTCATGGAGAGCAAGCTGGGGTCTGCAAAAAGACAAATTCCTAATGCAAGAAATTGTATATGGCCAATAAAGTGATCTTATATCTTAAATTCTACGCATTTAACTCTATATCCTTACATTCTGTTTGCCTTTTTGCTGCTTCTCCCAGAGGACTCGAAGCATCAGGAGAGCCAGCTGGCTTCCTGCAGTTTGTATCTTTGTTATTTTTTGTGTGCGTTAATACAATCATGCACATTATTGTGACAGCAGTTAAGGGAGAGAGGAAGGCCGGGACTCTATAAGGTTACACGCGCCTCCTCGCTCACACAGTGCGCTCCTTTGACTGCGAGGAGGATCAGGTGACCCCTCTGTTTTGTCCGCAGTAACCCGAGCAGGAGAGATTCTGTGAGATAACATGCCTGGGGTCTGCCGGCACTGGGTCAGCCGGCCCTCTCTGTTGTACACAGTGTAGACAGCTGCCTCCCAGCCTCTTCCCGCTCGGAAACAGCAGCTCTGGAAGCATACACACAATGAACATGGGTTATATTACTGCTTCTGGTGCTACTACACCTGCTCTCATAGTAGTGTTGTTATTGCAAGGATGTTAGCTTTAGCAATGGTACTTGTGCTGTTGTTAGCTATGTGTTGTTAGCAGTATTTTTCGCTGTAATACAAGCGAAAACTGCCTAAAGTAGGCCAGTGCGTGGACAGGGGGAGAGGCACATTGGTTTGGCGTCTCTTCTGAGTTACATCTGAGCAGTCGGGCCAGCTTTCACCCTCCCTGTGCACAGCCTGGGAGGTATCCTCTGGGGGACAGTGAGTGTCTCCAGCTGCTGCCAGGAGAATTTCTTCCCATTCATCTGTTTCTACCTGTGTCTTCGTCATCCTCTCCCCTCCTCTTTTTTCTCATCACCTCATTCTCTATCCCTCCCTTTTTCCCCTTTTTGAGTTGCTCTCTCCTTATGTTCTTCTCCGTTCCTCCCCCCTCTCTCTGTCTCTTCTTATCCGTCTGGCTCCCTTCCTCTGTGTGTCCCTCTCTCTCCTGCTCCAGAATTAGCTCCCACCTCACAGCGATACCTGATGTCTGTTTTCTTGCTCTGCTGTGTTTGAGGCTGTGTCTCACTCTCGACTCACTGATGAGCAGTGACAGATTGGAAGGTGCTTGGTAGTGTCGCGATTGTAGTCCCTCCTCCTTAAGGGAGCTCCGGCTCTTCCTTGTTTGTCTTATTCCCCGCACCTGCCCCTTGGTCCAGTCTCCTTCCTGTCCCTTTAAAAGCCAGACGCAGTCGCCAATCGAGCCTCTGCATCTGATTTCCACATCGTGCGAGCCAGGGACCTGGTTGCGCCTGGCTCCGTTATGCTTTTAGCTTCCTGCTCCTGTTCCTGTTCCCCCTGCCGGTCCCGACCCGACACCTGTTTTTAATCCCTTGTTTTGGGTGGATTACCCGGTCATGGACTTTTGCTTAGTTTTGGTTTCTCCGTTGGACTTCTTGGATTGTTTGCCTCGGCCACACCTCCCCGGATCACCAGGACTGCATGGACACGCCCCCCTGTTTTCATCCCCGTATTCCTGCATGACTTTTTCCCCAGTGTTTCCTCACTATTCTGGATTGTGTCGTCCGCATAGGGTCCGGAAAGAACTGTTCGTTACAGGTAGAGTCTCTCCTATACCCCCGCTGCCCACCCCTGGCACGGCCTCTGCCCTGGCACAGTTCCGCCAGGGTCCTCCTGCCCCTTACCTGCAGATACCCACACACACCTGCTAAACATACCAGAGCTCTTGTGGAAGACTAGCAGTGAAAGTTGAACTAAAACAATAATTAAAGCATCATTCAGCCTGACCATGCCAGCACCAGTCTTACTCATTGCCTGCTTGAGGTTTTACAGATTGAAAATTTCAGAATGCGTAAATCGAAACAGGAATTCAAACTCGGAAAGCAATCGGAGCCCTGTTGTTTGTCTGCAGCACTGGCTACTGCCTGTGCATTCCAGGCCTCTCTGACTCACCTGCCGCATATCCGAATAGCAGGAGTGAGATCTCCATGCCCTGTCCCTAATTCACAGGGCCCACATCTCCCGTCAGTCCTGACGGAAGGAAAAAAACGGAAGCCGGAGAAAGTGTGAAGGCATGCTCTATTTTTGGAAGTTTTTTTATTCTCAGTTCTAATCTCACCACAAGCAAACAAACGAGTCTTGACATTTTTTTAAATTATTAATGTTTCTTCCCCATCATTGAGTGTTCTGTGCAGATAGCTCTCTTTCCTGCGGCTTGCATCGGTGAAGGACCCTCACTGTGCTGTCCCAGGGAGGCGCACACAGCTGCTGTTGCTGTAGATGCGTCTCTGGCCAGCCCTGTGTAACCTTGTGTGCACTGATGCCACGTCAGAGCGGCACACAGGCACCTTCTGCGCCAGCTAGGGTGAAGAGATCCTTCCTGACAGGACAGAAATGCCAGAAGCCTTCTTAGAACATAAGAAATGTCGTAAGAGAGCCCTGGTGTCCTCAGTGTGCTGCAGTATTCTCTGCCCAGTATTGACCACAGCAGTGTCACGATCGCAAACCCCTCCTCTTAAGGGCGCTCCAGCCCTTCCTTGTTTGTTATTCATCTCCCGCACCTGCTCCCTGTTCCAGCCCCTTTTCAGCTCCCCCTTAAAAGCCAGACGCTGACGCTAATCCGGGCTCTGCATTGGTTCCCATACCAAGCGAGTCCGGGACCTGGATGCGCCTGGCCCCGTTAAGGTTTTAGTTCCTGTTCCCGTTACCACTCCCCTGCCGATCCTGACCCGGTTCTGGTTTTAATCGTCTTGTCTTGGATGGATCGCCTGGCTTTGGACTTTCGCGTCATTTTGGATTTCCCTTTTGACTCATCTCTGGATTGTTCGCCTCGGCCACACCTCCCCCGACCACCAGCACTCCATGGACACACCCCCTGTCTTCATTCCCGTCTCCTGCATGCCTTTACCCCCCTGTTTCCTCACTTTACCCCAGATTGTGTCGTCTGCATAGGGTCCGGAAAGAACGCCTCCCTGACAGCAGGCAGTTAGATGATCAAACAGTGGTTTGATCCATTCCAGCTTTTACCATCTACGGTGTTCTTGACCAGATTTTACTGAAGGAGCATGGGAGGCACCCCCCACCCGTTCCCCTGTTCAGCACCTGGGCAGACAGACTTATTCAGAGGAGGAAACAAGTCTGAATTATCCAGCTGCAGGTGTTAATTTCTAGAAGAGCTCTGCAGCTCGGCCTCCCTGCGCAGTAGGAGTCTAATCTGTCTGACTGCATTTACCATAGCACTTGTATGAGGTTGAGCACTGCCCCCCCCATATCATGTAAATTAGCTGTTAGATGGCTTCCCAGATGCACAATATATCCTTTCTGCCCCTTACTGGTCCTTTCTGCGTCTGTTGATCCTCACAATAAGAAGAAAGCCTTTTGATGTTTTAGTTCTTAACATCTCTACAAAAATGAAACAATATTAAATGTGGTACTCTTATAACAGTTTGCTGTGGTGCATTTACTATTACAGAGTACTCCTGCGTACTGTAATAATGTTTTGAGCTGTGGAACATCATGCCATCCATGTGATGCCATGTCCTTTAGTATATTTACCACGGTAAACGGTCACAGTGATGACCCGCAAACAGTGCCAAACTGAACACTCCTCAGCTTGACTTCTGGATGGATTGCATACCAAGGTAGTAGAAACTTAAATATTCTCCCTCAAGGTTCTTGAGAAGAGAATCTCACCCCCTTGTGTGCCTTTTTGGCATGCCCTCGGTGTCATCTGCATAGAGCCTTCAAATTCTGTCCTCACATCCCATCCAGACGTGAGACGCTCGCCTTCACAGAGTCCTGGGGGCAGCCCATGGCATTCCTGTCACGCCTTCAGTCACCTAGGTCTGTAAAATGTGACTGCACAGCCACCAGCAATCAGAAGAATAATTACGATATGAAACGATAGTTATTCTCACGCGCATCTTGCACAGATATTGAACCTGGTGATGCGTGAGGGAGCCACACAGAGAGGGACAACAGTGATGACGTTTTTTAGATATTTGCCACGTGGTTCTCCAGCCCCCTGGAAGGCACATGAAATGTAATGAAAGAAAACGCAGATTTAAAATCTCGCTGAAATGTTGAAGTTGTAATGAGTAACTTTAGTAGCCAGGGGTCCAACAGAAAAAAAGAGAATGAGATACCAAACAGTGTCAGAATGGCCAAACTTGGTGGGGACAAGGTAAACCAGTCTGAAGAGGTGGGTTGAACAGGGAGCTGTGATTGGCCAGCCCTCTGGGTGGGGAGGCGGCTCTCAGGGATCAGAGCACAGACTGTTTTCTGTAAATAAGGATCACTGTATTGGCACCCCGGGTCTCTGGGCTGGCGTCACCTGGTGACCCTTCTCTGTTCTCGTTTCCTCGGGGTTGTGAATAATTTAGAGCCATTAGCTGGACTCTGGAAACGCTTGTGCATTACTGCTGTCTTCGTGTCCCCATGAAATATTCATGGAGGGACAAGGGGAGATCGTTCTACACCCAGCACCCGGGCTCTGAATCGGGCAGTGGTCAAGAAAACTGCTCCGGCCGTCAGACTCTTACTGTGCAAGATTTGTCGTGAGTAGTGACTGCTTTTCACAAGGCAGGAGGTGACAGAGAAAGGAAGTAATTGATCTGAGCAGCCATATCACCCTGCAACTCACAACCGGCAGCCCACTGAAGCTCAGCAGGTGTGAGCCTGGTCAGTACCTGGATTGGAGACCTCCTGGGAAAAACTAAGGTTGCTGCTGGAAGAGGTGTTAGTGGGGCCAGCAGGGGGCGCTCACCCTGCGGTCCATGTGGGTCCTAATGCCCCAGTATAGTGACAGGGACACTGTACTGTTAACAGGCGCCGTCCTTCGGATGAGACGTAAAACTGAGTTCCTGACTCTCTGTGGTCATTAAAAATCCCAGGGCGTTTTTCGAAAAGAGTACGGGTGTAACCCTGGCGTCCTGGCCAAATTTCCCATTGGCCCTTACCAATCATGGCCTCCCAATAATCCCCCTCTATGAATTGGCTTAATTACTCTGCTCTCCTCCCCACTGATAGCTGGTGTGTGGTGAGCGTTCTGGCGCACTACGGCTGCCGTCACATCATCCTGGTGGGGCTGCACATTGGTGGTGGTGGAGGGGAGTCCCCATTACCTGTAAAGCGCTTTGAGTGGAGTGTCCAGAAAAGTGCTATATAAGCAATTATTATTATTAATCGAGTCCTCTGTTCGTACATCCTCTCTGACAGCACAGCCGGGCCGCCTTTCCAGATCCCCTGGTTCCTGTCCTGGATCACTTAAATACAGCTTGTTTTGCAATACAAGGCCTTGCAGTAAAGGGAGCTGAGCAGTGAAGTCTGTGACTATTACAGTCCTCTACCTGAGGCTGTTACTCTGCAGAACCCCAAGAGCCTGTCCTCCTGCTTCGCGGGGCTGGACCTGGCTCCCCTCATTCACAGGCCTCTGGGTCGACTGGAGCAGTGGGCTCAGATCAGCGGGGTGTGTACCCTCTGTTAAATAGGGTGCCCTTGCCTCTGGCCTCACCCGAGCAGTGATTTGTGGAGCACTATTAACGCAGCCAGGCACAAGTGGAGCTGAGGGAGACAGGGTGAGGCAGGCCTGGAAAGTTAATTACAGTGTGTCTAGTGCAAAGAAGGGGGACACTGCCTGTTTGCCCATTAGGAAAAGGATTGGGCTTCTGAGAAATACGTTATGTTTTAAATTAATTGGGATGCTTAAAATCTATGTGAATATATGAGGTGGTTTTCTTAACTTAAGAAAAAGAAAACCAAACATGACCTCAGTCTAGAAAATATGAAAGCGTTACCCTGTAATTCTTGTTCAGCTTTACCTGTTTCTCTCTCTCCCAGATCCTCATCTCTAAACACTAGTCCCCACTGCCTCATTTCTCTCTCCTAGTGCCTCAGCTCTGACAACTGGCCCACACTGCCTCCCTCTCAGCTCTGACCACTAGCCCACACTGCCTCCTCTCTCTCTTTCCCAATGTCTCAGCTCTAACCACTAGCCCACACTGCCTCCCTCTCTCTCCCAGAGCCTCAGCTCTTTCAATGAGCCCGTGCTATCTCCTTCTCTCCCCCAGTACCCCAGCTCTATCAATGAGCCCGTGCTATCTCCTTCTCTCCCCCAGTGCCCCAGCTCTATCAATGAGCCCATGCTATCTCCTTCTCTCCCCCAGTGCCTCAGCTCTAATTAAATTAAGCTGCTGCTCTTACTTCTTAGCCCTTCTGTGTTCACAGCACTTGACTGTGCTGATCTCCTAGTTCCTCAGCTCTGAGCAATTGCTCACGCTGTAGACTCTCCTGTTCCTCATCTGCCTCCTCCACTAACCAGGGGGATCTCATCCAGCTGACTCCGGCCAAGTGAGATGCATTCATCTCATTTAAAGCCTTAAAAGGCTAAATTTAATGCCATGGATGCGGCACACAGGCAGCCGAGCGTTCGGGGAATTCAAAAGCCTGTTAGCCGGGTCTGTAAACATCAGCACTGTTAGGATGAGCTCACGATCCGCGCAGACCATGCGCAGACTGTGCCGCCGCTAGCCAGGGTGCTGGGGGATCCACTCCAGCCGAACGGCAGATAAACACATTGTCATTTAGCATGGAACCCTAAATCCCCTCTTGCTCCTTTTAACAATAGAACATAAGTGTTCATGTCGTTCATGAATTGTTCATGATGTCCCTGTGTAATTTGTACACACGTTGCTAGTGAACTCTTTTCAATAGACCCACGATCTTTCAAGATCCTGCTGGCACAGTGGCATTTCAGTTTCGAGTTTCCAAAGGCTGGCGCTGGGCTTTTTCTCTTTTCTTTTGCACCTGTGCTCCCTGTTTACCATGACTTTGTGATGTGCTCCTTTTTAACAAAGAGGCAAAGCAAAAAGACTCAGATTAATGCACCAGAAGCTCAAAGCCAGCTGCTCCGTCCTACAGTGTTCAAATTCAGGCTTGATCAAGGCAGTGTGTGTAGATGCACTTACAGCCTCGGGCCTTGGTGCTGACCCCCCCCGTGTCTTTAATTAGTTCAGCTGAACATCTGCACCACTGCTTGCTGGATTGAAGGAAGAGAGTGAGAAATGCAGAAGATAGGTCATCGCAAATAAGTGCTGTTCAGTGAATGATCTCAATTGCGCTTCCCGGGTTTGTGTATAGTTTTGTTCCAACACTGCTGCTGATACTAAAAGTGTGGCTGATGCTCCATGTGTGAACAGTGTATACAGGGAGAGAGAGGCTGATTCTAACACCTCAGTGTCTCCTTGTCTCTTGTTAGGCACTGCTTTCCCTGTGAGATGCTCAGTAGCCATTCCTCAGGCCCAGTCTCTGATTTGTGTGGCCCACTCTGCCACTCTGAGCGCTGAATTTGGACACAGCACAAGTGAACGCTGCAGTTGATTTGAGGAACAGGGTGCAGGGAATACCTCCAAAATAAGGAGAGACAGAAAATGCTGTCACTCAGCCATCCTGCGACAGAGTCCTTTTCATAACCTTATCTATCCATCCATCCATCTATCCATTTTCTGACTGCTTCTTCCAGTTCACAGCTGGACTGTGGGCCATGGGAGGAAGCTGGAGCACCAGAGGATAACCCTGCAGAGAACATGCAAACTCCATGCAGGGAGCGCTCCGGGGCCTGAGTGCCGTGAGCCAGCAAAGCTAACCACTGCTGCCCCTTCATAACCCCGGTGCTTAATTGGCTTAATTCTCCCTTTGTTTTGCTGCTAATAGCTGTTGTGTGACTGCAGGTGGGAGAGCACAATTGCAGTGGAGCGTGTAGGCTAAATTTGAAAGGAGTGTTTCTTTTGTATAATGATCTATTCCATTAAACTTCTGTTCCAGCCGGCTCCTACTCTCGCCGCATTTCAATGAGGCAGCTGAACAGACTTGACTTCAGCTCTCGACTTGTTTCCTGGGAGCCTGCCTTGCTGTTCTCGCTGGCCGCAGGGGCGAAGATGTGCCATGGCTCTGTCGCAAAAGCTTCACTTCTCTGTGCACCACCTAAGGGGTGACCCCAATTTGTTCTCGTTATTTGGCTTATTTTTCAATTCCCTGTGGATGGTGTCGGATCTATTTCAGGTCCATTGGGAATTGCCAATTTATTGCATATTATACCCAGCGAAATTCAGATGAGACAGTTGATGAAGAAATGGCTTTCCAGGAAGCACACAGGCAGAGTGTGGACCTGTGACATGCCCAGCTGTCAGAGCTGAGAGAGCAGGGGTGACAGTGAGGCGAACAAGACAGAAGGGCAGCAGAAATGAATTCCCTCAGTTGTGCTACAGTACTCCAGTGCTCGCAGGTATTACTCACCATTATTCTAGTGGCTGCACGCAGCGGGCCGGGCGATCGATCGGTAAAGTAATTGCGCCTTCAGAGGTTCATTAAAATCTGCCCTTCCCTCAAGTACCCGGGAGAGCGAAGAGGAGGGAGGGAGGAGAAGGGGGCAGAGAATGAGAGAAAGGGTAGAGGTCGAGAGAAGAGAGGGCCGAGGTGGGGTCTCCGGTCTCCTGTGCGCCAGGTGTTGCTGCGGAGGTGCAGTCGGGGCGAGAGCTCTCTCCGTGAAGGTGAGAGAAAGTGATTTTCTGGGGCCAGGCAGCGTGTGCACAGAGATGACAGCCAGTGACAGAAAATCATTAAAAGACAATTAGTGTGGATACGGATGGCTGGGAAAGGCTAATTCCTATTAGCAATAAACAGCACCTGCAAGTGTAGCGCTGTGGCTCTGTCTCCAGTGGGCCAGTGTGTGTGCAGGGGAGCGATGTCGGAGTCACCTGAAGACCACTGGCATTTACTGGAGCTGTTTGTCAGCTGGGTGTTATTTCGGAATTTGAACTGCGCTGTGCCAAACGTTAAAAGGTTGTGTTCTTCATTCACTTGATTCCCAACACACATTGATTTTTTCCGATCTGATACGCAGTGGTCACCTGCCATACGGTGATGGCAAACGAAAGTAAGGAAAAACTTTTCCAGCTTTCGGATTTTATCCTGGGAGTACCGTGCCGTCCTGAGGTACCGCCTGGCTCCGGTCCAGTTCGAAAGCAGTGCGGCCTCCGGGGCTGGAGTCGCGCTTTGTCATCTGACATCTGTACCGCTGCTTGAGTAGCGTGTCGCGTGTCAGTCCCTCTGTCGGCTCAGCTGCCCTTTCAGGCGATGACGCTGCTGAGCGACCCAGACGCCCCAGGAATGGGCCCAGGTAGTGAACTGCAGTGTCTAGACCTCCCTCTTCCAGTTCGTGTGGTCCGTGCCTGTGACAGAGTGCTTGTTTTTTTTCTGTCTTTTAATGAATATGAAATACTCCAATATTTCCCTCTACCCTTCTGGTATGTTTGAGAGTGTGTATGTGATATGAATGAAGTGTGAATGATACCTTTTTTTGGTTTCCCTAAAATCACTGCAGTGTTTCCCCCAGTGGAGTAATTGTATTGTGTTGATCAAGATGGCCACCAGTCACCTTTCCTGTTTGTAGTATCCCACAAATGATCTTAAAGGGAAAGGTGACTGGTGAGCCATCTATAAATAACCGATGTAAGGTTAGTTGTTTTGTTTAAGTAGATATATAACTGTTGCATGACTCTGTTAAAATGTATACGTTTTTATGGATGGTTAAATACTTTATTTTGATCAAATTGCCCACCTCTGTTAAATGTCTGTTAAAAACGTGAGCGAGTCCCTTTAAGAGGATGGTCCTTGGAGAGGAGGGGCTATAAAAGGGACTGGGAGAGCTCAGTAGGGAGATGGTGCCTTGGAGGGAAGGTGTGGAGAGGACTCCTGTGAGGGTTTTTTGTTATCCCTATTTTGATGGCAATAAATCCAGTTTTGTTTGCATTTGGAGACTGCTGTGTGGGAGTTTCGTTTCTTTTGAGCCGAACCTGGTCGCTTGGCAGGTGACAGTGCCACAGCCGGCGATGCCTCCCGTCTCTTCGGGTTCAGCTCCGTGGGCTGGTGGAATGCAAGGGTAGTACGATCTTGCGGTTGGAGCCCTTTGTTGTTTTGTTTTTTCTTGTTTGGGAGACACAGTGGCTCTTTGAGGCGGAGAATTCGAAAGGAAGAAACACGGTTAGTCGCAAAGGCTGGCCTCGCAGCTTCTGAAAGGAAATCACTCAAAATGGGTTATTAGTGTCTTATTGATCTAGGCAACTCATTAAGCTACTTCTTGAGAGATCTCCGTGAATCAGTGTCAAGGAATAATGGAATAAGAACTGACTGTCTCTCTCTTCCTTTATCTTCTCCTTTTTTACCTTCTGTCACTCTCCCCTAATAATTTTCTCTCACTCCATCAATCTCGTCCTCTCCCTTTCTCTCCCCTACATGCTGCTTCCTCTCAATGTCCTTTGCTTTCCTTCCCCGCTGTCTTCTCTGTGCAGGTGTCTGGCTCAGTGACCCAGCCCCAGAGACTCGGAGAGGGAGCATGGCCGGCCCGCCGGGCCCCTGCTGGCTCGGCCTGTGCCTGGTGCTCATGGCGGCGGTCGCCTCCTTGTGCCAGGGCTGCCCGCCCCGCTGTGACTGCGTGCCGCAGCTGAAGTCGGTGGCGTGCCACCGCAAGCGCCTGAGCGCCATCCCCGAGGGCATCCCCACGGAGACGCGGCTGCTGGACCTCAGCCGGAACCGCCTGCGCTGCGTGGCGTCGGGGGACCTGGCGCCGTACCCGCGGCTGGAGGAGGTGGACCTGAGCGAGAACATAATCTCCGTGCTGGAGCCCGGCGCCTTCGCCAGCCTCCTGAGCCTGCGCGTCCTCCGCCTCCGCAGCAACCAGCTGAAGCTCGTCCCCATGGGCGCCTTCTCGCGGCTCTCCAACCTCACCACGCTGGACCTGAGCGAGAACAAGATCGTCATCCTGCTGGACTACACCTTCCAGGACCTGCGCAACCTGCGCCACCTGGAGGTGGGAGACAACGACCTGGTCTACATCTCCCACAAGGCGTTCAGCGGGCTGCTGGGCCTGGAGGAGCTGGCCATCGAGAGGTGCAACCTGACGGCCATCTCGGGCCAGTCGCTGTCCTACCTGCGCAACCTGGTCACACTGCGCCTCCGCCACCTGAGCATCCCCTCGCTGGAGGACCAGAACTTCCGCAAGCTGGCGGGGCTGCGGGGGCTGGAGATTGACAACTGGCCCCTGCTGGAGTACATCTCCCCCCTCAGCTTCCAGGGGCTCAACCTGTCCTGGCTCTCCATCACCAACACCAACATCACCTCCGTCCCCTCCGCCTCCTTCCGCAACCTGGCCCACCTCACCTGCCTCAACCTGTCCTACAACCCCATCAGCGTGCTGGAGCCCTGGGCTTTCCGGGACCTGGTGCGCCTGAAGGAGCTGCACCTGGTCAGCACCAGCCTTGTGTCAGTGGAGCCCCACGCGCTGGGCGGGCTGCGGCAGATCCGGGTCCTCAACCTGTCCAACAACTACCTGGTCACCCTGGAGGAGAGCTCCTTCCACTCGGTCAACAGCCTGGAGACGCTGCGGGTGGACAACAACCCGCTGTCCTGCGACTGCCGTCTGCTGTGGATCCTGCAACGCCGCAAGACCCTCAACTTCGACGGCAGGACGCCGGTTTGCGCCGGGCCCGCCGAGGTGCAGGGCAACACGCTCAGCACCTTCTCGGACTCGGCGCTCTTCGACTACTTCACCTGCCAGAAGCCCAAGATCCGCGACCGCAAGCTGCAGCACGTGACGGCGCGCGAGGGCCAGGTCGTGTCCTTCCTGTGCCGGGCCGAAGGCGAGCCCGTGCCCGCCATCATGTGGATCTCCCCCCAGCGCCGCAAGATAACCACGAAGAGCGGCGGCCGGGTCACCGTGCTGCCGGGGGGCACCCTGGAGATCCGCTACGCGCAGGTGCAGGACAGCGGCACCTACATCTGCATCGCCAGCAACGCCGGCGGCAACGACACCTACTTCGCCACGCTCACCGTGAAGGGGCAGCCGCTGGACGCCGCGCTCTTCGCCAACCGGACCCTCTACGCGGGCGACTTCAACGAGACCAGCCTGAACGACACCCGCGTCTTCCTCAAGTTCACCCTGGACCTGAAGACCATCCTGGTGTCCACCGCCATGGGCTGCATCACCTTCCTGGGCGTGGTCCTGTTCTGCTTCCTGCTGCTGTTCGTGTGGAGCCGCGGGCGGGGCCAGCACAAGAACAACTTCTCGGTGGAGTACTCCTTCCGCAAGGTGGACGGCCCCACCACCAGCGGCGGCCAGGGCGGGGCGCGCAAGTTCAACATGAAGATGATATGAAACCACGCAGCCAGGGGTTCCCCGGGGGAGGCATGAGCACGCCTCAACTCACGCACTCACACACACGCAAGCTCACGCACATGCACGCATGGTGCACTTGCAACAGAAATGATTGAAAAAAAGGAACAGACAAGATGCATGAAAAGCACCACTGTCCCTTACTGGCTTTTGTTAAAAAAAACCAACACATTTCACGATAGCGAGTCGATAATCACCAATCATATTTTTACAAGCGATGAAGTGAGTCCCAGTTAACCAGACCCATCGGTATGCTGCAATAGAACACTATGAAATCGAACATTAGTTCTCAAAAAGAGAGGCCATCTAAAAGTATTTGATTGAAACAAGGTATGAACACTGGCAGAGCTCTGATTCAGAAAAACATTTCGCCAGCACATTGCGATTACTCATCGCTTCCCTCGCTCGTTAACTTCGTTACCTGGATTCTGACGGATTAGGGTTCTGAAGAACTCCTGAATTCTAGTCACGCAACTTTGTTTAATTATAACTTTGAAAGAGCTACAGTTCTCTCTGGGCTGTCATTATTTAATCACAGCATATTTCGAAGTAGGCGTTTTGGGGGGAACGGAAAAAAAACAAGACTCTAAGAGACAGTGATGCTTCGTAATGTTTCCTGAGTTCAAACACCTTGTTGGCTGATCTCTGCAGTGGGATAGGAAAGTCTATATCAGTCGCTGTATTTGGGTACTAATTAAAAATACAAACCTTACAGCGAAATCGAAACACTCGTTATTTTGTGTTATTCCTCTGTTGATACCTCCGACAGGGTGTTGACATTGTTAAGAAGAAATTTAATCTAAGAAACAAAAGCTGAAAAACAAACTCCAAAAGATGGCCGAAGTCCTTGATCTCACTGCCTTTTACACGTGTCGGCTGGTGGCCCTGCAGAGTGCGTACCGTCAAGCATTTCAGTGAACAACTAAAACATTAGCCGTTTAATGAAATGATGATGATTACGATTATCAGGGACCGCAGCTGAGGGGTTTTGAGACAAGGATCGAAAGTGTATCAATACATAATACATGATTGATTTTTCAACACGTTTTGAACAGAAAAAGTCGGCAAATTTTTTCTCTAAAAGATTCGGATTTTTTTTCTGCCAGATTATCAAAGAGTGCATCTATCTGTCCCGGCTGGGACTGCCGGGTGCATGCATGCGCTGAGCAGCTGTGTGAGTTGGGACGAACGCACTGGCCGCTCTCTGCTGCCCCGCGCGGCGAGCCCTCTGCCCCGCTGCCCCCCCGGGGGGGGGGGGGGGGGCAGCCGGGACCGTGCCGACGCTCGCGTCAGCGCCGCCACTCCCAGACACTCCTCCCACGCCCTACAGCAGTGTAGTCTCCCTCTGATAGCTCGCGCCCAAGCCCCCTGGCGACATCCCGGTCGAGCACTGGAAGATCCTGATGACAGATCTCGATCCATCCAGTTGGAAAACTGCCTGGAAGCTACGTTATCACCCTGCCTACAATAATACAGCAATGAATACGTCCTTACTGTCACAGTCTCAGTGCGCGGGGACTCAGTGCCAGTCAGAACCCATATAGAACCCATAAAGAGGGGCTGGATCCCCAGAGCAGGGGCTTCAGCTCTGTTCTTGGTGAGAAGTCACTTGGTAACAGGGCTGCTCTGGGAGTTTTCGGAGGCGGATGAAGCTTTAGAGACCTCACCTCTCCCAGAGACGGGGTGCCGCAGCCCCCCGAAACAGCCTCTGTGGTCCCCGATAGAGGGCTCCGAGACGCCCAGCTCATTCTCACCTGTTGTGCCCACCGTAGCTGCCCAATCGCCCGGCTCTCCAGCTCTTGAGCTCTCCCCTGCGGCCAGTGTGCGAATGTCTCTGCCCCCCCCAGCCCAGCCTGCCCCCCCCCCCCCCACCCCGACCCTTAACCTCCTCTCCCTTGCGCTGGGCTTCTGTGAGGAGGGGGTCCCTGGCTGGTGAAACACTACATCTCTCCCACCCTACCCCATGTACACCCCCACCAACCACACCCACGCCCTCCCTCTCAGTTAGACCCCTGCTGTCCATGTAGGACCCTGCTTCTGCCCTGCGTTCAGACCCAGGCCTCTCCCTCCTGTCGTGTCTCTTCTGAAAGCGGTGCTTCTGGAAGGCCTCTGTCGTCAAGACCCCGACACGGAGTTTCTGCCCACCTTCGTCAGCTGTGTCTTTCGCGGACGTCCCGAGCGCGTCGTGGGGGGGGGCGGGGGCAGGGGTTGTGTTAAAAAAACCACAAAAATGTGCAGCTGCTTCAGAACCTCACCGACCGGCTCACCAGCGGTTGACTTTTCTGCGGGTCCTGAGAACGGCTCTGTGTTTGCGCGCGAGTGGAGGAGCGCGGGTGCTTCTGCGCGTCTGTTTGCCGTGCTGCGCGAGAGCGTTGGACCTCAGGAAATGGCCGCGGGTGTCCAAGACGGCCCGCGGCGGAGCGCCTCCTGCAGCTCGGGGGCGATGGCACAACTCCCAGTCCTGCCTCCAGCGAGACAGCAGATCCGGCAGCCTGTAGGGTGGGGACCCATCCACTTCAGAACTGTCCAGGTGAGTCTGCAGCTCCTGAAAACATCTCGCCAGGCATGACAGCTGGGCAGTGGCATTGTGTCAAGCGCAGGGGGCGGAGGATGAGGGTGGCAAACTCCTGGGAGCGGCCGAGGAGCAGCAGGCTCTCCCAGATGTTTTGAAGGGGATGTTTCTGTGAAGGGGTGGGGAGGGGGGGTTGTGGGAACTTGCTGTGACTGTCCAATTGTAATTCTGCAATAATATGTGTGTCACTACTGTGTAAATATTCTGTGATGGGTGTACCTGTGCTCTGAAGTGTTTCCAGGGCTTTTGAAGAACATGAGTTTTAGGAGCTGGGTTATTTTGGGAAAAACAAAGCCAGAAGTCTGTTGCTAGGAATTCGTGAGAGTAAACTTCGTCCCACACTGTGACAGTTATTTGAGCCGCAGTTCACATCCCACAGGGCGCAAATGGAAAAAGGTTTGTGTTGAGCATTTTCTTTTTGTTGTTTTACTTTTCAGTCTTGCTAAACCGGCTTTAGAGTAGGGAGGCTTTAAATTGCAAAGCATCCATTTCTTTAGCTGATGTAGTGTCAAAGCCTGCACCCCTCAGAAACCCACAGAATTACTCACTGGCTTTTCCAAGGGGCTTGTTTGTTCATTTGGGCTGCAGTAGGAGTGTTTTCCAAATCAGGGTCTCGTTTAAAAAGCCCCATTGTGGACCAGAGGTGAAGTCCACGTTGTCTCTGAGTTCTGAGTCTACAGCTCAGTGTCGGGTGGCCTGGGTAGGTCTGACTGCAAAGACATGGAAGCTGTTGTGTGACTGTACAGGGGGTGCATTTTCGGACGTTACTCCTACCATGTGTCAGGGATGTTGGAGAGGACGAACCGTAGAAAGGCAGGAGAGTGAAAAGACCCTGTGCGTAGCGACGAGACGGGGGTTAGCCCGTATAGAGACCTATGCCCTCAGGTAGCGGACGTGGGGTGACCTGGTGCTAGGCGGGTTTCAGGACATCCGAACGTCAATGCTGAGCGAAGGCAGACTGAAAGACCCGGAAATATATATATAGAGAGAGAGAAACACCGGAAGGACAGAAAAGAACCGGAAATGAGAGACAGGACAGAGAAGGAGCGCCCTCTGGCTGCAGAGGGCGTGACACCATGCTTGTGTCTCATGTCTACAGGCCACACGTTTGGAAAATGAGGGTTTTATCTGTTCTGAGAGCATCAGAGATTCCTGTAGGAGACGAGAGGTATGCACAGGGGTGTGACTGCGTGATCTATAGCAACCCCACCCCTCCGATATATAGACCCATCTGCCAGATGTCTGTAATAAGGCAGTCCAGAGCAGTGCACTTCTTAATTCCTTGAAAGATTCCTGCTTGAAGGGATCTGAATTGAACTGGGGCTGAGGAGGAGGAGAAAGGAAGAGGGGGGTGGAAAATTACAAGTCGTTCAGAACACAAGACCTTGACTGCCCCCTCACCCTCCTCCTGCCCTCCCCCTACCAGGAACTGCCCCGTGCCAAGGTGCCAGCCGCTGTGAGGCTGCCGCTCCGCAGACTTCGGCTCCTGAGGGGCTAGAGCGGACGTGTCAGAGGGCCAGCGAGCTCGTCTCCTGTCCGCTCAGCCGGGCCGCCGAGGGAAGAGTAGCACTTCAGAGCAATGAACTGTTCTTCTGTCTGTGTGCTGGGTTGGTTGTTTTTCAATCCAGGGGATCCCGCAAGATTTCTCTTTCCCATTCGTCCAGTGGCCACATTAAGAGAGAAAAATCGGGATCCTCGTTTTCATTGTCCGCCGTGTAGGATTTTTGGAACTAGCTGTTTCTGGTAGAGAGAGAAGGCGAGATTCCTCTGACTTTGACCACTCTTCAGTGGAGGGTGTAGCAAAGCCTCTCCTCTCTTCATAGAGTGTTGGGGCGAAAAACTGTCCTGGTACCGCGAGCTTCTCGTATCTATATAATCTGCGACACCTGTGCGCTGCGGATCTGTAGAAACACCCTCTCCCAGGTGTGCCAGTGGCCTGGTCTGGGGTTTTGGCTCTTCTGTTGGTTGTTCAATTGTTTCTGGGTTGCTGGTTGGCTGTTAGGACCACCACTGTGTTCAGGGTTTGAGCTCGTGAAGCTTAAAGGGGAACTGCAGTCCCAATGTCTCAGACCGGTTATTACATCTCGGTAACAAAATAAATTTATTGATGTTACAGAACAAATTGACAAATTCCGAATGAAGCACGACATCATGAACTTTGTGAAAGTACTGTAAGTCGCCACGTTGTCACAAACCTGCATTCAAGTTCCCACGAATTGTGACGTCATGCGGCCCTTCCTGCTCACTAGTCACCGTAATGGCTAATGGGATGGGATGTACGAGCGAATAAACACAGGCTGTGCTGCAGACATTTTACACAGAAATGTTGCAACATCATCTGCATGCAGAGTTAACAAGCAGTATTTGACTGCAAAACAGTTTCGAAGTCGAGAGCGGTAGTTCTATTGGATTAGAAGAGATGTATTCACAAGCCTGCTGGTTTATAGTGTAACGGGGCAGCAACACGTCGCCAGATGTTTTGTTGCCTCGTTCTGAATCGCAGAACATGGCGCTGCGCAGACCTGGAAATGTTGTCTCTTTTGTGATGTAAATTGGAGGTTTCACAAGTGACTGCATACTTTTTACCTTCATCGTGGTTTGAAATGCGCTCATTTATGCTGATTCTTTTTAACCTGAAATATGAAAACAGCCTTGCGGTTCCCCTTTAAATCGATAGGAGTTCAAATTCACCATGGCTTCTGTACGTGAGAAGGGAGAGATACAGTACTTCCTCACGTCCTCTTCGCTAGTTTCATCTCTGCGGAACGCCTTCCGCCTTAAACTCTACAGAGTGCGCCTGGCATCCCCCACCAGCACGTCGGCCAAGCCAGATTCAGTACTCGGTCGTGGCACAGGCTGCTATACAGTATGTGTTAGTGCCGCTGTTCAGCAGTAACCATATTTGTAACTCCCACAGAACCAAGAGATGACAACAACTCGAGAGGTGACTCAGAGGCTGAGAAGCGCTGGCGTTCTGTGCGGCGCACAGCTGCACTGTTGCTGCTGGGGGGGGGCAGTGTGTCATGCTGTCGTCACTGACCGCCGCACCCCCAGATCAGCGTCCAGCTGCAGCCCCCCCTCGCAGAGGAGAGCGGGGCGGCGTGTCCGACACGCGGGTGCCCCCGAGCACTGCTCCGCGATGTCATTTCCTTCCGATTGCGGTGCTTAGCCAGGCCTGCAGTCTTTCACGTGCGATGCCCTCTGCTGCGATTTCTCTGCGGCCCTAGTGCACAGGACAGGCACAGACACCATACATTGTAAACAGGTCACAGGAGAGCTCTTTAAGTGAGGTTTGAATACGCTTCAGGATGATTAGCATCTGCAACATAATCACACGTATTCCGCCGAACACAAGACACTAATTTGTAAGTATAGCTGAACTTCAGTGGATTGTAATAAATACCCTCATCCCCTTGTCAGTTATATAGACGAACTGTTTAACACTGATCGTACAGTTAATTAGAAAACTAATCAACTGCTCAATACTTTCAAGCACTTGATTGAAGATGGAGCTGTATTTAGTGATTGCAGTTTCGGCTCACCCTGTTAATTTCAGTGTCTTATTTACAAAATAGACCAACCTTATAAAATGATTAATAATTAACTGTGTACCATCCAGAGAGGGGAGAGGGGGCTGATAATAATAATTATAATAATTCCTCACACTTATATGGCGCTTTTCTGGACACTCCACTCAAAGCGCTTTACAGGTAATGGGGATCCCCTCCACATCCACCTGGATGATGCGCCAGTCCACTCCCCACACCCCAGCTCTCAGTGGGGAGGAGAGCAGAGTGATGAAGCCAGTTCAGAGATGGGGAGTATTAGGAGGCCATGATTGGTAAGGGCCAATGGTAAATTTGGCCAGGACGCCAGGTTACACCCCTACTCTTAAAAATCCCTGGGATTTTTAATGACCACAGAGAGTCAGGACCTCGGTTTTATGTCTCATCCGAAGGAACGGCGCCTTTTTACAGTATAGTGTCCCCGTCACTATACTGGGGCATTAGGACCCACACAGACTGCAGGGTGAGCACCCCCTACTGGTCCCCCTAACACCTCTTCCAGCAGCAGCCTTAGCTTTCCCTGGAGTCTCCCCTCCAGGTACTGACCAGGCTCACTCCTGCTGGGCTCCAGTGGGACTGCCAGCTGGGAGTTGCAGAGGGATATGGCTGCTGGTGATGGTTCTGATGTTTCTTTGGCCCTGTTGAGGTGGTTCTTAATCATGTTAAAGAGACGAGGGATGAGTTGAATTTTGTCTGATGTAAGAAAGGGCATGGAGATGGAGGTGTATGTAAAAAGATCCAGCAGGACGTTTTATTTTTTCATTTTTATTTCTGCCCTTTCATTTTTCTTGCCAACTTGAAGTACGTGCAAGGCACTGTGCCAATGTGATTGCTGCTTAGGGGAGGGGTTCCTGTGCGTGCGCAGGACTTTGCCAGGTTCTGCTAATCTGTTAGCTGCACATGGAGAAATTGGAAGAGCCTGACCCCACAGCCCCAGGCAGATCTCTGGGGTATTCAATAGGCCGTTCCATAGCTGTGAAGGGTTAGGGTGAGGGAGCAGACGAGTGGAATATGGGGGGTGCTAATCAAGGCAGGGGTGTTGGATACCCCAATGCCTCGGATGCTGTATGAAGGGCTTCAATCCACAATTCCTTTATTTTTCATTCTGTGAAATGTTGGTCAGTTCCAGCTGTGTTGCATTTCCCTGTGGCAGTGCTGCCCCCTGGTGGCGGCTGACCGCAGCAACGAGCCCTAGTGCAGCTCTCCAAGAGAAGAGTGGAGAGACTCAGAATCTCACAGTGAAAGCCTGTGTGTGCATTTAGCAGTTGCGATAGTTTACTACCTTTAAATGATCATGTTTTCGAATTTCTTTTTCCTGTCTCCTTCTGGCATCCAGCGCACAGGAAACGTTTGTCTTTGTAACCATTATGGTGTGTAAAATCGTGTCGGTGCTGATTGCTGGGTCGTAAGTAAAGAGCACGTGAATTCGGTTTGGGGTAGATTTGAAGTTACGTGCATTGTTAAGATTATCATGACATGAGACAGAATCAGATGTTCTCATGCTGTTGTGCTCGCCTCCACTGGGAGAGTTGTCAGGTTGGAGGAATCTTTGATTCTTAGTGTTTTCTCAATAATCCCAAAGTTAATAATAAAAAGGAAGTCCTAAGGGTGTGATACCATAGTGCTCTCCTGTGAACAAGCAGACCTATCTATGCATGCTATTCTAACCCTGATTTTACCAAACTCCCGGAACTGTTGGTCAGCTTTCATATGAACTGGTGATGGGATTGGGTGGCAGCCTCCTTGGGGGCGGGTGTTATCTGTAGCCAGGGACCAATCCACGCCCGGCATGTACTCAAGGGGAGGGGCTTATGTTTCAGATTAAATGACTGCCAGCCTCAACGATTTTATACCTGAAAAAATAGCAGATGGATTTTATACTTAACAGGGTCAGAATACAAAAATCCTTAGTCTTCCTGGGACCATTGTGTTGTGATTCATTTTTACTGATACAGAAAGAGAAGTTATTCAACAAAGAGCCATCTTTTAACATAAGCAGCAGTGTTGCTCACTGGCCTGCTCTGCGGTGTCCTGGGAAATTCTTTATTATTTGGATTAAAGGCGTTTTTCCCACTGGGGGAGGCGGGGTTTAGCAGAGACCTGTCCGGGACCCATTCCTAGGTTTCAGAAATGGCCCTAAGTTCATTGCTCTCAATAGTGAGCTGTTAACGAGACGGTGCCGGGAGCTGAAACACTTGGGTCTCCGCTAAACCCTCCCCGTGTGCAGGAACGAGTTGAACACAGGACCCGCGGACGGCTGGCACAGAGTCTGGGCATCACCCGCTGCACCTTGTATGGGTGGGAGGGAATTTTGGGTTGCGATCCACTCCTTTGTCCGGAGAATGGGCGGTGCAAAAGTCCAGTTTTGTCTGCAAACGCAATTCTCCCACCATTCATGATCCGGACTGGTGCTGTACTTTCCACACTGTCCGGTGGCACGAACATCTGTCCTGGGGCTCTAGGACCGCTCCCCGCGACACGTGTCTCCGCCTCCGGCTCCAGCCGGAGCCCAGCGGGGCTGGCGGGGGGCTGAGGCGGCATCCCGGCGCCCTTCTCGTTAATGAACTCAAGCTCGCCTCCGAAAGGCAGTACTCTGAACCCTAGGAATGGGTCCCGCGCTCAGCCCTGCGCGCCAGCTGCTCGGAGCTCCTGAAGGTGACGCACACGAGCGGCTGTAACACGGCTGCGCACCCGCTGAACACCCGTCAGCCCCTGGTGAAACTTTAACACGCTCCCTCCCACCCTACACCCGTGGGCCTCATGTCCCCACTAGAGTTGGACTGGGGTCACCGGAATCTTGCCGGCCGGCCATGCCGAAGAGACTCGGGGTCTCCCAGCTCCCCCACCAAAACCCGCGTTCACCCTGTCCCACACCAGGACGCTCTGGTTTTAAACTCGAATCGATTTTTGGACAAAACAAATGTTTTGAGAACATTTAGATTATTTTTATTCCGTTTGTTTTATACTGTGTGTCTTGTACGATGAGAACATCATTTTGTTTATAAAAGCATGTTACACCGCCTGCTGCTTCTGTCGTCTTTGCTGTCTTCCTTGTCCTCGCTTCTCGTGCCTGTCTAAACCCGTCTCCGGCGGATTTGCCTGCCCAGCGACCTGCCTGTGACTATTTGCTGCAGTCCGACAGAAGCTTATTTACATACATTTAGTGAGTGCATTTTATTCCT
Organism: Atractosteus spatula; assembly: GCF_055471065.1. Taxonomy (NCBI): domain Eukaryota; kingdom Metazoa; phylum Chordata; class Actinopteri; order Semionotiformes; family Lepisosteidae; genus Atractosteus; species Atractosteus spatula. The sequence continues at coordinate 3,091,683 of NC_142733.1, read as the reverse complement.
GAGTCATACGTCCGCACGTTTAACCTCAGCAAGTAGTATCAGTAGGCAAAACGATGGAGAGAGAGAACTAATTCAAGATAAAAAGGGCGTCAAATACCCCGGGTCGCGGTGTTTTCCAATTTACAGGGCTGCAGTGACTTTCGCCACCAGAGGGCGCTCTTGCCTCACCGAGTTTGCATGGAGCGGCGGCATCTTAACACGAAGGCAGACCGGACCAACTTCCACAACCGTTTCTTTCGTGAATCCGAAGACGTTTAATCTGCAATCTGGTGCTGTTATCCCCAAGCGTATTTATTACAAATCTGTCCCCAGGAAGCCGGCAGTTTGTGAGTCAGTCCTTTTCGATTACGTTAATTAAGAACCTCGCTTTCCCTCCTCTTCCTGGGCCGTAGTTGCTGATGTCGCGGGAATTTTTCAAAGACCGAGAGACGTAAATAAGCTGTAGTTGTAGCACAGGTCAGATGTGACTTACGAAACTGGATATTTCTTTGACACTGCGGTTGCGGCTGACCTTGATTGCAAGCCCGCTGTCCTGGCTGCCTCAGCAGAATCATGAATGCAGGGAGGCGGACACCCCCCTTTATAAACGTGAGCAGGGCGCAGATGAAGACTTTTCCTCAAGACGGACGGAGAAATCCCGCTTTTCCCGGAGCGACAAGTCCGACACGGCTCCGGCGGTGTGGAGGCAGACAGCGCAGAAGCTCGGCTGTCGGAGAAGGCGTCCAGCTCCCCGCCAGGTAAGACCAGCGGTTGTGTCAGGCGGGTTCGGAACCGCACCATACGGAAGCCTGGAGCAGCTCGGCTCCCGAAATTGGGTCGGTGTGGAGGACTCCGACTGCTGATTAAAACGGAGAATTTAATGGGAGGAGGGAGCAGAGAGGAGCTGGAAGCTGAACACAGGCCCTCCAGGCTGCTGTGACAGAACTCGGGACAGGACTCGAACCGGCGCAGCCCTGCGGCCCGGCCGGCCAGCTGGAGCTCATAGACGTGAGCAGCCAGCTGTTCCTCGCTGAAGGAGTGCAGGGGACCGGCCTCCGAAGCTCAGCTGGCTGTGAGAACAGGAGAAGGGCTATAAACCAAACGACTGGCCCAGCTAGCCTGTCGGGCAGTAAACAAGTCTTGTTCCAGCCTCCCACAACCCTCTGTGTAAAGAAGCTTCCTGTTCACAGTTTTCAATGTATTTCCACGTAGTTTCTATTTCTGTTCTGGAGGATTGACTGACTCTGGCAGAGATCCTGCCACAGTACTGGGCTGCAATGGAAAACCACTGCCTGTCCCGCACCCGTCCTATTCCTGTCCAACAACCGTCCCACACCTGTCCTGTACCTGTCTCATACCTCTCCAACACCTGTCCCTCACCTGTCCAGCTCCTGGCCCACACCTATTCAACACCCATCCCTCACTTGTCCCGCACCTGTCCAACAGCTGTCCAGCTCCTGGCCCGGTCCTGGAGGGGTGGACACTTGCTGGCTGCCAGGCCTGTGTTCCACAGGAAGGGCCAGAGGCGCGTGTGCTGTCCCCTCAGGGGACTCTCCAGGTCTCCGTGCGGACGAGCTCTAAGCCACCCACACCTCCTCACAGCCCAGCTGCTGAGGCCCCTGGCGCATCAGGAGGTCGGGGGGCTGGGATGGCGGCGCTGCCGCTGGGGGGGGAAGGAGGAGGAGGGGTCTCACGGTTTCGCTGAGACTCCCCTCCGTTATGGGATGCGTGTTGTTGTCGTTACTGCTGACAAGACACTTTCTCTGCCCTCTGTTCTTGCCTCTCTCTCTCCACAGACCCTCCACTCAGTTTAAGAAGCTCTGTTGGCATGACTGATCAGGGCTGCCACAGCAGATACAGGGATCACAACATCTACAGACATTTCCACACAGCATCACAACACATACTACACTGCCGAGAGACCGATTCACTGTTCCTCACTATTATTATTATTATTAGAGATCACGTACTGGACAGCCAGCTTGACTGAGCTCCCTGTCTCCTCTCCCTTCCCTCTGTGTTTGACCCCATCCTCCTGCTATAATGAGCAGGGGCTGGAGTCCACAGTGCAGGGGGCTCGGTGAGCTGCTCTTCCTCAAACCCTGGAGGAGTCTGAGCTCAGGCCTGGGGAGGAGGAGGAGGGCAGCGGTAGACTCCCTGCAGGAACTGCTGGATCGGTGACGTCAGCTGGACCGTCCAGGGCTCAGAGCGGGTCAGGAGTTCATTGCCCAGCGAGGTCAGGGCTCCATCTGGGAGCAGTTCTGGGGTTGACTGATGTGTGGGGCCTGCGCACGAGCTCATCTCGCAGGCGGAAGGAAACTGATTTGTTTCACAAGCGCTGACGGCAAGGTCAGATCTCAGAACTGCTTCGTCGTTAAAACATGAGCTTGCAGCAATGCTGACAGTAATGGTAATTTGTTAAAAGTGTAAACAATAATAATTATTCCTCACACTCATATAGTGCTGTTCTGGGCACTCCACTAAAAGCGCTGTACAGGTCATGGGGATCCCCTCCACCACCAGTGTGTACCCCCACCTGGATGATGCACCAGTCTGCTCCCCACACACCAGCTCTCAGTGGGGAGGAGAGCAGAGTGATGAAGCCAGTTCAGAGAGGGGGGGGGTTATTAGGAGGCCATGATGGGTAAAGGCCAGGGGGGAAATTTGGCCAGGACACCGGGGTAACACCCCTACTCTTTTTGAGAAACACTGGGATTTTTGACCTCGGTTTTATGTCTTATCTGAAGGACAGCACCTGTTTACAGTCTAGTGTCCCCGTCACTATACTGGGGCATTAGGACCCACACAGACTGCAGGGTGAGCGCCCCCCACTGGCCCCACTCACACCTCTTCCAGCAGCAGCCTTAGCTTTCCCAGGAGTCTCCTGTCCAGGTACTGGCCAGGCCCACACCTGCTGGGCTCCAGTGGGCTGCCAGCTGGGAGCTGCAGGGTGACAGGGCTGCTGCTGAACCCAGCCTTGTGCCTGTGGCCAGGTCTCTGAGCTCTGGACAGCAGGTCAGCCTCTGCCCCGGTCTCCTGTCTTCACCTCGCGCTTCTGTACCGCCTCCAGGGGGGCACAGGCCCTGGTGACGCGGGGTGGCGCACACCCTGCTGTCCTGACTGTCCAGCCTCCTGCCATTCCACTGCTGGAGATACTCCAGCATACCTGTGACTTTACTGCACTCTTACAGTGCCCCTGCTCCAGCGAACCACTGACTTTACTGCACTCTTACTGTGGCCCTGCTCCAGCGTACCTGTGACTTTACTGCACTCTTACTGTGGCCCTGCTCCAGCATACCTGTGACTTTACTGCACTCTTACTGTGGCCCTGCTCCAGCGTACCTGTGACTTTACTGCACTCTTACTGTGCCACTGCTCCAGAGTACCTGTGACTTTACTGCACTCTTACTGTGGCCCTGCTCCAGCATACCTGTGACTTTACTGCACTCTTACTGTGGCCCTGCTCCAGCGTACCTGTGACTTTACTGCACTCTTACTGTGCCACTGCTCCAGAGTACCTGTGACTTTACTGCACTCTTACTGTGCCACTGCTCCAGAGTACCTGTGACTTTACTGCACTCTTACTGTGCCACTGCTCCAGAGTACCTGTGACTTTACTGCACTCTTACTGTGGCCCTGCTCCAGCATACCTGTGACTTTACTGCACTCTTACTGTGGCCCTGCTCCAGCGTACCTGTGACTTTACTGCACTCTTACTGTGGCCCTGCTCCAGCATACCTGTGACTTTACTGCACTCTTACAGTGCCACTGCTCCAGAGTACCTGTGACTTTACTGCACTCTTACTGTGCCACTGCTCCAGAGTACCTGTGATTTTACTGCACTCTTGCAGTGGCCCTGCTCCAGAATACCTGTGACTTTACTGCACTCTTACTGTGGCCCTGCTCCAGCATACCTGTGACTTTACTGCACTCTTACAGTGCCACTGCTCCAGAGTACCTGTGACTTTACTGCACTCTTACTGTGCCACTGCTCCAGAGTACCTGTGATTTTACTGCACTCTTGCAGTGGCCCTGCTCCAGAATACCTGTGACTTGGCTGGTCGAACCTGATTGAGAGTCAGTGGGAGGACACCCATAAAAATAAGAAAACAAATCTATTTTGAGGTAGAGGGGTTCCCCTCCCCTCAAGAGTTTGTCAAGCTGTCTCAGAACGCACACTAAGACCAGATGGGTGGTATTAACCCATCATCTACTGTCAGAGTCTCCATCCAGCTCTTCAAAAAATCTTAAGTATGTTTTTCTGCTCACTGTAGCTGTTGCCCTTTCAGGATTGAAATGGGTTAGAGGTGAACTCTGACATCATACCCGTTTCATGTGAATCATTCACTGGCGCGATGACATCAGCATCATCCCTAACAGGAAGAGAGAGAGCAGTGTGAGAGGGACCTGGGGGAGGTGCCGCCAGCAGGGAAAATTCCACATGGTGCTCTGTGAGTTAACCCCCTCCCTGCTGGAGAGGAGATTGTGAATCCTCTCCTCTCTCCTCTCTTGGGCTTGAGCATGGCTGGTAAGGGGCTTTCCAGACCATCTTAGGCCTGCCTGAGGTCAGATTCAGCACTCTTGTCACTGAGCTGAGGGCACCATGGCAGTCCAATAGGGTAACACTGAGGGCATCATGGCAGTCCAATAGGGTAACACTGAGGGCTTCATGGCAGTGCAATGGGGCAACACTGAGGGCAATATGGCAGTGCAATAGTGCAACACTGAGGGCATCATGGCAGTGCAATAGGGCAACACTGAGGGCTTCATGGCAGTGCAATGGGGCAACACTGAGGGCAATATGGCAGTGCAATGGGGCAACACTGAGGGCATCATGGCAGTGCAATGGGGCAACACTGATGGCTTCATGGCAGTGCAATGGGGCAACACTGAGGACAATATGGCAGTGCAATAGGGCAACACTGATGGCTTCATGGCAGTGCAATGGGGCAACACTGAGGGCAATATGGCAGTGCAATAGGGCAACACTGAGGGCTTCATGGCAGTGCAATGGGGCAACACTGAGGGCTTCATGGCAGTGCAATAGGGCAACACTGAGGGCTTCATGGCAGTGCAATAGGGCAACACTGAGGGCATCATGGCAGTGCAATAGGGCAACACTGAGGGCTTCATGGCAGTGCAATGGGGCAACACTGAGGGCATCACGGGAATACTGCACTTGTCAGAGACCTTGTGTTTTTGTTAGCAGTTGAAAGCAGGGCTGAAGTGTGCTGTGTGCAGGGCTCCTGTCACGCAGCCTCAGTTCAGCTCCCCTGATGCGGCACTATTCTCTTCCTGAGGATGTGGCGCACCGCTATGAAAAGACAGAAATACATTTTTATCTGTTTTTTTCGCTCGAGTTTTCTCTCTCTCCCTCTCTGCATTAACCCAGAGGAGAGCGCGATGGGGGGGGGGGGGGGGGCAGCGCTCTGTGGTGAACCAGGAACCTGGAGCTGGGCTTCCTGTGCTCACACCTGGGACAGGTGAGGTTACCCAAGTGCACTGATACAGGCTGCCGCGAGCTGCCCCCCCCCCCGCTGGTAACGGAAGATCTCTGGCTCATCGCAGCCGTGGCCTGAAATCCGCTGAGCTGCTCTGCAATGCCAGGGAGCTGTGAGAGTCTCTACAGCTTCACTGCGAGAAACGCAGACCCCCCTCTCAGCTCGAGTCGGGCACCCACAGTGCCTGGAAGCCGAGGGTCTGGGGAGAGGGGTGGGTGTGAGGGTCTCGCTGTCTGGGGGGGGGCTTTGATCCCATGAGTCAGGAGGGTGGGAGGGGCTGCTTGTTTATCTGTTGCCCTTCTCTGACCTCGGGGGGCAGGGGGTGTCCGGACAGTGGGCTGCTTGAGGTCAGCTCTCTTCAGGCTGCGTCACTGGTTCGGGGAAGCTGCCTCACTGACTCCACCCCAGCCAGCTCTGACCATCGCTGGTCCCCGGACGAGATGCGTCACTCATGGTTTCTCTCCTCATCACCCCCCACGGAGATGACGCCAGAGATGTCAGCTCCGCTCCTTCAGTGAAGGGTTTCGGTGGGAGCGTGTGGCTGAGGCGTGTGGCTTGCGATCAGTGCGGGGCAGGAGGGGAGCGCCAGGACGGGTTCTGATCAGTCCACGTCGGACCGCCACACGGTGATTAATTGGCCGATGCCAGCGTCGCCCACGTGGTGATTGACTGGCCAATCCCAGTGCAGAGGTGCAAAAAATCCCAGTGGGGTTCAGGGAAGCTTTGAAATGTTTTCATTTGTGGTGCATAAAGGCCATCTCTGGAGAACAGCAAGTGATACAGCCCCCATGGTGCCCTGAACCCAAGAGGTTTTACAGGAAGTCTTGTAGTCCGAGTTCAGCTCTGGTCACCCTCTGTCATTACCAGTGATCATCACTTGTGCATTAGGACTATACAGAATACCTCCGCACCTGCCACAGGCTGTACCCCTGCCCTGCGGTTACACATTCGTGCTGAGGCCAGGTAAGCTCAGGGTGTACACCAGCGTCACCGTGCTGTGATTGTCCCGTTTCTCTCTCATATAAAAGCATCATAAAGCTGAGCAAAAAAGTAGAGGACATCCAGGCCACCTTGTAAATTAGTGCATAACTCCCTGCCTGTCGGCTGCTACCCTGAGGAGCGAGTCTGCGTGCATCAGCAGCTCGGTGACGGAGCTGATCCCAGGGGTGGACACTAGCTCACGGGCAGGCCGGACCCTGTGTGTGTCCTGCAGATCGCTGGGCGGGCTATCAGGCAGAGAGAGCAGCGCGTGGAGTCGCCTCTCTGCTGGCTTGCAGTGATAGCGATCAGGTGTCTCGGAGAGCTCGCCGTGCACAGCTTTCGGAGGAAACTCGGAGCAACGCGGCGTCCCTTTTCGCTGGGGAGGGGGGGTGCGATGGGGCAAGGCGGCGTTTAACTGCTGGGGCAGGGAGAGTGGAGCTCAAGTTTAACCCCTTCAGAGCTGCTCGATCTGGGGTGGGATAGGTGCCGCAGGGCCAGGAGGAACTGTGTGTCCGGGGGGGGGGCCTGAATTTCTCTTTTCGCTTCAGGCCTCGGCCACATCGCAGAAGAGAAGAGTTATTTCTGCATCAAAACGCTATTTTTTTTTAAAAAAGGCATCTAAACCACAGAGCGTTCTCAGTCTTTCGCAGAGCCGCTGCTCCTGGAAGCGGCCGGCCTGTGACTCAGTGGGACTGGCTGTGTTTCTTCGGCTGTCCCCGGCGCTCTTCTGTGATGATGCCACGTCGGCGGCCTGGGGACCTGGCACACTTGTCTCTCGATGGCTCCCCTCCTGTCTCCCTGCCCGCTGCTGTCGACTACAGCCTGTGCCCGTCTGCAGCAGCAGGACCTGCTCCTGGGTCAGCAGAGATAGAGCGAGCTCTCGGGGGCAAGTGGGCAGAGGAGCTGGCATTGTAAGCCGGGTTGGAGTGCCTCCTGCAGGGGGTGTGTGGTATCGCCTCCCAGCCCGTCCTGCTGCTAACTGACACACACACACACAGTGCAAGCGCACATCTTTGTGTGACTTCTGTGGTTTTCTCTTGTGGCTAGACAGTCATTTACCAGCAGCTCCTCCCCTGAATAATTGGTGGTTGGGGTGGAATGGGGGGGGCGAGGTGACACCAGGGGTCCTGGTGATTTTATCGGGGGCTCCACCTACTCTGGGTAGCCAGCCCTTAGAAAGAAGTAGGGTCCCCGGGCCACAGCTGGCAGCACCCCAGAGATGAGCATTTACCCTGCACCCAGTGCCCCCAGATTCCTGCTGCTAGGGGGGGGCGTCCTGATGCACGATCCGATCGTGTTCTCTGTTCGCAAGAGCATCGGGGCCGCCTTCTGCTCTGATCTGTTATCGCCGAGTAAATAAATGTCTTGCCTGTTCCTGCCCGGGGCTGATATAAACCCCAGAGGGCTTGTGGTCACTCACCACGTCTTCACCCTGAGAAGCAGAGGTTAAAGCAGACGAACAGCCTGATAAAACGCAGGCAGGGTTATTGCATCCTGATCCTTAAAGGAGCCAAGTGTCTTTAACAGGGCTGCACCTGTTTCAATCAGTCCCAGAAGTGCGCTCAATTACTGACCACTGTTACTTTAGGCCTCTCCCACGGGCATCTATGTGTTGTGGCACAGCAGGCAATTTGCTCAAATATTGTTTTCTGACCTTTTGATTTATTTCTATCCTGGTTTTTGGATGAGCTACAGATCCTATTTCTGTTTCAGGTCCCCAATAGATGCTGCTTTAGATCTATTGCCCTGTTGGTGAGCAGTTTACTGCCATTTGAAGGGTAGTAATGCTTTCGTAAGCTAACTGGATGGAGTCAGAAATACAGCGTGCTCTGCTCCGACGTTCCCCAGCTCCAGTGAGAGCAGAAGAGAGGGGATGGTGTGCCTGTGTCAGTGTCAGGGAGAGTGCAGGCCGATAACAGCAGTTATTAGCCATGGGAGGGGGGGGAGGATGAATGGAAAATAATTCGAGTCAGCTGATCTCCTCTTGCTGTTGATCCGTTTCAATGAACCAGCACTTGTTTTGTGTGACACCTGTGGGCATCGGCTGTTTTAAATCCGTTCTTGAAAAACAACGTTGAGAGAACAGCTTAAAGGAAAAGGGCCGCGTTTTCACGGTCAAGCCAGAAAGGCCCTCAGAAGGTTGCGATAAATGTATTCACGTCGATGATGAGACCCATTGGATGTCATTAGACCAATTAAGTAATTAAGAGGCAGTGGCAGTAGGCAAGCCAGCCTCAGAAGATTCTGCATGGGAGTTCAGCTCAGTGAGGCTAGAGAGAAATGTTACTTCAATCATCATACATTTCAATCCAGCTGCCATTGTGGGGACACACCCCAGAGAGGCCAGAGGCCAGAGCAGGGGCTGGACGCTGTCAGGACCACCTGTAAAACAGTGCTCCATAACTGCTACAGAGCAGGGTTTTAATGGCAACTGGGTTTGAAGGCAATCAAGAACGACCCGAAAGGGATCGGACTAGTCAGCCTCTAACTTTAACACGTCATTGCGACAGAACACATGAAACTCGGAGATCACTCACAGGTCTTTTTTATCTTTATTGTTTGATCAAATACAAATCTGGAGTCACAGTGTATTCTGTCAACCCTGAGAGCCTGTTCTGCAGCCCCTGTGAGAGAGAGAGAGAGAGAGAGAGAGAGAGAGACCCTGGCGCCCGGCTTGTTCTCGGGGTTCAGGGGCGCCAGTGAGAGGCCCCTGGCACCGAGCGGCTCCGCTGGCGAGAATCCTGAGTGCCCCCGGGAGCAGCAGGGTAGCAGGTTTTTAATAAACTGGGGTGCTTCACGACCGGCTCACACGGCTCCCCACGGCGGCGGCTGTTTCGAAGCTCCCAGGAGTCCCTGCAGCCCGCGGCTCTTCCTCGGCGTGCAGGTTAGTGTGTTTTCTGCAGGAAAAGCCACCTGGAGTTTGTTCAGTAAAAGGAAGGCGACCTTCAGACTTCTCCTCTGCGCTGGGCTGTGCTCCCAGTCTGGGCACTTGAACCCACAGGAAGTCGGCAGGACCGCCTGCCCTCAGAAACCCTGCCCAAGGGGTCTTCCTTGGTTCCCCATTGCCTTTGTTTTGGGGTACATTCATCAGTGGCAAACGGACCAGAGGCAGAGAATTGTGGGGGCGCAGGCTGTAATGCTGGAGTATCCCGGACAGGACAAGTGTGTCCGTGGTCTGACCAGAGGGGGTGGACACCAGCCAGGCCAGTGGAGGGCCAGCTCGCTGGGCAGTGACGATAGTGCTCTTTCCCAGGTTGTGTGTGTTGACGCGGGGAGGCTGGGATTTCAAACTTACCCTCAGACCGAAAGACAGTGTAAGAGTTCAGCGGCGAGTCCTTCGCCGAGATGAATGTTGCCTGACAGGAGTCTAAAAAACGGGAAGCTCAGATCCTCTGTCGGCTGCCTCCAACGTCGACCGGCTGCCCCCTCAGTCCCTGGAGCGCCAGGAGCGCCTCATTTACTGGGACCAGCGTGAATGATCTCAAGGGGATTCGGGTTGGGGGCGGTAAAAGGTCTCTTTGGTTAAAAAGCTGTGTGTGTAAAAAAAAGCACCAAACAGGAATATCCATCTTCATGCAGGCTTCTGATCTTCCTTCTTTGGGGGGAGAGCTCATTGGGCTGCAGCTGCAGAGTCTGCCCGGGCGTTCATGGTTCAGTTCCATTTCAGGGCACTTTCACAGTGCGTGCCCTGCTCCTCTCGGGGCAGCAGATGGCCAGCGGGAGGCCGGACCCTGACCCCTGGCAGAGAAAGCACCCCGGTCCTGCTGGGCCTGGAGGCGAGGCTCAGTCCGACTCGCACAGCCTGCCCGCGGCCTCGACGCGGGGCGAGACGGCCCGCTCCCTCTGCCCCCGCCCGCCGGCGCCCGCGCCCGCCTCCCCATCCGACTCGGGCCGCTCCTGGGGCACCCTGGCCTTCAGCCTCAGCTTGTGAGGCAGGGCGGCCCTGGGGTCCCCCTCCGAGGCCGCGGGCACCTGCTGCTCCTCCTCCTCCTCCTCGTCGGAGGCCGTCTTAGAGGCAGGGGGGCGGCTGGGCAGGGGCAGGCCAGGCCAGAGGCCAGGGGTGGGAGGGTGCAGCGGGGCTAGGGGCGGGGGCGCCCCGATAGCGGGATATGGGGTGTACTTGTCGAAGCAGTAGGGGTACCCCCCCGCCAGGGTGTTGCGCGTGGGGGTGAAGGCGGAGCCGGGCTGGCCGGCGAAGGCGGGGGGCTCGGGGTACAGCTGGGGGTGAGCCGGGGGGGGCTTGCCCTGGCCGCAGTGGCGCTCGGCCCGCCTCTTGACCCAGAAGGCGCTGTCGGACAGCGGGGGCACGCCGGGCGGGGGGGCCGGCAGCGGGCGCAGCTGCAGCAGGCCGGGCTGGTGGGTGGCGTAGGCAGCAGGGCTCAGCAGGCCGAAGCGCAGCTTGAGCGCCAGCAGCTCGGCCCGCAGGCGCACGTTCTCCTCGCCCAGCGCCAGCAGCCGGCTCTCCAGCACGAAGTCGTTGACGCGGCGCTTCTCGCGCGAGCGCTTGGCCGCCTCGTTGTTCTTGCGCCGCTTCTCCCAGTAGCTGGCGTCCTTCTTCTCATCCGGCATGAACTCCCGCTTGCGCCGGGACGAGCCCGTCAGCGAGAGCGCCACGCCGGGCCGCGCTGGCTGCTGCTCGAGGTCCCGCGGCATCACGTCGTCCCCTGCGCCCATCATGGGCACGATGAAGGGGCTCTCCATCGTGGCAGCTCTGGAGGAGGGAAGAGGAGGCTGTGGGCGTCTCTCCTGTGGCCTTGCTGGAGCAGGAGCTCAGGCTCCTCCCATGTGGGCGGGGCTACACACGGTGGGGGCGTGTCAGGGGAAGAGGGTGGGGTCTGGGAGGGGGCGTGTCTCGTCTAACTCGAGGAGGGAGTGGCCTGCACGGGGGCGCGCTCTGTGTCTGGGTAGGACAGACTGCTGGGAGGCATAGGGAAAGGATCGCTGGGGTAGCTGGGGAGCTGGCTGGAGCGGTCCTCGCCAAACACGCCCGCCAGTAGAGGTCGCCCTGCCGTGCTTTCGAAGGAGGTGCAACACTGGCGGCCTCAGTGCCGCGGCGGCGTGGCCGTAGCCATCGGATCGCGGCAACGTGCTTCCATGGGGTCTCTGGAGAGGTTCAGGGGAGCGCGAGGGGGTCTGCAGCTGGCGGGAAGGTAGAGAGAACAGGAGCTCGGGGCATCGTCAGTGCTTCACTTCCACGGGGGGTGTGCTTGTGTCCTCCCTGCGGGTGAAATAAGGAGAGACCGGTAATCTTTTCAATCCATGAAGCAGAGTCTAGTAGACCCAGCGGTGCAGAGTCTAGTACAGACCCAGACTGTAAATGAGGCGACCGCAGCCTGGACAGACCCCAGGAAACAACAGCAGCTTTGTTCATTGGCTTCAGCACTGCTACTTCAGAAGTACTAGAGGAGCAGTAGTAGAGTACAGGAGTTTATTGGCTCGGGACATACACAGTACAACAGACAGCACCACACAGTACAACAGACAACTCCACACAGTACAACAGACAGCACCACACAGTACAACAGACAGCACCACACAGTACAACAGACAACTCCACACAGTACAACAGACAACACCACACAGTACAACAGACAGCACCACACAGTACAACAGACAGCACCACAGTGTACAACAGACAACATCACACAGTACAGCAGACAACTCCACACAGTACAACAGACAACACCACACAGTACAACAGACAGCACCACACAGTACAACAGACAACTCCACACAGTACAACAGACAGCACCACACAGTACAACAGACAGCACCACACAGTACAACAGACAACTCCACACAGTACAACAGACAGCACCACACAGTACAACAGACAGCACCACACAGTACAACAGACAACACCACACAGTACAACAGACAACTCCACACAGTACAACAGACAACACCACACAGTACAACAGACAGCACCACAGTGTACAACAGACAACACCACACAGTACAACAGACAACTCCACAGTGTACAACAGACAACACCACACAGTACAACAGACAACACCACACAGTACAACAGACAACTCCACACAGTACAACAGACAACACCACACAGTACAACAGACAGCACCACAGTGTACAACAGACAACACCACACAGTACAACAGACAACTCCACAGTGTACAACAGACAACACCACACAGTACAACAGACAGCACCACACAGTACAACAGACAGCACCACAGTGTACAACAGACAACACCACACAGTACAACAGACAACTCCACAGTGTACAACAGACAACACCACACAGTACAACAGACAACACCACACAGTACAACAGACAGCACCACACAGTACAACAGACAACTCCACACAGTACAACAGACAGCACCACACAGTACAACAGACAGCACCACACAGTACAACAGACAACACCACACAGTACAACAGACAACTCCACACAGTACAACAGACAACACCACACAGTACAACAGACAGCACCACAGTGTACAACAGACAACACCACACAGTACAACAGACAACTCCACAGTGTACAACAGACAACACCACACAGTACAACAGACAACACCACACAGTACAACAGACAACTCCACACAGTACAACAGACAACACCACACAGTACAACAGACAGCACCACAGTGTACAACAGACAACACCACACAGTACAACAGACAACTCCACAGTGTACAACAGACAACACCACACAGTACAACAGACAGCACCACACAGTACAACAGACAGCACCACAGTGTACAACAGACAACACCACACAGTACAACAGACAACTCCACAGTGTACAACAGACAACACCACACAGTACAACAGACAACACCACACAGTACAACAGACAACTCCACACAGTACAACAGACAGCACCACACAGTACAACAGACAGCACCACACAGTACAACAGACAACTCCACACAGTACAACAGACAACTCCACACAGTACAACAGACAACACCACACAGTACAACAGACAGCACCACACAGTACAACAGACAGCACCACAGTGTACAACAGACAACATCACACAGTACAGCAGACAACTCCACACAGTACAACAGACAACACCACACAGTACAACAGACAGCACCACACAGTACAACAGACAACTCCACACAGTACAACAGACAGCACCACACAGTACAACAGACAACTCCACACAGTACAACAGACAGCACCACACAGTACAACAGACAGCACCACACAGTACAACAGACAACTCCACACAGTACAACAGACAACACCACACAGTACAACAGACAGCACCACAGTGTACAACAGACAACACCACACAGTACAACAGACAACTCCACAGTGTACAACAGACAACACCACACAGTACAACAGACAACACCACACAGTACAACAGACAACTCCACACAGTACAACAGACAACACCACACAGTACAACAGACAGCACCACAGTGTACAACAGACAACACCACACAGTACAACAGACAACTCCACAGTGTACAACAGACAACACCACACAGTACAACAGACAGCACCACACAGTACAACAGACAACACCACACAGTACAACAGACAACTCCACAGTGTACAACAGACAACACCACACAGTACAACAGACAACACCACACAGTACAACAGACAACTCCACACAGTACAACAGACAGCACCACACAGTACAACAGACAGCACCACACAGTACAACAGACAACTCCACACAGTACAACAGACAACTCCACACAGTACAACAGACAGCACCACAGTGTACAACAGACAACACCACACAGTACAGCAGACAACACCACACAGTACAACAGACAACTCCACACAGTACAACAGACAGCACCACACAGTACAACAGACAACTCCACACAGTACAACAGACAGCACCACACAGTACAACAGACAGCACCACACAGTACGACAGACAGCACCACACAGTACAACAGACAACTCCACACAGTACAACAGACAACACCACACAGTACAGCAGACAACACCACACAGTACAACAGACAGCACCACACAGTACAACAGACAACTCCACACAGTACAACAGACAGCACCACACAGTACAACAGACGACACCACACAGTACAACAGACAGCACCACACAGTACAACAGACAACTCCACACAGTACAACAGACAGCACCACACAGTACAACAGACAGCACCACACAGTACAACAGACAACTCCACACAGTACAACAGACAGCACCACACAGTACAACAGACAACACCACAGAGTACAACAGACAACTCCACACAGTACAACAGACAACTCCACACAGTACAACAGACAGCACCACACAGTACAACAGACAGCACCACACAGTACAACAGACAACTCCACAGTGTACAACAGACAACTCCACACAGTACAACAGACAGCACCACACAGTACAACAGACAACTCCACAGTGTACAACAGACAACTCCACACAGTACAACAGACAACTCCACACAGTACAACAGACAGCACCACACAGTACAACAGACAGCACCACACAGTACAGCAGACAGCACCACACAGTACAACAGACAACTCCACACAGTACAACAGACAGCACCACAGTGTACAACAGACAACACCACACAGTACAGCAGACAACACCACACAGTACAACAGACAACTCCACACAGTACAACAGACAGCACCACACAGTACAACAGACAACTCCACACAGTACAACAGACAGCACCACACAGTACGACAGACAGCACCACACAGTACAACAGACAACTCCACACAGTACAACAGACAGCACCACAGTGTACAACAGACAACACCACACAGTACAGCAGACAACACCACACAGTACAACAGACAACTCCACACAGTACAACAGACAGCACCACACAGTACAACAGACAGCACCACACAGTACAACAGACAACTCCACACAGTACAACAGACAGCACCACACAGTACGACAGACAGCACCACACAGTACAACAGACAACTCCACACAGTACAACAGACAGCACCACAGTGTACAACAGACAACACCACACAGTACAGCAGACAACACCACACAGTACAACAGACAGCACCACACAGTACAACAGACAGCACCACACAGTACAACAGACAACTCCACACAGTACAACAGACAGCACCACACAGTACAACAGACGACACCACACAGTACAACAGACAGCACCACACAGTACAACAGACAACTCCACACAGTACAGCAGACAACTCCACACAGTACAACAGACAGCACCACACAGTACAACAGACAGCACCACACAGTACAACAGACAACTCCACACAGTACAACAGACAACACCACACAGTACAGCACACAGCACCACACAGTACAACAGACAGCACCACACAGTACAACAGACAACTCCACACAGTACAACAGACAACTCCACACAGTACAACAGACAACTCCACAGTGTACAACAGACAACTCCACACAGTACAACAGACAACTCCACACAGTACAACAGACAGCACCACACAGTACAACAGACAGCACCACACAGTACAGCAGACAACTCCACACAGTACAACAGACGACACCACACAGTACAGCAGACAACTCCACACAGTACAACAGACAACTCCACACAGTACAGCAGACAACATCACACAGTACAACAGACTGCACCACACAGTACAACAGACAGCACCACACAGTACAGCTGACAGCACCACACAGTACAACAGACAACACCACACAATACAACAGACAACTCCACACAGTACAGCAGACAGCACCACACAGTACAACAGACAACTCCACACAGTACAACAGACAGCACCACACAGTACAACAGACAGCACCACACAGTACAGCAGACAACTCCACACAGTACAACAGACAACATCACACAGTACAGCAGACAACACCACAGAGTACAACAGACAACTCCACACAGTACAACAGACAGCACCACAGTGTACAGCAGACAACTCCACACAGTACAACAGACAACTCCACACAGTACAACAGACAACACCACACAGTACAACAGACAACTCCACACAGTACAACAGACAACATCACACAGTACAACAGACAACACCACACAGTACAACAGACAACTCCACACAGTACAACAGACAACACCACACAGTACAACAGACAACTCCACACAGTGTACAACAGACAACTCCACACAGTACAACAGACAACACCACAGTGTACAGCAGACAACTCCACACAGTACAACAGACAACACCACAGTGTACAGCAGACAACTCCACACAGTACAACAGACGACACCACACAGTACAACAGATAACATCACACAGTACAACAGACAACTCCACACAGTACAACAGACAACTCCACACAGTGTACAACAGACAGCACCACACAGTACAACAGACAACATCACACAGTACAACAGACAACACCACACAGTACAACAGACAGCACCACACAGTACAACAGACGACACCACACAGTACAACAGACAACTCCACACAGTACAACAGACAGCACCACAGTGTAGACGGGTCAGTCCAAACATAAAAAATAATAACAACCAGAACAATAAAACATGTTGTGGAGAACAATAAATATGTAGACCATGCAGAAAGTGCCGAGTGCAGGCGTGCACTGAGCCTGAGGCCTGGCGGTGGCGTGGTAAGGCCAGGCTGTAGTACGGTAGAGAGTTTGTCCGTGCAGCAGGTGAAACACAGAAAAGGTGGTGTTGTTGTTTTTCTGTTGCTTTTGCTGCTGCTCTGCTTGTCTTTTTTCCTGGAGCTGTAGGGAGGTATGTGTGTGTGTGGGCTGCCCAGAACAGATTCCCCCTGGGCAGGGGAACCCCAGGGACAGGGAGGCCCTGCTGCAGAGGCACGGAGTGGAATGCCCTATATTGCACACGGCCTGTGGCTTCCGAAAATACCCCAAAACTACCCTGCAGCTTAGAGGAGTAAACACGAGCCTCTGGCTCCTGCGAGCTCGATTGCCCCTGCTTGACTGGAAGAGTCTGGCTCCCACCTGCCTGCCCTGTCTGTCAGTGTCGGTTCTCAGAGTCTGCCCTCCCCTGCTGTGCTCCTGCCCCTTTGACTTCCTCCTGCAGTTTGCCCGGGCTTCTTCCCCCTGCAGAACTGGCAGATTTCAGGAACAAGGCGCAACACACTGTCTTCTCCCCTCCACCCTTCATGTCAGTTGGATCTTGAGAGAAAGAAGACCATCGGTTGTTTTTTCCCCCCCCAGATCCAGGGCTGTAAAAAAGACCGTGCACGCCGAGAGCACCGTGCTGGCCTCCCCCCCCCCCCCGCAGGGGATCTGTGATTTCGGGGCGCAGCAGGCGTCTGGTCGCAGTGCTCAGAGTTTCCAGCTCAGCCCTTCAAGCTGTCTGTAGAGAGCTGCGTGTGCGTGTGGGTGTTTGAAGCTGGGGATGGGAGAGACAGGTGAGCGAGTGCGCAGCCCACGCAGGCCTGCAGCGCGAGCTCGGCTCAGGCGAGGCTGTGGTTGGCCTGGGTGTGTGTTGGGCTTGTGGCCCGGTGGGGCTCTGCCTCTTTGATCTGCTGCTGTGCAGTGAGAGGTGATGGGAGCTGGCAGCCCACCTGGACAGCACATGCAGGTTCACCCTCTGCCCTTTAGGAGCTCAGGTTCGCTGCCAGATCGGTGAAGTTATCCTTGTCTTCTTCTTCAAATTATACCCGTTTTCTTAATCTCAGAAATCTCACACTTAAAGCAGAGTGTTGGTGGTTACTTTGGTGTATTTTTCATGTTCAGTAACCTGCAATTTAAAGGTCCTGTAGGCACCTTTCCAAGAATCATGTCACTACTAATATCCTTTCTTGTGTATAAGATGCCTGGGTGAGATTGGTGCACTGTTTCGCTTTCTGAAACCTGGGTTTTGCGTAATTTCTAAAAATGAAAATGACTGTGTTAGTGGGAGTGAGATGTGTGAGATGTGGTCCTGTTCAGCCTGCAGAGCTCAGGCCTGTGCGTTAGGAGCACGGGCTGGGAGGAACAGGAAGTGGAAAGAACACTTGTGCGTCCTCTGCCTGCTGTCTCCCACACACTCTAGACGACGTGGCCTTTCTCCCTTGCTCAGCTCCCTTCCCTTCCCTCTCTCCTTACACACAGCGGGGCCGTGATCGGAGATGTCTGGATACGATTCGCTTCATCGGTGCTTGTCATCACTTGACTTCCGAGCAGCGCATTTTAAGTTCTTTACGTATCACAGGATCATGGTGAGACTGATTAGTCGCAGTCGCAGACCCTGGGCTCACTTTCTGGAAGCTCTGCTTTAGATCTGATGGACAATAGGACTGTATCAATCTAGACTTGCAACACTGAGAGCTCCAGCTGGTCTCTCTCAGTGTAGATATACAGGGCTGTGTCAGTCTGACTGGTCTCTCTCAGTGTAGATATACAGGGCTGTGTCAGTCTGACTGGTCTCTCTCAGTGTAGATATACAGGGCTGTGTCAGTCTGGCTGGTCTCTCTCGGTGTTGATATACAGGGCTGTGTCAGTCTGAGTGGTCTCTCTCAGTGTAGATATACTGGGCTGTGTCAGTCTGGCTGGTCTCTCAGTGTAGATATACATGGCTGTGTCAGTCTGGCTGGTCTCTCTCAGTGTAGATATACAGGGCTGTGTCAATCTGGCTGGTCTCTCTCGGTGTTGATATACAGGGCTGTGTCAGTCTGACTGGTCTCTCTCAGTGTAGATATACAGGGCTGTGTCAGTCTGGCTGGTCTCTCTCGGTGTAGATATACAGGGCTGTGTCAGTCTGGCTGGTCTCTCTCGGTGTAGATATACAGGGCTGTGTCAGTCTGGCTGGTCTCTCTCGGTGTTGATATACAGGGCTGTGTCAGTCTGACTGGTCTCTCTCAGTGTAGATATACATGGCTGTGTCAATCTGACTGGTCTCTCTCGGTGTTGATATACAGGGCTGTGTCAGTCTGGCTGGTCTCTCTCGGTGTTGATATACAGGGCTGTGTCAGTCTGACTGGTCTCTCTCAGTGTAGATATACAGGGCTGTGTCAGTCTGGCTGGTCTCTCTCGGTGTTGATATACAGGGCTGTGTCAGTCTGACTGGTCTCTCTCAGTGTAGATATACAGGGCTGTATCAGTCTGGCTGGTCTCTCAGTGTAGATATACAGGGCTGTGTCAGTCTGACTGGTCTCTCTCAGTGTAGATATACAGTGCTGTGTCAGTCTGGCTGGTCTCTCAGTGTAGATATACAGGGCTGTGTCAGTCTGGCTGGTCTCTCAGTGTAGATATACAGGGCTGTGTCAGTCTGGCTGGTCTCTCTCAGTGTAGATATACAGGGCTGTGTCAGTCTGACTGGTCTCTCTCAGTGTAGATATACAGGGCTGTGCCAGTCTGACTGGTCTCTCTCAGTGTAGATATACAGGGCTGTATCAGTCTGGCTGGTCTCTCAGTGTAGATATACAGGGCTGTGTCAGTCTGGCTGGTCTCTCTCAGTGTAGATATACAGGGCTGTGCCAGTCTGACTGGTCTCTCTCAGTGTAGATATACAGGGCTGTGTCAGTCTGGCTGGTCTCTCTCAGTGTAGATATACAGGGCTGTGCCAGTCTGACTGGTCTCTCTCAGTGTAGATATACAGGGCTGTGTCAGTCTGGCTGGTCTCTCTCAGTGTAGATATACAGGACTGTGTCAGTCTGACTGGTCTCTCTCAGTGTAGATATACAGGGCTGTGTCAGTCTGGCTGGTCTCTCTCATTGTAGATATACAGGGCTGTGCCAGTCTGACTGGTCTCTCTCAGTGTAGATATACAGGGCTGTGTCAGTCTGGCTGGTCTCTCTCAGTGTAGATATACAGGGCTGTATCAGTCTGGCTGGTCTCTCTCAGTGTAGATATACAGGGCTGTGTCAGTCTGGCTGGTCTCTCAGTGTTGATATACAGGGCTGTCTCTGTCTAGACACACAGCTCTGTGAGCTCTGGCAGTGTGATCACCACAGTGTTCAGCTCCCCTCTGCGTCTCTTCTCCTTGATGTGGAGAGTGGCAGAGACAGACAGCCCCACACAATCTTGCCCACAGCACTGTGAATTCCCCAGCCCTGTTTTGTGGGTGAAACTGGACTCCTCCACGTCTAGACGGGCCCCGAGAGAAAAGAGAGATGAGAGGCAGGAGCAGGGAGCCTGAGTGATTTCTCTACCCCGGGCTGAGCCCAGCCTTGGGTGGCACGCTCTGCGCCACTTCTGAGGACGACCAAACCAAAAGGGAAAACAAATCTGTGTTTGCATTCTGGTGCAGCTCTCTCTCTCGCTCTCCGCGTGACTGATGCACGTCGGTTTCGTGTCTGTCTGCGGCCACGCCCCCTCCTCGCTCATGGGCTCCCCCTGCCACTCTTCAGACAGCGGGCAGGGAGGGCGACCCTGTACAGTCCCCAGCATGGGCGTGCCCACATGGAACCAGTCCGGTCAGGTTCTGCTCCGCTCGAAGGATATTGAGCCAGTTTCCTGCTGCTTCTGCCTTTCTTCTGTGGGGACCCAGAGCTTAATGGGAAGTTGGCTACAAGGCACAGGGCTTCACTTGGCCTCTGGCTTAGCTACAGAAGGTCAAGGGTCGTGAACCGTGACTTACAGCAAGGAGGGTGCCGACTGGGGGCAGATTAAATACCCAGCGGGTGCCATGGTGGTGTCAGTGGTCTTCACCGGGCTGGACTGTGTCATGGGAACCGACAGGACTGGCTGAAGGGTTTCTGCTGTGCTTGTCAGCACCTCCCCTCCATCAAGCGTCACTTTCCTAACCCTGACCCAGCAGGCGTTAGTGCCTCCCCATGACAGGCCCATCGGCGAAAGACTGGGATCATTTGGGTGAATCGGCGTAGAGGCCTTTGGAGACTGAAACCTGACTGTCTCCCTGCGCTCAGGGGCCGGAGCTCTCCGGTCTGAGCAGATTCACTGGCGGCCTCAGGGGGAGGCTCCTGTCAGCCCTGTGCGCGGTACTACGGCAGGGACGCAGGAGTCAGGAGATGCTGAGTCGAAGCCGGGGTTGATGAGAGTACTGCTGTTGCGTCACAGAGGTCAAATATCTCCAACGCGATCAGGAACGAAGACCAGGTGGCCGCGGCTTTTTTCGAACTGGGACAAAACCATTCGTACTGGGAATCAGCCCCCGATACTCAGGGCGAGTGAGCTGGGGGTGCTGTTGTCTCTCTTTCTCCGTTGGCACTCAGCTGCACGTTACCCTGCCCAGAGCAGACTAGCAGGGGCAGGGGGCCAGTCTTATCGGGGCTCTGTGCAGGGGGGTTCGTAACAGAAGACCGCACCTAAGAGCTGCAAGACATGCACAAGAGCTGCACACGTGCTCACTCGCTCGAACCCACCTCCCTCTGGGTGTGAGAGCTCTGATCACGGCGGGGGGCTCTGATTTACCCCCAGACGCCCGGGGACGCAGGCAGGGAACCCAGAGCAACACCAGACGAGGGCCGACGCCTACAGCAGGGCAGGTTCCCAGCCCCGGGGGAAGACGGCTGTGTGAGTTCGAGCATCTCTGAATCAAAGCCCCCTTTTCTTCTCTCTTCTGCCTCTCGCGGGCCGGTCCATCGATTCTAGCTCGACTGATCAACCACATCCTTTGTGCAGTTGGTTGGCTTTTATCTTCCTGCAGCAGCAGGATAGGGGTGGGAGGGCTGCCATGGCCAGAGTCTGGGGGGAGGGGGGGGGGTGTGAGGTGGGCCCTGGTCCCACACCGGCAGAGGCAGAGGCAGAGAGAGTGACAGACCCAGACCCCTCCTCACTCGTGCTCGTCGTGGGCCGCGCTGGGGCCTTTGAGACAGCTGAGGTGTGAAGCCATGCACAAACCACAGCCCTGAGAGAGCCTTGAGTCTGCGAGCTGGCTGCAGACACATCTGCACCTCCACTGTGCAGAGGCGCCCTTTCCGAATGTCCTGTCTGCCTGCCTGTAGCGTCTCTGTGCAGCTCGGAGACGAGGGCTCCTCTGGATGCCAGCATGGGCAGCACATGCATGTGGCAAGCAGACACGCATGTAGGCGTGTTACTGTGCGTGTCATGGCTTCCATGGCCAGACACACAGGGAGTGCACAAAGCTACTGGCAACATGCACAAAGCACTGGCATGCTCTCTGCAGCCCCGGCTACTCTTGCCTGCCAACTCCCACATAATCACATTAATGCTGCAATCGGGAGTAATGCTCACTCTAAATAATTTCCGAATGACTTATGGAGGCCATTCAAATCATCCAAAAGACTAGCATGTTCGGGGCACTCCTGATAAAACCCCTCTGGTATAAAGGCAAGAACTCCCAGCTCTTGGAGAGCAGGGGGGAAAAGGCCGAGCTGGAGAGGCAGCAGGGGCTCGTCAGCAGTCCCCGCCCGGAGAGTACAGCCTTCCTCACCTGGAGGAAGAGTGGAGACTGCAGACAAAGTGGCAGTGATCGTCAGGCCTGGAGTTTTCATGTGTTCTAGTCACAGTGACAAAACATGCTACCATTGCTAAGAAAACCACTGCTGCCTGCCTTCTGACTACTGCAGCTTTACTGCAGAAATACTTCAAAATGTTTTTTTTCCCCGGAAGGCTTGAGTTGCCTGGGGGGGCAGCTGTGCAGCCTGGTGTGGGAGCAGGGCTCGGGGTGGAGGGTTCGAGGCCCGGCAGGAGCAGGCTGCTGCGAGCTCCGGCGCGCTGTGTGAACTGTGGATACTTGCTCAGCCCCAGTGCTCTCTCTGGCAGACAGAAGGGGAGTTTCACATTGTCATAGCGAGACGCCGTCCGCCTGGCAGGTAATGAATGGATTTCTTTACAAGAACTACTGTCACTACTAAAGAATAACAATTATATCAACACTTCCTGGAAGCATAAAGGTATGATCGGTCCTTTAGCCCACACAGGCTGAGCCTTGTGGCAAAACAGAGGCAAATTCTCCGACGTGATATGGGCTCGTTTACTTACGCACAAACATTTAATTTCTGCCAAAAGCCTGATGTGTTATTCGGCAGGAACATGCCCAAGGTGAAGTCATCTACTCTAGCTGTGTGAAAAAGTTTGGCGGCGCGTGACGCCCGCTCGTCAGCTGCGTTTCTGGCTGGTCGTCGATTTAAATGTGACGGACGGTCCTGTGGGCTTCGAACATTCTCCAGTCCAAGAGACAGCGAGCGGTATGGGTCAGGTTTCAAGCACAGCCTACAGAGTCTCTGCCAGGCAGTACCCTGGGCTTAACAGCGGCCTTTCACTGCAAGGGTAATATATCTGCAGAAGTGCTGTCGTCTTCAAAAATGTGACAGATTAACAAAGATTGCAAAAGAGCAATTCCTTCAAGCAACAAGTTGTTGTCACCTCTTTCATTTATGGTACTGCAGCACTGCAGTTCAGTTTCTAATTGCAGCTGCAATTGCACTCATTATACTGTAATTATTGTGAGCCGTTAATGACAATACAACAGTATTGGTACATAGCTCTCAACAACAATAGTACCACAATATTATTGTAATCACCCACTTATTATTGTATTGTTGCATTGTTAAATATTTTTACTCAACTGTTATTACATGTTAATTACTTCAAACAGAAACCTTTATAAACTGGTATCTGAGCGTGGGATGAGTGCACTCTCCCTTTGGAGATCATGGAGCACGCTGTTTTCACCGTGCGCCACACAGAGGGGGAAGCATCTTAATTGCGTCTGCTGGTTTTGCGTTTTTAATCAGCGAGGCCTGAGTCAAGACTGAGAATATTCTGGAGAATTCTGTGACTTTCTTTCGCAATCTGTCACTCTCTCTCTCTGCATCTTGCAGATGTGTATGAGCAGGAACTGTCGTCCTGGCCAACTGGTTCGAAACAACAGGACAGAAAACAGACAGAAATAAAAGAGCAGCTGTTGCTCTGTGCCGGTGAGCAGACTGTGATGAGTAGATCAGTAGATCTGAATGTGACGGACGGTCCTGTGGGCTCCGAACATTCTCCAGTCCAAGAGACAGCAAGCAGTATGGGTCAGATTTCAGGCACAGCCTACAGAATCTCTGCAGACGGTACCCTGGGCTTAACAGCTCGGGTGGTCAGGCTAGAACCTCCAGCCCTCCCACAGCCTGGGTCTGGTCCAGTCCTAGCCCAGTTGATCAGAATCCCAGCCCTCGCGCTGGCAGCTAAATTTTAAATTTGGGGTGCGAGCGACGCAAGTCGCTGACCTCACTGGATCAGTCCAGCACCCCTGCACTTTGACTTGGAGGTGAGATGGAGTTTAGCTGGGAGGTATCCATTCAGGTGAATGGCTTAAACAGGCCATGAGGTTTTGCGAGTAAGCTGTGTTATGGATATTGTGGTGACTCTTGCTTCGTTTCGACACTGCCACAGCAGTAGTGTAGCACTCTCATCGTCATTATCATCATCATAATCGGCGACATCAGTATAACAGTACTGCAGTTTAATATGGCAGCATCTTTAAAACAGACTCAGCCCCATACAGTAGTGCGTGTTTTACGCAAAGATGTAAAAGAAAGAGAAAACAAAGCAAAACTCAGCGAGCTGACCTAGTAAAACCTAAACTAAAACTAAATAACGTTAAAAAGCAGAATCATTCATTAACATCGGGACAGCAAAGCTGGGAGAGACAACTTGAGCCACAACGCAGCACGAGCCATTTTTATATAAATGTATGAAAATGTTAATATAGTGCCCCACCACCACCCAATCAATATGATCGTATTGAATGAAATGAGTTGAAAAAGCAGGGGGTGTCTTACTTCTGCCGGCCTGTGTCTCGCCCCGAGTGGTCATCTCTTCACCCCGCAGTGAGGATAGTGCTTTTATAGCGAAGGACAGACTGCCCTGTTTTCCATGACCACTTGCTCTGAGCTGCTTCCTCCAACCAGACCAGCTCTTCACACACAGCTTCACACCCACTGTGGCTGCGAAGGAGCCGCCTACAGCTGGAAAACATCTTTCATTCAAAAGATCAACACGTAGGTCATGTCGACCCCCAGTGAGGAACCAAGCCCACCACCTGTGGGATGCAGGCCCTGTTTTGTTTCGCTGGTCGTCTCTCCTTTGCCTCGCTGGTCTCAAGGCTGTTTGCAGTGTGGTATAAAAGCGCTCAGTAACGTCACCCTGCAGGCGTGCTCTCTTCCAGCAGGCCGGTCGCTGTGAGAACTGAGAAGCAGTTGGGTTTGGTTTTTTTTACCATGAAGAGGCCATCTTTATTACAAAGAGGTTGGTTTGTGAGCTACCAACATTGGTTTGCACGAGAAAGACGTTAGCTAATGTGTTGTAACAAAATTGCTTAGGTTTAGTACTCTAGCGAATTTGCACTGAAACAAGTCACACCCTTTGGTGGTTTTTCATAGAGTTAATATCCACACAACATTGACTAGAGTATAAAAAAGAGAACCCACATAAACCAATGCTGCTGTTGTTGCTTATTGTCCAGCACACAGCCCAGTCACAGGGCTCTGGACTCTTCCAGTCCCTGTGGAGTCCGGTACACTGACACAGCCCAGTCACAGGTCTCTGGACTCTTCCAGTCCCTGTGGAGTCCAGGACACTGACACGGCCCAGTCACAGGGCTCTGGACTCTTCTAGTCCCTGTGGAGTCCAGCACACTGACACGGCCCAGTCACAGGGCTCTGGACTCTTCCAGTCCCTGTGGGGTCCAGGACACTGTCACACAGCCTAGTCACAGGGCTTGAGGCTTTTAAACTGACAGACTGAAAGAACTGACCATTTTTAGTCCCATGAGGGTTCCCGAAGTGTTCAGAATCTTCAAAGGCATTACCAGTCAACACTGTGGACTTCTCCAGATGGAAGTACGTTTAAAGCCAAGGAGCCAAGTCGAGAAACACATGGTTGTAACAGACAACCATGATCATGAAACTGACACCCTGGCGCCCTTCATGACAGATTAGGAAGTCATGCTTAGATCAATGAGCTACGAACTACCAAACAAGCTGATGGGCCTTCTCTCATAGCAAGTACTGTTTTGTTCTCATAGCCCATATCTTGTATATTGACTCTTTTTAGTCACAGTGCTCTAGAAAGTGCATGAAATGCTCATCTTGCTCATTCAGTAACCCACTACTCACAGCCCTGTGTATTCCTGTTCCCTGTTCTAAGTGAAGTCCTTTTAGTTTCCAACTGTGACTGTGTGTCCTTGTTTTGGTACTGAACTGACCCGATTTCCCTTTTTCATCTCTCTTAGGATTTTCTACACCTGGATCAAATCTCCTCTCAATCCCCTGTTGTAGACTAAAGAGATCTAATCTATCCTGTGTGTATATGACCATCCCCTGAGAGCAGGAAAAACTCCTGTTGCTCTTCTTCCTTAATCCTTTTTTTTGCCTCTGGTGACCAACACTGGACACAGTCTGCGAAATGATCTTACTAGAACATTGTAGGGCTTGAGTGTAACTTCCACACTATCTGCTGGGTACCCAGTCTTTCTGTTTGGATCGGTATTGCTGATGAGGACATAGAAGAATCTGGATAAACGCTCACGTGCCCCTTGTGCTCTTGTGTGTAGGTTCCTGCCGCTTGGCCTCACTGGCGTGATGTATGTATTATATATTCCTACTTCCTGTTGTAGTATTTTATCTAAGTGTAGGATTTTCTCCCTAGGATTTCTCTGTGTAAGGTTCGCCCGGTGTGCAGGAATTTCTTGTGTGAAGGACATGCTGTACAAACACCTGTTGATGCCACAAAAGAATCTGACAGATACACTGAACCAGCAGACTGTTGTCTTGCATATAAGGAAGTGTATTGGAAGGATCAAAGGCTAGCCTTGAATATATTGATCCTATAATATGTGCTTCTCCCAATACCATGTTGGGTAGATAGAGGAAGAGTTTTAAAGTATAAAAGCATGCTTGTGAACAAGGGGCAGCAGATCAGATAGGGAGAGACTCACTCTGTCCGTCTGATCTCCAGGAGGCTGAGATGGTATTTCTTCACTGAACTGTGCTGTGACTTGTTTCTCTCTACTGTGTGGATCACATTGTGCCTCTGAACACTTGCTAGTTTAGTCATGATTTTGTCTCAGTCATTTTGTAATTTGTCACTGTTTCTGTTGGCCAATTCCACTCTTTATGCTAATTTACGCTTTATGCTTTATGCTAATTCAGCTAGTTTGCTGTTTCTACCAGAATCTGTATAGATAGCGATCAGGAAGAGCACTGGGCCGTAACCTGTATTCAGGCTGATGTAAGCAGTGGTGTGCCACACGGGTCTGATTATGTTCCTATAGATGTTTACCTTCCGTTATCTGATTGTTGAGCTGTGCTGACATTTCCCTGGACTCCTGCTGGCTGTTAATTTGAGAATCAACCTCTTACGAGGAACATTATAAGAAGCTTTCTGGGAATCCTAATATATAAGGTAATGTGTTGTACTGCTAATCAGCTGTCCTGGTTTCTTGTGAGACCTGCTTGAATTTTGAAGACTAACCTTCCTTTTTTAAATCCATCTTCTGCTCTGTCATCTCTTTTAATTTACTGGTAATGGAGGTAAGATTGATCAGTCTATGGTTTCCTTGTCTGGGTAATTTAGAATTGGTGTTACAGTGGCAGTTCTTCCCTCTGTGGGCATGATTTCCCATTATAAGTAAGAGCTGAAATGTCCTATCCTGAAATCTACGAATAACGTCCCTTATGTCCTTGAGCACAACTGGGAAAATTCCATCAGACCCTGAAAACGTATTAACTATCCCAGACGCTGCAGAACCTCAGTACCTGTTATGCTACAATGACCCGAAACTGCTCATCTTCATTTAGCATGTTTACTGTATCTTTATCATCCTCTCTTATTAACCCTTATTTACTCCTGTGTTGACAGTTCTATTACATTAAATGTTGAAAACTGTATTTGTTGCCTCTGTTACAATATTCTTTTCTGTCTCCTTCTTGGACGTACTGTGGACTTTTCCAGTTCTGTACTATTTGTTTTTTCTGTTGTTGGAGCTCGGGAATCCAATCACAGCTCTCTTCCTCTGGATTTATTCATGATTTCTGCATTAAACCATGTAGCCCATAAATGGCTAGACCTGGACTGCATTGTTTTGGGGAGAATTGGTTTTGTCCCTCAATCATTGCTTTTGAAGTTAAACCATCCTCCTCCTACCCACTCTGGTCTTTTGCCAGTTGACTGCCTGCAGCCTTTGCCTCATTCCTTCATAGTCTGCTTTTCTAAAACTGCAAACCCTGCTTTTACACTAAAGCCCGGAGATTAATCACAGCCTCGATTTCCCAACAATTCCCTGAAGTATATCCTGTTTGAAAAGACTAAGTCCATAAAAGCATTGCCCCAGTGCTTGTAATTGATAAAGGCTTGTGCCTTTACAAACTGGGCTAAGAAGCCATGGTTAAGCATTTCATGTTACTTTCAGCTCCTGCTGCCCAATTTGTGTGAGGAAAGTTACAGTCTCCCATTACTACAATGATCTCGCCAAAGCAGATGTGTGCTGCTGCTCTTTTCCCCATCCCCGCAATGTCTCCTAACGCTGCATGAACGGTAGCTGGCAATGGCGAGAGCCTTGAGGTCAAGATCGAACGAGGCTGACTCAACAGCAGTTCAACGATTGCACCGCGCGCGCGGGATACATACGCAGAAACAGAGAGGAATAGATCTGTGAGTGTGTTTTTCTCTGCTTCCCCAGAGCACAGGCGGCCTGTCAATCAAATTTGTTTACCCGATCCCCGGATTTATTTTGGGTAACCGTCTCGCTACGAAAAGCCCAAATCGAGGCCTGCGTGCGGGTTTCGGTGTACTGCATTCGGCGGCACCTGGGTATTCTTAGGAAACGTATTTAAAGCAGCAGCTGCGCTGGGACCCCCCCTTGACCCCCCACGCGCGCACACCTGCCCCCTAGACCTCAACCCCTCCCTCCCCCAGCCCCCGCCGGGTTCTGCTACCGTTTTCGACTTTGGTTTTTCGGCTCGCCCGAAACTCCGCGGCATCGCAAATCCGGAGAGGACCCGGATTGGACGTGACACGTGGGCCACGCACTCACTGCAGTGCCCCGAGATTACCCAGAATTCAGTTCGGTAGGAGCTGGCTGGTCCGGCCAATCTGGGCAGGCTGAGCTGGTTCGCCTGTGTGCGTCTCTTCTCATTTTCTGCCCCTTGCTGTTAGTCCCTCTAAGCAATTACAGCCGCGCCACCTCGTTTATCTGATGCTGCTCGTTTGTGGTTTACAGCGCAGTGTTTTTTCCATCAGGGCCGTGCTAATAAAGTGCGCTGCATTCGTGTTCGAAGACAGGACTGAGCCGGAGAGACAGCCAGCTCTCGCCCGGGTTGGACAGTAACCGGGAACCCGCTGGGACAATACGTGCACCTCTGAGCACAGAGCTCAGCTGTAGGGGTGTTACCCCTGGACCACAATCCCCCTGGCCTTTACCCATCATGGCCTCCTAATAACCCCCATCTCTGAACTGGCTTCATCACTCTGCTCTCCTCCCCACTGAGAGCTGGTGTGTGGGGAGCGGACTGGTGCATCATCCAGGTGGGGGTACAACTGGTGGTGGTGGAGGGGATCCGCATTACCTGTACAGTGCTCACAGTGTAGTTTCCACAAAAAGCGCTATATAAGTGTAAGGATTATTATT
The DNA here is from genome assembly GCF_055471065.1 of Atractosteus spatula. Lineage (NCBI taxonomy): Eukaryota > Metazoa > Chordata > Actinopteri > Semionotiformes > Lepisosteidae > Atractosteus > Atractosteus spatula. Next base: position 3,061,772 of record NC_142733.1, on the reverse strand, counting down.
ATTATTATTATTATTATTATTATTATTATGGAAAGGAACAAGTAAAGGAAGTTTATTCCCTGCTGCAAAGAGAAGAACGAAAACAACGTTTCGGCTGTGGAGCCGCCTTCTTACACCCCAAGAAGGCTCCACATCCGAAATGTTGTTTTTGTTCTTCTCTTTGCAGCAGGGAATAAACCTTGACTTGTTTTTTTCACAACCTATACATGCTGACACAGCTCCCTACATTAACTATTATTATTATTATTATTATTATTATCATTTATATTATTATTTTACCATTATTATCCCAGCAGAGCTCTGCTGCGCGGTCATGTTCAGCGTGTGTGATCTGGTGGAATAGTCATGGCTTATTTTGAATCATGGTTTGCTACGCGTGACTGTAAAGGATCAGCTGCTTCAATCGCGATGTTCCTTGGTGTCACCTGTCGCGCTGTGGCGGCTGAGCGCCGAGGTGAGAACTGTCCCTCGTGTCAATGAAAACCCTTCGCATCTGATCCCCTTTCCTCGCGGGATGCGCCCGCGGCAGTTCGCGCGGGCGCGCTGCTCTCTCCGGCCGGACGCCGCGGCGCGCTCCCGGCGCTGCGCCGCGCGAGACAGCACCCCGTCCTGGACGTTTTCCAGAACCTTCTCCGAGACACCTCGAGAGAGACGCGTTGACAGCTCGTTTGGAATCGCTCTCCGGTAACACCACAGAGCCACGCTCATGATAAAATGGGGGGTTATTTGTGAACAAATAGCGATACTGCGACGCACGTCGTAATATTAAACACAATATATTTTGAGGAGGAAAGAGAGTTTATGAACGTTTTAAGAAAATCCCAAACTAATCAATTTAACTCCCTTAAAAGCAAATTGCCACCGTGCTCTTCCTCACAGAATGTCTCCGCTGACAGGCCCCGAGATCGTCACGGCAGAGACGGGGTGTCGATTTCTTCACAACTGTGACGCGAAACTCAGAAGCGAGCCCAATCGCTAAAACAATACGTCAGAGGCTAGGAGAAAATGGTCCTTCGTGGTTTATTGGTTTGAGAGAAAAAAAATAAGTGACGGCACTGCTGGGAAAGTGTGGCTGTGATTTTACAGCTCGATTCGGGCAGTGTACTGGGAGAGTCAGGAGAAGGAGCGTGGTTTTACTTCAGAAACAATGCGTTACGACACCAGTTCTCCCCAAAACAATAAAAGACCAAGGCTAGCCCCTAATGGCCTCAATGGTTTAATGCAAAACTCAAGAATAAATGCAGAGGATGAGAGTATGTAACAGAGTCCAGGGTCCAATTACAGAAATGAAGAGCACAGGGTTGAAAACGCCCTCGGTACTGTCAAGAAAAAGCCAGAACAGACTATTAAAGAGGAGGCAAAAAACGCAGTTTTCAACATTTAACATAAAAAAACAACGTTTTTTTTCTCCCGTCCTGCAAAAGCACCAAAAAAAAACCTGTCAACACAAAAGTAGATATCTGCGAGATAACCAGGGGTAACAGAAGATCATAAAGATCCGGTGAACATGCCGAATTAAGATTTCACACCAAGTCTGCAACAGAAGACGCCACTAACAAGCCCCCCTCGAGTCGGGAGTATAATTGTGTAGCTTGATCTTGATGAAGCTCGCCGATGCAGCAGAAAGCAGTTCACGGTAAAGGTGTCTCTGAGCCTCTCCGGTGTCGGGCGCCAGGGGTGATCGAGAGAGGCGAGCTGTCACTGGGGGGGGGGGGGTGAGAAACGGGGTAAAACCTCAGGCACGAAGATCGAGCTTGATCGGATCGTCCCCGCGCGCGTGTGAAGCGGCAGTTTCGAGCCCCGGCCGATGCGCGCGTCTGTCTCGGTTTTACTGTGGACGCAGGGCGCGCGCGCGTCGGGTTCAGACTTTTCGGAGAGGCTGCGTGTGCCCGAGGCGCGCACACGCACACGCACACGAGGAGTGCAGTCCGGGGAGCCAGTCCTTCACGGATCTGTCGCCAAGAGGAAGCTGACCAGGCTAAGCGCTTATTATTACCGGGGTAGCGGGTCGCCAAAGTACCAGACGCGAATTACACAACACGTGCTCTAAAGGAAACCTCGGACGCAGACGGGCTGCACAGCTGGTTTTAATAAAATGGCAACGCGTTTCACCTTCATTTGAATCGGTGTTTTTTTTTCCAATGAGAAAGCAAGGCGCAACTAATCAGTGGCTATTTTCTGAAGGCGTTCATCGCCGCGCATCTCAGCCCTAGTTAAGACAAGACTTACCCCCACACACACACTTATACCCTCTCTCCCCATCCTCCCTCGACAAAACCCAAACTGAGCTGAGGGCTTATAAATAAAGCATCTCGCCGGGTGCCTGTGAACTGACATGAGCTCATGCACGATGATGAAAAGCGATCGAGTCTGGGCACACAGTAATTCAGAGAGATGCGGTTTGCTTCAGTGTTTCCCACTCAGATGTGTTATTTTAGCACACAATAGCCTCTTCGCACCTTCCAGCCTGCTGAGCTGCTGCTGCGTCTTGTCTCTTGGCTGTAGTGTTTTTTTTTTTTTGCATTTGCAATTTTTTTTTAAAGCCCCGGCACCATCTGTCGCGCGGACCCATGAAACTCGAGCCCAGAGCCCCGCGCCTCCGCACGTTCCGAGAGGGGCGGGTCTTGAAGCTCCGCCGCGCAGGCGCCGTCAGAGCCCACTTAGCTTCGGAGTCGCCAGTGAATTGACGGCTCTGGTAGTTCCTCTCGGTGTGCGGAGCCCTAAACGATCTAAGCCAGATCTCAAGTCAGTTCACAAGGCATCCACGGGCTATCCCCGGGTGAAATCAGTCTCCTGGGGTCGCGACCTCCAGGTGCGCTCAGGTGTCACGGGCTGGGGGCCCCAGCCAGCGAGTCAGCGAGGGGCCCCAGAGGCCCCAGGGTCCCTACCCACCCAGTTCATCAGTCAGCCTCCGGAGATAATCGTATTGACACACACACACACACACACACACACACACACACACGAAAAGTTGTTTTTCTGAAATACTGCTGCTGTTCCTAGCAGGACTGATAAAACGCCCCCCCCCCCCCCCGGCCTGTCTCTTACCTTCTCTGCCCCCAGGTTTTTTATCTTTGTCAGCTCCAGCTTTCAGGATATTTGAAAACACCAAAGACTGTCAGAAGAAGGATTGTCAGCCTGTGTAAGAACGTAGGCCAGACACAAGTGGGGCAAGACCGCGCTTTACTTGTTAAAGCATTTTAAGAAGTTAAAATTTTATCAAGACTAACAAAAACTACGAACATGAATACATAGTAACGCCTAAAAGAAAAAAACAAACAAACATAACCCTACAGCCAGACTAAGAGAAACAGCTCGAACAGCTTTTTCAGCCTTCTGGTTGAAACAACCAGGCGGAATGTCGGGCCCCACTGTTGGCCCCTGGCGACCCGGGGCTCCAACCGGCCTGCGTGCGTGTGCGCGCTCGCTCGCTTCTTCCACCGGGGGCTGCGCCGGCACGAGCAGCGGCGTCGTGCGCGCGCGCGCGTGTGCGCGGGCCCGCCGGAGGCCCGAGCGACCGGAGTGTCGGCGGCGAGGTCGCGTCACTGTTTTGACATAGAAAAACATCCTGAATTCGTATCGTTTCTGTCTCTGATCTGAGCTCGCGATCTCGGGCGAGAAGGCCATCAGATCAGTTTTTGTTTTTTGCGCGATTTTCTGCACCGATTAAAGTCCCTCCGCCCTGCTTTTTACTATCAAGGATTTTTACTGGCAACGCTTTAGAAAAATCTTTCTGGCTTCCGGTCTTTTCCTATTTTTTCTCATTCTCTTTTCATTCGCGTAGATCTTATCGCAGGAGCCATTTCTATTTAATAAAACCTCTCTCTCTCTCTATCGGCGCGATCAGCGCGGCTGCTTGTTTGAAGAAGGACTCTCTGCCGAGAAGCGGTTTCTAGCTCCTCTGCGTTGCATAACGTTGAGAAAGTGACACTACGACACGCTACAGATCCGGGGACAGGCAGCCTACACGCGCTTCCACGAGTGTTAATGAAAGGTTTAACCGCCCCGCGATCCCTATCAGTAACCAGCGCAGGTACACAGCGAGAGCGGCCGAGGCACTGCTGGGCCAGCGCGCTTGGAGCTGTGTGATTAATTTTGCTTCGTTATTCTAGTATTGGTCTCTCCAGAAAGAACAGTGTTGATGTGTTCAAGTCCAAGTTCACGTTTATTAATAATAATTAATAATTGCTTACACTTATATAGCGCTTTTCTGGACTCTCCACTCAAAGCGCTTTACAGGTAATGGGGATCCCCTCCACCACCACCAGTGTGCAGCCCCACCTGGGTGATACTCCAGTCCGCTCCCCACACACAGCTCTCAGTGGGGAGGAGAGCAGAGCGATGAAGCCAGTTCAGAGATTATTGTCATTATTCTCATCCACAGGTATGTGGTATAATGAAATGCTATTTAACCAGCTCTCAGACGGTAAGCAGTACGACAAACAACAACAATACAATTGTATAAGAAAGGAAAGACAGAGACAACAGGCAGTGTGCACAACAACAACAGGTGTGCAAAATCATACATCAACAGAAGGAAATAAAGGATAGAAAAATGATGGGGAATATGCTTTTTGACATGTGAGGTAGAGGTAGATGTCAATGCGTGTTGGAGTTTGGCTCAAGAGAGAAGGCACTGTGAGGGTTCATGGTGATCAAGGGAGCGGACCTGTGCTGACCAGGACGTGGTCAGGACGCCGGGCTGTGGGGCACTGACCGCGCTTTGGGCCAGCCGGCGGCGTGTGGGAGGGGGTGACCGCGTCTCAAGGGGTCTGACCACAGGCGGCCGCCGGTGAGCGTCCCGCCTCTGCGTGGAGCGCAGAATCGTTCGAACCGAAATGAACAGGTGGTGTGAAAGATATCAGCCACAAAAAAGGATAACGTGCTAAACGAAAGAAGGCGATTTCGAACGTCTTCTTTCTCAACCCGTTGTCATTTTCTGCTAAGGGTTCGTCTGTGTATTTGAGGTGAATTCCCGCGTCGTGGGTGTATTTCTTAAAGGTGTGTCTATCTATATGTTCCGAGAGTCGGTGCACCACGTTGACACCGGGCTGAAATTCGACTCAATCCAGCCCCGGATCTGATCGAACTGCTGTCTCCATGGAGACGGTGATTGTTATCGCGCTGGCAGGAGCAAGGCTCGTGCCGGTGGGGGTGGGGGGCCGCATCTTCTCGCGCGCCGCTCTTCGCTGCTGCGCCCCAGTGCACGAAGGTGTGAAGCGGGAGTTATTTAAAGCAAGTCTTTTCCTCTTTGGTCCAAAACGATTGTTTTTTTTCACACCGACCTGAGTATCAACTCACTTCAAAGGCCATTTTTAAAGTTCGAAGAATGTGCCGCAGCTAGGGGAAAAAATAAAAACGCGTTGGAACGTTGAGGCGACGATTTGTGAAAATAAAGTATTGCAAATCCGTTTGTCGTTATCATTTTGCGTTTAGCGCTGCGTTTGGTGAAAATAAATTAGCTGGGGAGTTTCTGTAAGCCTGTAATTTAACGGTAGTTCAGAACAACCCTCTAAGCCTTTTCTAGGTTTTGGGGAAAGGGTATAAAGTCGGTATCGTTCATGTTTAGAAGTGCTGTATTGGGGAATAATTGTCGATTTTTCACTGTTGATACAATCGTTTTTTTTTTGTTGTTGTTGGTTTGTACCGTTGTATAAACGACAACAGTAAAACAAAAAGTTATATAAAAGAAACTAACAATTCTCAATAGCGCAGCAGTGTTGAAACAGCGAGTTCGGTGTTCAGTCTGCTGAATCGGCGGTGTTCAGTTCGTGCCTGTGCAGATTTGACAACTCGTTCAGCCAAGTAAATACTAATCCCATGGTAATTCGTTATCATTTGCGGAAAGAAAAGAAAGGTGTGTTTTGTTTCCCACCGGAAAAAAAACCGAATTATATTGTTTAAAAATAATTTGTACTGTTTTGGTTCTGCGCTGTAGGTGCTCCTCTCGGTGAGGAGAAGATGGTAAAAACGGGTTTCGCCCTGCCTTGACCCCTGACCCCGGCGGGACAGAGCCGGAGCGGTCTGGAGGCGGGGCGAATGACGTCATCGCTCAGCCGGCCGCGGGGCGGCGCGAGCCCAGGTGGCAGACCAGGCCCGCGGGGTGCTGGAGCCGAGTGCAGATCGCGAGCTTGTGTGTTTTCCGCGTGCGGGCGGCGCGTGCTGTTTGCTGCGGGTGTTAAAACAGAGCGCCGGTATTCTGACGTCACTAATGGGCGCCCAGTTAGGCTTGAAACGCATCAAGTTTTCAGAGACGGACAACGAAAATACGCGGTGTACAATACCTTCGAATCGGCCTATTTGACTCGGTGAATTAGGACTGTATATGCTGTTCGCTGTTGTATTTAGCGTCAGTCTTAGGGTGCATTTCAGGTGCTCTGAGCCCATAACCGTGTACATGTCAATCACCCGATCTGTTTCTGATCAGACCATGGAATAGTCAAAGGTCCTATTTACAAACACGTCGGCTGTGTAAATAGATATTCAGCCCCTCGGAACCCAGGACCTTAGCACTCCTACTGCTAGTCCTCAGTCCAGGCAGCAGGCCTCATATGAGCGCTGTCCTCCTGCACAAGATCAAGCACAAAACGGAGCAGAGTCCAGCTCTGGACCATCGGATGGGCTCTTTCTCGAGAGTCCATCTGAGCGCAGTTGAGTGAATAACTATAGTCTGAGGCTGTTAGATTTCCGAGCGCTGCGCTTTTGAAGAACTGCTCAGGGCCTCTGCACTGCCTCGCGTTTCCTGACAGGCCTCCGAGGCGCCGCACCTGCAGCCCTGGGCGCCTCTGCGTGCAGCAGGATTTTGTTATTAGATTTCTTCAAATATGTTTGTGCCACGTCCGTGTCGCGCTGTGAGCCGGTGGAACTTGGACCCCATAACGTGCAGCGTCTGTCAGAGATCACAGACCCCCCCACGCAGGGGCGCCACTCCCCACGAGGCGCCTGTTAGAAAGTCATGACTCGCTGCAGGGCACGGCGGAGACACCGAGCTTCAGCCAGGACACTCTTGACAGTTTCACACGTACTGCAAGCAGGCAGGACTGTCAAAATTAAAGCAAGATGCTAGCGCGTTAGACTTCAGAGCTCTACGGTACGTTGAAGTGCGTTAAAAAAAACAAACCTGACAGTGGAAAGTACGTCACTTATCCAGAACTGCAGCAGAGCCGCGGTGCGTCGGAGGCCGACACGGCAGAAACAGGGTGCAAGTCAGGCCTCTGTCCTGGAGGGGGCGCTAGTGCATCAAGGAGCACAGGCCGGGACGATGGGGAGACCCCCATTATCCTGGGCTTGGCACTGTGGGAGGAAACAGGCGCCCACGGCCAGAGCAAACGATGAAAAACGTGCAAAACATGTGACGATAGCCACGCTAAAACCGGCGATGGGCTCGGTGGTTTCAGTGTAAAGGATGCAGCACTGCAGCTGGAGAAGTACAGAGTGAAGAGCAGTTCAGAAGAAATCTCACCCATGTCACCCCTCTGTAGCACCGGCTACAAGAAAGCCAGGGCGTGCTCTCGGGAGCGCGCACTGCCGAGCCGCGGGCCGTCGCCGTTGTCAGTTGGCACCTGGGCTCTCGAGGACCGCGGCTGTTACTGTTTCCAGGACTGTTGTGTTTCCTCGAGGGGAGTTGTTAGAAAGAGGGGGCCCCCTCTGAGCCCCGCCGTCCCCGCTGCGCAACGGCTCCGCTCCAGGCCTCCTTGCCCGGGTGGGCACGTCGTAACGACACCAGAGTCGCGACACAGCAGCAGGTGGATTTGTAATGGAGGCTTTCGGAAACATTTAATAAACGTTTGCGACGGGTCAAGCTACAATACAAAGCATTTGGAAATCTCTGCTCATTTACAGACTGTCTGCATAAAGTTGTTTTATCTGGAGTTGTTTTTTTTATGCAGATCTCTGTGTTAAACACGTCCTGAAATGATGTGGTGTTTGTATATTGTTACCACAGCCCACTGAGTGACGACAGAACACTTTAATCTCTGTTTCTAGTCCACCTGCTCGGTGTGTGTCGAACAGCGCTTTTACCGCACTGTTTCAACGGGCTCGGTTGCGATCCGGTCGTCTTGCACGAAGCAGCCGGCAAATCTGACCGTCCCTGCGGACTAAATCAGGCAGCACCGCGTCCTCCCGTGTTTCGGGCGGTCAGTATCTCGGTGTACAGCACGGCGAATTGGCGCAGGCTGGCGACCAGCGGGCGGGCGGGCGGAGCTGCCGTGTGTCCGTCTCGGCCCGGCCTGCTCCTCGAAGAGCCTGTAACCCGACTCGCAGCCTCACGAGCCAGAATGCGCGTCCATCACGCGCCCTGTTCGTCTAGAAAAAGCTCAGCGTCCTCATCGTCCCTTATTACAGCGAAAAAAAAAACTTAGAGAATTCAAGTTTGTAGCTGCGTCAGCAGGCGTAGGCTGCCAAGGAACAAGTAAAGGTTTATTCCTGCTGAAAAGAAAAGAAACACAACGTTTTGACAGTGGAAACACACCCGAAGAAGTCTTCTCCAGAGCCGAAATGTTGTTTCTTCTCTCCTCTCAGCACGGAATAAACCTTAACTTGTTCCTTTGCAATACCGAGAGACGCCCGGGAGATGACTAACAGGAAGGACGCCCTCATTCCTTAGATCACGGCGTCCGTTTTTCGAACGTTCGCGAAAAGGAATCGGGCCGCAGAAAAAGACATTCGTGGGTAATTTTTTTAAATAGCAAAAAAAACCAAAACCGGATTGTATGCCATGATTTCATAGCTGAGAGATGAGAACAGTAACACTCGACGGAATCGCCGCCCACTGGTTTCGAGAAGAATTCTGCTCTGCTCGTCCATATCACCGTTGCTCCTAACAGGTGTCCCAACAGGCCTGTCGGCAGGAGGTTTTGACCTGCCGCCGATGGGGGGGGGGTTGTATTGTAACAGGAGGAGCTGGTGTGTTTCACCAGCCTTGTGATCGGGGGGTCAGTATTCGGGCTGTTGCAGCTTCTGCCTTTGAGCCCGAAGACCTGCAGCGAGCTGGAAACTGAAGAGATAGACTCTGAGCTCTTCTTTCCATATGACTTTCTATAGAGAGGCCTTATCTGATCGCAAACCACAAAGTTCCTTACTTTTCACCTTTGTTCTGCTATATATACCATTGTACCCTTGACACGGCTGCGTCTCTGTTTTATTTAGCTTGAATCCCACGTGTGACAAGGAACTGAGCTGCACAGCCTGTGGCCGCCCGCATTATTTTTATATGTGTGTTTTAAGAATGCAAATAACGAAAATAGAGATGGCGTTTATTGCGCAGGAAAGTGAAGTGCGATCTTCTCGGAAATCCATTTTTTCTAACGCGAGTATGCCTGTGCCAGTTTCCGCTGCCCAGGGTTCGGGATCAGTTAAAATAACACCGCTGCACCTGAACAAGTTCAAAGACGTTCGATTAATTTTGCTCTTAATGCTTCACAGACCATTATTAGAAATGGGAACCTTGCTCTAACCTAACACCACATTCTAAGCGAAAATGCTGTATTCTGTGTGGACCAATGCATTGTTAATCTCTTCTGTAACTACCAGACGAACTCCTGCAGTTTATAAACTTTGGTTTGACATATTGCTGTTTCACTCTCTAAAAGCTGTTATAAATTACACATTAGTTGGGTTCATAAATGGTAAATTGCTTAGTATTGCTTAAACAGGATGTTTCAAGGATGTGTGTGTTATGTATTCTTACGATATTAAGTGAGCTTTGGCAGAATTATTGTATGTTATCAGGATTAATACGAATTAACCCACAACGTGATAATTGTGATTCTAGAAATTACATATCCTTCCTGACAAAGATTTTAAGATAATCGTAATTCGGAATTTCTTAAACTTAATAACCCCAAACATCCTTTTTTTAAAAAAAAAAATCCCTCACCTGGAAATGTAAAATAAATTCAACATGTGAATTAGATTGAAATGCTGTACAATGATGATAAAAAAAAATAATCGTTACACTTAGAGGGTACTTTTCTGGCCACTCCATTCAAAGCGTTTTTCAGGTAATGGGAACAATGAAAAACGCCTTTAAAAGTGGCTTCTCAAAGCGCATTACAGTAAGAAATGTTGTTATTTAGAATTTGAGAGGAGAGGAGTAAGGTGAGAGGAGAGGAGTAAGAGGAGAGAGGAGAGGAGAGGGGTAAGAGAGTGAGAGGAGAGGGGTAAAGGGGGTGAGAGGAGAAGAGAAAGAGAGTGAGAGGAGAGGGGTAAAGGGTGAGAGGAGAGGGGTAAAGGGGGTGAGAGGAGAAGAGAAAGAATAGAGAGGAGAGGAGTAAAGGGTGAGAGGAGAGGAGAGGGGTAAGAGTAGAGAGGAGAGGAGTAAAGGGTGAGAGGAGAGGAGTAAGGTGAGAGGAGAGGAGTAAGAGGAGAGAGGAGAGGAGAGGGGTAAGAGAGTGAGAGGAGAGGGGTAAAGGGGGTGAGAGGAGAAGAGAAAGAGAGTGAGAGGAGAGGGGTAAAGGGTGAGAGGAGAGGGGTAAGAGAGTGAGAGGAGAGGGGTAAAGGGGGTGAGAGGAGAAGAGAAAGAATAGAGAGGAGAGGAGTAAAGGGTGAGAGGAGAGGAGAGGGGTAAGAGTAGAGAGGAGAGGAGTAAAGGGTGAGAGGAGAGGGGTAAGGGGGTGAGAGGAGAGGAGTGAAGGGTGAGAGTGAGAGGAGAGGGGTAAGAGAGTGAGAGTGAGAGGAGTAAGGAGGTGAGAGGGGAGGGGTAGAGTAGAGAGGAGAGGAGGTTATGACCATATGTACACGGACACGAGTTCTGAATCACGCTGATCTCTCAGGACACACACAGTACAACAGACAACACCACACAGTGTACACAAGAGGAACGAGAAATAGGTGGTGGAAAAGTAAACATGTAGTAGGGCTAAGCGCTACGCCCCCCCAGGGCCCCACAGCCGCCCCCTGTGAAGAGATCCCTCAGCCGACCGCGCATTCATGAGCGGACCCGGCGCCCCGCTCGGGCCCTGCAGCCGAATTCACAGTCCGCCCTGTCCACACGCTCGCTCGAGTCGAGCCCGTGCAAAACTTTCTACAGCCTTGATGACTGTGTTCCCCGCCCCCCTTTTTTCCATTTTCCCAATCAAACCATTTATCAACTACGCGAGTGATCAGAATAGTTACGTCGCTGGGCGAAACGCGCAACACAGCATCCCTGCAGCACGAAGTTAACCTGAAGAAAAGGCGATTTAACAAGCTTGCCGTTCGCGAATTAGTTCTAATAATTGCGCATTTACACTAAAACACTGTAATACCTTGTCGCCAGTAGTAATTACGGAGCATATTATTTCCTTTTCACCTTTGACACCAAAAAAAGCCGACTGCCAAGCCAGTCAAACCGATGACTTCAGGTGAGAGAGAGAGACGTTCCCGTTACGCACACGGCAGGTGTGAGCATTTTAGACAGACTCTTTCTAAGAAGAGTCGTCACCGTGGCGAAGCTGACTCGTCTGGGGGCAGAGAGTGCACGCTGAACTGACGTGATGTTTGATGTGCGCTCTTGACTCATTCTGGACCTCAGTCATTTCAGCCGAGCGCGGCCTGGTGCCTGAGAAAGTGAGTCGGCCTTCGCCGCGTCGCTGCGGTGTGAGACAGCTTGCGTCTGGATCCGAATCAGAGAAACTCAGCGACCCCTGTGTGCGTAGGGTGAGCTCGCCCGAGCGAGTTCTTTTTGTTTTGTTTTGTTTTTTTCAAAAAAAAAACGCAGAAGAAGAAAAAAACAGCTAAAACTCCCTTGTGAACGTGCACACGTGTGAACCGACGTTAGAGCTGACCTTATGCGAGCAGACCAGAGGACACGCGTGGAGTTTCTGCAGAATTT